>NW_006159594.1:4565740-4665222 GCF_000334495.1 Tupaia belangeri chinensis
AAAAAAAAAAGGCTTTTGGAGGGGTTTTTTTTTTTTTTTTTTTTTTTTTTTTTTCCACAGGGGAGAGTGCGCACGCAGTTCCCCACTACCACAAATTATGCAGCTGAGTTTCCCGCATTTGGGGAAATAGCAGAGGTCAGCACACCCACAGTGCAATGGGTGAGCCTCGCTCCGGGAAAACCACCTTCGTGATCATAGTGTTTCCCCTGCCAGGTAAGTATTATGAGAGGTCTTTAACAAAATCATGGAAAAAAAGCATACTATGTATAAATTTCACAAATTTTTGCACTGATATAAATTTGTACTTTAGTTCCATGTTTTTCTATGAGCTATTTGAAGTCCTCTTGTACTTCTTATTTGTCTAGTTTGGACTGAGGTGATTTGCCATTATTCGTTTATTTAACAAATATTTATGGAGTATATTCTGTGTGCTAGACACTGTCTTAGAGATAGAACATTGAATAAAACAGGTAAAAATCCTTTCTCCCATTGAAATAATTTATTACTGTCAATTTCCTTCTGTAGAAACTAGGTAAAGTATAATCAGTGCCAAGGAGAAGTAATAAAGCAAGGAAGGAGATTTAGAGTAAGGGCCATTGTAGAAAGAGTGGCCAGGGAGGGGGTGTAGTAGTTAAGGGTGCTGGACTCCCACAAAGCTAGCTGACCGCAATTCAAGTCCCAGACCTGTCAGCTTGCTTTCTCACTTTCTCTCTCTCTCTTTCTCTCTCTCTCTCAATTCCTCTCTGGTCAAATAAAAAAAAAAATGTAAAAAGAAACAAAGAAAGAGTAGCCAGGGAAGGTCTTACAGAGCAGGTGAATAAAGACCTAAAGAAGTCAGGGAATCAGCCTAGTGACTCCAGGGAAAAGTAGCACACACAGAATCAACACCAAGCTTGAAGGCCAGGGAGGATGAGAGTCAGTAGGGCTAAAGCTCAGTGAGAGAGAGAGAAAGCGCTAGGAGGTAAACTTAGAGTGGAAAAGGTCTAAATGAGAGAGGGTCATGCGGTACCAGGAATCTATGGCATGAAAGTAGGAACCAGGTCCCTACCACTCCACTCACCCTCTAGCCACCACAGTTTCTTTTATTCCCGAAATTGTGCACGAAGCTCACCTTTTTTTCCTTATGAGTCAGCTTCTTTACTCAAAGTTCCGCAGTCCATCCTTGTCTCCACAGTAAAGGCCAGGCTCCATCTCGGGCAATCAGCCTAGAAACTCAAAGAAAGCCTCTATATAAAGTGCCAGAATCTTCTGTTTTCTGCCTAAAGAGAAAGGGCCTTTTAAAATAACCTGATGTGAGAAATTCAAGAATCTAGGCCTCCAAGGATCAGCTTTCTAATCCCAAAGGTAAAAGAAAGGGAAGGGAACATTACTCTCCTATGGAAGTGAGAACACAGAAATCTACAGCTCATCAAATTATTCTGTTGTCCTGGGTGCAGGGCAGGCTCTGAGAAGAACTTCTGTTACACAGTGAGGCACTTGCTGAGGTCTGTGGTAATTACAGACTGGCTCTCTATTTCACCATCTTTAAACTGTCAACTCTATGGGAAAAAGACAAGGTTTTATTTAATTTTCCATCCCCAGATCCTATGACATAACTTGCAAGGTTGGCATTCACTAAATGACTGCTGACTAAGTGAAATAAGTGAATGACAGGGATAATAAGCATTCCCACATTCTGTCACAGAATGGGTTGCTCACAAAACCCAAATAAGAAAGAAGGGGCAGCCTGATATGGCATAGCCCATCTTGAATGGGTGCATCAAAAGTACCAGAGGAGTATTGTGTCAGAAACCATTAGCTATCTCCCAATATATATTCTCTCTTTTCTAAAATATATAATTTTGGGCTGGTTTAAAGTGCACCTAGGAAAAAAGGGAAAGAACAGAAGAGAAAGAAAGGAGAAAAGGAAGGAAGAAAGGAAAGAAGCAAGGAAGGAAGGAAGGAAGATAAAGAAAGAAAAAGAAAGGAGAAAGAAGGAAAGAAAGAGAAAAAAAGAAACAAAGGAAAGAAAGAAAGAAAGAAAGAAAGAAAGAAAGAAAGAAAGAAAGAAAGAAAGAAAGAAAGAAAGAAAGGAAGGAAGGAAGGAAGGAAGGAAGGAAGGAAGGAAGGAAGGAAGGAAGGAAGGAAGGAAGGAAGAGAAAGAGGAAGAAAGAAAGGAAGGAAGGGAAGATTTTTTTCCTAACCTTCCTTGTACCTTGATATGGCCATGTGACCCAGTTCTGGCCAACAAGATATATGGATGGATGTGGAAATCATGTTTCCTTTTAAAATAAGGAAGAATTTCCCTGAAACTCTTCACACTGTCTGTAATGAGGCTGTCGTGGTGAGGTATCGTTGATCATACTGACTGACCAATACCCTATGATTGGCAGAGCAAAGAGAAACAAGGGTATGTCCCTAATGCTGTAAAGTCTCTAAATGAGCATTGTATTGCTTACACCAGGATTACAAAAGTCATTGTTATTGTGGGTCTCAGTTACAGCAAGTGAACCCATCCTAAAAACACTGATGACATTTAGTTTCCTACTTTATGACTAAGTCCCTTAAGCAGTACAGAGCTTCTTCCTACGATAGGTTGAGAATACACATTGAGAATACTTGAAACATCTTCAAAATCATCAAAGTGGATAATGATTTAGGAGAGAGCATGATGCCTTTTTCATCCTTAATGTGTTATAAGAGAACTAGAGAAATCATAAACTTTGTGGGTTCTGTCCTATATGCAATTAAAATATAGCACCACCTATAAATTGTACATTTCTTCTTCAATTCAGAAGGTTGGTTGAACTCATAAAAAAAAAAAAAAGTTAAAAAAAAAAGCATCCACTTCCGCACTCTGCTTCTTATTTGTCATATGAAGCCCAGAACTGTGGATTTGCATTGACCCAGCAAACAAAGGCAAGGTCAAATATTGTATGGTAAACTCCATCCGGATAGAAATCAGGGTAACCCTGAGTCCTGAAGTTTCCATTGTCTAACTATCTTTCTCAATCTGCCATCTTCTTTGTGGCCCTTTACTTTTTAGTTCTCTGGAAATTAATTCACTACTTTAAACCTAGCTCCTTTCACTTAAATCACTGTGAATCATACAGCTTTTTATGAAGTGGAAACCAAACTGTATCTTTTCATTGCTCAAGCGTGCTCTAACAGTCACTAATATTTTCAAGACAGAGTTCCTGATTTGTAAGTAGAAGATTTTTCATGATGCGGCTTTTGCCTTCTTTGAAGTCCACCTTCTCTCATTGTCCACTGAACTCATCATGGCATAAATTCCACATGCTCTTTTCCATCTTCATGTAATTACGTGTGTTCTTCTTGACTGGATCTTAGGGTAATTTACTATTATTATTTTCCTTTGATTCTTTTTTTCTGTTTTCTCTTCTAGAAAAAATTCTTCCATTGTATCCCTAGAGCATATTCTAGATAAATCTGTAATGGGACTTAACCTGTGCTGTTTATAAATCTGCTCTTCATTATATTTTTATATACTCTTAAAGGCAAACATCACAAGTCTTTTCATTTATCTTTGACATCTTGCACAGTAAAAAAGCCACCTAGTGAATGTTAGATAAATGAATGAGACCTGATTTCTGTAACTCCTTCCTAGTGTCAACAGCATCTTCCTTTTTTCACAATAGGATTTTGACTTGAAATGTTTGGAAAATTGATTCTACTCTTGCCTTTGATTTGACACTATAAGTCAAAGAATGGCAGTTCCAGAAGGGACAGAAGGCATCTACAAAGGGCCCTTGCCAACACTGATCACTTAACCGATGGAGGAGGGTGCCTACTCAAAGGCAGAGAGATTGCCTTCGCCATTACAGAAATCAAAATTGGAACAGAAGGATTTATACGAGCTCTGAATTCTTACTAATGACTGTTAATAACACGGCAGAGGAATAAAAGCAAAATTGCCATAGTTACACATAAAATAACAACTTTAATTGGCAAAATTAAACTTCTAATAGCTAAAGCTATATCAAGGTGGCTGAACTCCTTTTGGAGCCAAAGTGACTTGGATAATAGAAACCACATCTGATGTATTTTAAGGTCTTCTGTTACCATATGTGCTCCACTCACAGTGACAGATGGGCATTGATATTTTTTTCTCAACTGCACAAAAGCTAGCTGAAGCATATGCAAAACTCTTAATGGCATTAAAGTTTTGCCAATTAAAAACATGTTCAAGCATTTGATACAGTACTTGATAACATGTTTCACAAGTTCTATTCTGAATTTTAAATCATGATTTCTATTACATTATTTGTCAAGCTAGTGTGAATAAAACAATTATCACATGGGTCACATTTTCAGCCCTTTTATCATTTTGGCACCTGTCAAATTTAATGATGAAAAAGCCAGCAGCATCATTAAATGGTTATAGGAAAAAGTGAAGGAATAAGTTACAAATAATATACACGAACAGTTTCATGTGTTCATTTTGTCTTATATCTTACAAAAGATAAGCTAATTTGGGTAGTAAAAGTGGGCCATTAGTGAAAAGATAACCCTCTCCCAACCTATTGGCCAAAGTTACATACTTCTTTAACTAAGCATAAAGTTCAGAGTAATTCCTAATGCTTTTAAGAGACTGATGTTTTCTATATTGGTTAATCCATCTTTGTTTGTTGTTTGTTTTATATTAGCATTTTTAGAGAACTTTTCATTTGTTCCCTGCTCCTCAGGCTGGGCTGTAGACCTTGTTCTCTCCCTGGATGTTCGAGATCTTGAGAAACACATTTTACCTTTGGATCATCCTGTTTCTGCATTATCTACAAACGTGAATTTAACTGTTGTCAGTGGCCACTCATGGTGGTGCCATAAAGCAGTACTCCACAATGCTGAGATCCCATAGGGGAGTCCCAGCTTCATGTCCCCTATGCATACTGGGTACCCACATGGCCTGGACCCAGTGGCTTGAAAATCACTCCAGGTTTGTGTGCATGTGTGCCCAAGATCCAGAAAGGAGAATGGAAAAGAAGGGATTGTGACATGGCCATTCCCCCCATGTACTCACTTTCTCTGTTTCTCTGGTCAGTGCATGTGCTCTAAGGCCAAAACCTCTTAAAAAAATAATAATAATGAATGAGTAAATTAGTGAGCAGACTGTCTCCCGGAGAGAGTAGAAATTTTCAAATGGACCCATTCATGAATTTCAATGTTTGCTTGCTTTTCGGTTAATGAATTTCATAAACTCCTTTTTACTAAGTCGCTACCTCTTTTGTAATAACCTCAATAAAATATTAGGGAAAAAGAGGGAGATTTCCAAAATGAGTAAACATCTGCTTATTTTTAAATTCCTACAGAATCAATCAGATAAGTTTATCGAAGTAATTTTTGGAGTTAATTTAACTACAGACACATGATACCCAAAGAATTTAAACCATCAGCTAAAGTTTCAGAGTTAATTGACAGATCCCAAGATTAGAACTGTCTTCTGACACCTAAAGCACACCGCACTATCGACAATCTATTCTGCCTTCCAAACAGAACAACCACTGTCTAGATCTATGTTTACTGCCTTTCTGGTCCATGGGCAAGGATAATTTTAATGGTAGGAACCAAAAGTTACGTAAGTTCGACAGTGACACCTACAAAAAGGGTCATGAATGGCTTAGATTAGAAAAAGACTGAACTTTTCAGACTAGAATATTACACTGTTCTTTGGGAAGGTTTGTTAATGCTTGATGCTTATTAGGGGAAGTAAGTGACCACTTTCCACTAACCTGTTTACAGCAATGATTAAACATGAGCAGTGGCGATATCCTTGAAGAACAATGGAGTGAAAAGGGAGGAGGTCGAGGGTTCTCCAGCCTCAGTACCCATTTTCAAGGCAATGTAGACTTGCTCTCTGCTCCACAATGCACATCACCAACTTGGTAAGCTAGAGTTTTTACAGAGATCAAGAGGAATTTTCTTTCCATTCTAGCCACGGAAATGCCGCCAAAATCTGAAAGCCTGAACTCTGCAGGAATGAGAGAACAGTTGGCTTCTGCATCCAAAATAGGCCCTGGCAATGGTGTTGCATGTAGCTAGGTCGCATTTTGCAAAATAGAAGCCATTATCTTTAGCATATCAACCAGACAAAATTAAATTGTAATTACATGGAGACATCCAAAAGCAAGCTATTTTGTCTTCAGTTAAATTCAAAGAAGTGTAATCGAGATTACCAATTTGAAAAGAAGTTTAGACAGGCAATAAACGTGGCTAGAAGAAACATGGAATTAGACATTTAAAAACCACTAGTCTGAATGTTAATGACTGGTAAATAATATTTTAGAAGCCCAACTCATGTACAATATTGAATTTTTTCAGCTTTAGATTACGGGAAAGAGGTGAATTTTCTGCAAGTTTCATAGATCTTTTAGGCAATGTCCTTCATTATCGTAGATTTTCATTTGCTTTTTCGAGAAGTAAATAGAAAGCTATTCCCACTCTTAAAATGTAAGCTCACACACTTTTAAGAAATTGCTTACCTAAAAAAATACGTTAATGCTACTTTACTTTGAAGTCCTTTTTAATACGAGAATTAGGCCTCTGTTGTGAGAGACAAATATTTTTTGAGTAGATGAAAATCAGTGACCATGGAGACTTTAAAAGAATGGTTTATATCTACTTAAGATGGCCAAGAAGAAGAGGTAAAGAAAAGTTCATTCACGGGCACATTTTCCAATAATCAAATCCTTCCCAAAGGGAACCTCAGTGGTTTTCTGTTTCCCAGCCACTTGAGTAGATTCTGATCAAAGGAGCTAACAGCTAGTTAACTTTGCAAACCTCACTTTCAGATTTTGACCTATCAGACTTGAAAGTGAACTGCAAATGAGTTTTTTTTTTTTTTTTTTTAATTCACCTCTTTCAGCAATCTCTGAGAAAGTAGTCTTCCTGGCCAAGCTAAAGGGGGAATCAGCAATTCCCCTTCAGAGCAACCCTTTGTCCTCCTTTCAGCACCAAAGATGAACAACCTGGCTCCTTCCCAAGGTGTGTTGCCACAGTGGAACATGGTGGCAAAGGCATTTTCATGAGCCTTTTCTCCAAAATCCTGTTAAGTATGTGTAATCTGTACAAACGCATACATAAATAGTAAGGAAAGAAACAAATATTAAGTAAGGATTTTGAAAACAAAAACAAAAACTTAAATTGGTAACATGAGAGAATACAAGAGGGATTTTTGTGTCACATTATTCACTTTATGGCTAATAACTTTATATTCACAAAAAGAAATTGTGTTCCAATGAGTTCCACACTATTTATTAAGTCATCAGGAAAGTCAGAACGTATTTTTTCCATGTTTTCCTATGCAAAAAATGTGTTATGACTTTCCTGAAAACACAAGTTTTGGTGTAAATGCCACAAATAAGGCAATGGGCAGAATACATTCCGAACAATGTGCTGACAGGTTTCCCTTTAGGTCAGGTGCCTCTCAGTACTCAGTATGAAGCCTTTTCATTTCTTGTACAAATGAGTAAATTTTTTTTTTGAGAGGTTTTTGCTGTAGGGCACGTGCACCCTCCAGAAAGACAGAGACAGAGAGACAGAAAGCAAGAAATCACCCCCTCCCCAGGGGAGATGGCCACGCCACAATCCCTTCTCTCCCCTTCTCCTCACAGGATCTTGGGCATGCACGCACACGTGCCCAGCATGAGTTTAAGACACCGGGTCTGGAACTCGAACTGTGGTTGACTACACAGGAGTCCAGCGACATAGCCATTAAGCCAACTGCTGGTCCCACAAATGAGAAATTTGAATATGTTATTTCTATTTCTGGTAAAAAGTTTCAAATTTAAGATCAATGCCTCCCTTTCTACCACTGAGGTCACACATAGACACATCCTTGATAGGTGTGTTGCCTTGGTAGTTCCATGCAATATTTGCCTGATATATAAATAACCCCGACCTCTCCTTGACTGACCTTTCATATTCCATATTTTCTTCTCTCTCTTTGTTCCTCTATTCTCATTTGCCCTCATAGCGAATCCCGGTTACTAAATGCAGTCTGAAGCCCTCTGCTTATCACTTCTACCAGGTCAATCTGTGAGTGTGACAATCTATAATGATCCTTGTAAATAAATGGAAAGCTAACATTTGAAAGAGATAAGGCAGCTACCCAAGTTGGCTAATGTCCAAAACAGTAAGGAGTTTAGTCAGTAAGAGAAACGTGGGTTCAAGATGGTTCTCTGGATACAATACTCTCTATGGGCACCAGAAAAAAAAAAAAAAGAAAAATATATGGTGTGCCTGTCACCCTATCAGAGTCTTGCTGGAAATAAACCAAGCATGAGACTAAAAGCAGTCAGCTTTTTTATTTTTTATTTTATTTTATTTTGGCCTTATTTATAAGCCTATCAAATAGTGTAGCTAACAAATGCACCAACTCATTCTCTGGCCTAGATTTGAGTTACATTTGGCCTTGACAAATACTGTCCAGATGTTGGCTAAATTGTGTCTGCTTTCAACAGAAGGTCAATAAACTGAGAAAACTGGCTTTGTGTTTTCTACAAATTTATTGATCCAAATCCTAGAAATGAAATTAAACCACAGTAGGGATAACCAGGGTTTGATATGGGGAAAAAGTGCCAAACATTTCCTCCTGTCTTCTCCAAGCATAACTATAATTTTCCCACAAATTAATTCCATTCTGGAGAGGGCCAATGAGTATTAAAGAAGAGAAGAGCAGGAAAATAGCTGTGAGGAGATTAAGGGGAGAAGAGAACAAAAGGAAGAAAGTGTGAGAGACCTAAGAAAGATAGACGGAATTCCTACTGCTCATCATCCTCCCTGTTTGCACATTTACATCTTAAGTTGTAGGGCTCCAATAAATGTATTGCCCTGTGTAAATGATTATGCCCCCTTTTCTAAACCCCCATAGAATAATCAGATGTAGACCAGCCTGTGGTGTGGTGATTAAGGCAGCTGGATCCCACATGACTGATTGAGTGGTCAAGTCACAGCCTGGTGGCTTAGGTAACACACTGAGCATATATACATGCATACCCAGAATCTCAAAAGGAGAAAGAGAGGAAGAAGATGGGATTGTGGTATGACCATGCCCCAAGGTGGGGGATGCTTTCTTGCTTTCCCTCTTCCTCTGCCTCTCTCACTCTATTTCTCTTTATTGTGTTCATGTGTCTTCAGGAAAAGCAAAAAATAACAACAACAATAATCAGATGTTTTTCTCATTTAATATCTCAGTGTTTAGGATTCTAAGACCATGTAAATGGGCCAGAGAGATGTGATATTGCAAAACATTACTGAGTGTCATCTGGTCATCTTTAAAGCTATCTCAATCTTTCAGATCACCAGGGAGTTATTTAACACATACTGTTTTATTATGCCAAATGGCATCACATGAGAGAAATATATCACACCACAAGGTAATAACTGGGACACTAAGAGCCTCTGATTTGCTTAAAGTTTTGTTTATAAAATCTTACAAAATATGTACAAAATAGTAAAATTTGGTTTAATGATCATTTTATTAACGTAAAATAGATATACATTGCTCTAGTCGTAAGGAGATAATATGTAGGAAAGACAATAATAGTATTATTATATGTATGATATATTTAAATACTAGTCTACCTCAAATTTAATGATCCTGAATAAAGATTGAAACCAGAAGTACATGAGTAAAACCTTTTAGCTTAAATAAAAGAGTCATAAAACACAAGGTTTTCCTCATAAAAATAAACCTTTGAAGAGATTGCATTCATTTAGAATTGCTTGAAACACAGCAGCCAATTAGAAGCAGAACACAAACACACACAGGCATACCCACACTGATAATAATGAGAAATGGCTATTGAAAGGGAGTCTTAAGAAGAAAAGAGAATGAAACCGTATTCTGGATACTTTGGAATAGAGAAAAATAACTTCAAAATCCGTAATAGTTTCTGAAGGTCTTGGCATATTATTATTAAGCAATGTGTTTTTATAGCATTTTGACAATATCGAAGGATAAAGATCATATTTAGTATTATCAGTTAGACAAAAGAAAATATAATGTATTTTGGAGAGCTCAAAAAACTACTAAAACATGGGCCCAGCAGGTGGTATGCTGGCTGAGGTTCTGGACTCCCACATGGCTGACCACAGTTTGCGTCCCAGACCTAGAGGCTTGCTTACTCACTTTCCCTCTCTCTTTGTGTGTCTCTCCCTGATAAGCATGAGTGCCCTATAGCAAATTAAATAATAGTAATAATAAATCATTCTAAACAAACCTACCAAAACATGTTATTGCTGTTTAAAGAAGTAAAAATGGTGAAATAATTTGAATGAGTATGAAGAAAAAGAAATAAAAAGACCAGTCAATTAGATCTTAGAGGATTATAAAGTATCTGATTAGGTCAGTAAATCAATGAATGACTTCACTTCTTTCATTGTGGACAGAATATCCTTATGAAGGCAATATTAAGTTCAATATTTCTGTGTATATAAGGCATTTATTAAACCCAATGAAGGTCTAAATAATGAAGCAGGGGAGAAATGCACCTTTATTTTGCCAAAGACAAATTGTTGTCCCAACCATGATAGAAGAGACCTCTGGTTGGAAACAAGAGCAAACTAGAGTGGAGAGAACGAAAGGAGTGGCCTGAGATGAAGTCAGAGATGCCAAGTGGAGAGACAATCCTGCAGAGTCTTGTCAGCATGCTAAGCATATTTAATCTTGATCTTGTAAGCAAAAGGAATCCACAATAATGTTTTATACAGGGGAGTGATCTGAGTTTCGTTTAGAAAAGCTCATTCTAGAGGTAGAATAAGGAGGAATTTAGGACTCTGGGAAAGTCGAGGAAGGAGTTAACAGCTATGGTGGTAATGGAGTGGCAACACAGAAAGTGATGGTACAGGATTGAATTGTGGGCCTTAAGTGCAGATAGGATTTGGGACTGATCCTGTATGTTGGGTCATAAGTGATCCCTCACATTAATATCATGGACACAGAGATGAAGTGGAGATCATGAGTTTAGTTTTAGACATACATGAGAGTTTAAGGAAACTTTAAGGCACCAGTAAACTATTGTAGGTTGTTTAACTTCTGAAGCTTAAAGAATGGGTTTGGGCTAGGTGTATAAATGTGATCCAGATAAAGAACCATAGAAATACTGCTATGGTTCTGCTTAGAATGAATATTTCCCTTTCTTGAAGTTTTTTTTTTTTTTTTTTTGCTATAGGACGTGTGAGCTCGCCAGACAGACAGAGAGAGAGAGAGACAGAGAGATAAACAGTGAGAAATCACCTCCCAGGGAGGATGGCCTTGCCACAATCCCTTCTCCTCCATTCTCTTCTCAGGATCTTGGGCACGTATGCACATGTGCCCAGCATGAGTTTTAAGCCACGGTCGATTACGTGGGAGTCCAGCGACATAGCCATTACACTAACTGCTGGTCCCAGGAGGAATATTTCCTTTTTGAACCCTAACTTAGGTATACACCAATCAGGGCTGAAATATTTTAGCTGTCTGCTCAGTACTAGTACAAGTTGTGACCCAAAATGATCAGAAAATCCTCTGGGCTGAAATAAGATATCCCTGCTTAAGTTCTAGGTGAATTTATAATTGGGCAAGTATATCCCTGTCAGCAAATTTTCTCCTAACCTTTTATGGGTCTTCATTTTCTGTTTGGGTCCCGTCCCGTACATCCTACAGCAGAAACTATTATTGGATTGTTGGAAAAGTCATGACGTATTTTTTCCCAAGTTCTTTTATGCAAAAAGGTGCCATGACTTTTCTGACAATTACTGGTTACTGACCCAAAGAGTCTTTATCTTTCTTTGTTAATAGAACCAACTTCTATATGTGTACAGGAGAAAGAGATTCTCTTTCCAGTTCTTGCTTAGTCTAAGCCAGTGGTTGGTTTGTTAAGAGTGTTTTCTTCCTTTTTTTTTTTTTAATTCTCATAAGGTTTTTTTTTTTTTTTAATATAGCTAAATTATGAAAAATAAGGGTAGCACATGCATTCAGTTCCTAGTTATGGAACCTGCAGATGATAGGCTCCTAGGATAAGCCTGTGCCTGTTTTGGTCAATGGTACCCAATAGGCTCTCAATCATTGTTGCGTAAAAAGGTAACCAAGCATGAATTTTGAAGAAGGAAGCTGTGGCTATTTGAGATGGGTATCTGAAGCCTTCTGGAAAATACTTCCTTTATCTCAAGAAGGAGATACCAGTAAAGAATAATTGCTTTTATAGCTCTAGACAAACCTATGCCCATATGCAAGCAAAACGAGCTGTATCTATTGAGCTCCAGCTTGGATATGATGATGACACCAAGAAGGAGGCAGAGTTAAGAAAGTCACAGAGATGAGAGCTAGAACCCGTCTTAGAGCCCCCTACCTATGTAAGCTGGCCAAATGAGAAAATAAATGTCATGATTGTTCAGGTTAGGCTGGACTAATATCCTTGTCTGTAGCCATAGTCACCCTAACTTACACAATGCCACTTCCAGTTGAAAATAATATGCTGCAAGGCATGACTAACCTTATGGACATGTCAGGTGACATCTAGTTCATGCAACTTATCCTGAGGTTTTAGAGAGAATATTCCACTCCACCTCAAACTATTAAGAGCAATGAGTCACACTAAACTAGAAGGTATAGCAGCCTACTTTATTAGATTTATCTTTCTTCGTTTTTTACATATATCACTTGCCAAGACAGATGAGGGAACTTTCATTCTTTTGTCCTTCAGGGATTATCAGCACTAGCACCATTATTATAGTAAACCTGCATCATGTACATAGTAGGATGAGGTGGTTAAGGTCCCCACAAATCAGACCTATTGTAGAGTTTATTCTCCCTGGGTGCCACAGTAATAGTATTCACCTGCCCTGCCATGTGAAGGCAAAATTTAAAGGTTGATAGATACAAATGATATAGGTTAACAAAGTCAATAACTATGTCCCATGTGCTGTGTTTTTTAATTAATTTGAAAGTAAAGAAAAATACTTTCAGGAGAAAAGCAGCATTAATATCAGCAACTTGGTGGCTACACTGTAATCCCTGGCTATCCCTAGATGCCACCATTATCCATATGTATGGAACATACATATGTATGGATACATGCCATCATGTATTCATACATATGGATACATACTAGCCAACTAAATTAAATAGGAAGGTGATAGGAATCACCATGTGCAATTGAGTGATTGTTTTAATGAGTCTGATAGTCTACTTCTCTCAGTATTCACACTCTTTGCCATGTAACCTTTTCATTATTGCTAAAGATTCATAGTCTGTTTTCCCACACCTTAGATCTAAGATTATTTTGTGACTTGCTTTAGTTAAAAGAATGAGGAATAAATGACAGTCTGTCAGCTTTGAACATATGTCTCAAAATGGTGTGCGTATTTCTGTTTGCTTTCTTTCTTGGTCCTCTCCATGAAAATGTGTTTGTGCTAGCCAGCTAGAGGATGAAAAGACAAATGGAAAGAGTTGAGTTGCCCGAGTCATTCCAGCCTAAGCTATCCTCGATCGTTCAACAGCTATGTTCCACCTAGACAAATGAGTGACCATGGTCCAAATCAGCAGTCACCTAGCTGACACATATGTTTCCTTGTATAATAACAGCCAACATCAGCTGAGCTCAACCCAGAGCCTCCAAATCTCAGATTTCTGAACTGAATGAATGCTGTTATTACTTGACATATAATTTGGTGTTTTTTAACTATACAATATTATTTTTTAGTTTATTCATATGATTCTCCAGAGAAACAGAGAATCATGGCAAGGTCTTTTGGCTCTGTGATTCTACCCTTAGCTTTCCAATCAGTCAGGATCAAGGGGTGCACCAGGATCAGAGTATGCCTAGAATGCTTAAGTTGACCTGGTATCAGAACCCTGGGTCTTCCCACATGGCTCCATCATAATGCAGCAGCATCCTACCAGCTATACTGATGCTATTGGACATATACAACATTATTTTTTCAATGCTTGGCTGATACACCATGTTTTCATTCTCAGGTCTTTTATATTAGCAGTGATTTCTAAAATACCCAATGGCTGTAAGGGTTCATTGTTTTTATTTTTAAGGCACTATTCTAAGTATTAGAAATGAAGATGTTTCATTTGCATATTCCTACCATAATGGTACTTACTGAGAGGTCAGGTTGTTAATGGAATGGGAGAGAGATTCTGGCAGTTGGCTTAAATTTCTATTCTAAACTCTCTCTTGAACTATGTATGGCCTATTACATACTTATTTTCGCAAAGGAGTCTCAACTTAATATATTTATAACTAAATTTGTAATTTATTCATTGAACTTGTCTCTTGTTCCTTTTTTATCTGTTTCAGTAAATACCACTTCTATCCTTACATTTGCTCCATTCTGGAAGCAAGTGTAGTCTTGAATGCTTTTCTCTGTGTGTCCAAATCCAGCCAATCATAAAATGCTGCAGACCATTAAAAAAAAAAAAAAACAAGACTCCATTAACTTTCCACATTGGATGAATGACTATGGTTTAAGTAAACTTCTCTAATTTGAGTTACTATAATTTACCAACTTACACAAACTGGTAATTCCTTGGAAGGATATGCTCCATGGGGGCTGGAAGGTGGTGTGACGGTTAAGGTGTTGGACTTCCACATGGCAGACTGCAGTTCAAGTCCTAGGTTTGGCAGCTTGCTTTCTCACTTTTTCTTTCTCTTTGGTCAAATTAAAAAATAAATAATAATAACAAATAAAATTAAATAAATAAATAATTCTTAATTTAAAAAAGAAGGAAAGATATGATCCACCTCTAACAATCAAAGAAAAAGCTAGTTCAGGGGTTTTAGGAAGCAGAGAACCTCTGGAGATTCAAACATTGGGCACAGAGTTGACTTCTCCCTGGATAGCATAATAAAGATATTTATCTGCTTTGCCATTTTTTCTACCTCCTGTGACTTTATTCAAGATCTAAGGCTGACACTGTACGATTGACTTAGCTTGGATCACACACTCATTCTTGCCCAGGGGAATGCAAAGCACCTTAACAGAACCCCAGCACTGCAGATAGGCATTGCAATTTGTCATCTTGCTAGATCATTTTCTGACCTTCTCTTTAAGCGGCTTCAGCGTTTGTTGCAGAAAACCTTCCTGCATCAAGGTCACAGAAATGATTTGTTTCCTAATGACTCTATTTCCTAATGCACATAAAACCAGACATTCTAGGACTAAAGTTTTCTTCACCTCCACCAACATGCCCCATAATTTGCCTAGTGAGCAGCTTTTCCTCTGTGAATCATAAATTATCTTCTCACCCTGAGAACATGGAATGAACTTTCATTATTCCTCTAAATCTGACAATCATCTCTTAATATCCTACATTCTTTATGAGGGTCTATAATACCTATTTCTGTTTTAAGTAAAGAAAATGTATTCTAAGAATGGAAACATAGTTCAAGAATGGCTCAAATAAAAATGTGGCCAATGTGTGTGGATGAAGGTATTAGAGGAAAGGAAGTCATTGTAAAGGTAGAGACAAGATTTCTCATGTATAACATGCTGAGTAATCAGATTTCAGGAAGTGAGCATCAACATAGCTTAGTGGATTTCATAGCAGCAAGACTTCATAGACTCATTCTTGTGTTCCACTAATATAACTAAGAGGCTCACACATGTCCTCTAATTTCATCTGCTGCTATCAACTGAGGCAGTTCTTGATACCCCTTTTCCTATTTCTAAAGGGGAAATTTTGCTAATTTAGGGTCTTTTGTTTTGTGTTTTCCTCCAGAATGTTGGACAATCTACACGTGAACCACATCAGGTCAAGTGCTACTTGTTCTACTCAGTATGATGTAGGCAGAGGCAGAAACCCTGCATAGAGCTCTAGCAGGCATGTATGGTAGATAGTGTGGTTTGACTTCTCAATAGCCATTTCCTTTTCTTTTTCTACTATTTTTTTTAAAGTTTATCCATTTATTTCTTCTATGAGTAAGAGAAACACACACAGAGAGAAAGTAAGAGAGTAAGAGAGACAGAGCAGTCCCAACAAGGTCCAGACACAGCACTCTATCCCCCTCCTTAGCAGGTCCTCACCTGCCCAACGTATTCAGGGAGCTCTCAGAATATAGATCCAGCGCTCTCCCATGCCAGTCAGCTCTGCAGAGTACAGGGCTTTACTTTTGTGCCACCATCTGAACTCGGGAATATTTTCTTCTGTGTTACAAAAGGATCTTAAGAAAAAATGATCTTTCTGTTCTTTTATTAGATGTTGCCCCAAACCATAAAATGTCTGGCCACAGTGGAACAAGATTGAGGAATAAAGTAACACTGGTCATGTTGGGGAGTGCTTGATCCTTGAAGATCTTGATGATTTATTTGTTTAATCCTCAAGTGTCCTACTAGTACATGTCTTGTTATATGGGGCAGAAAGCCCTATGTTAAGCTACTTTTAATTGACAATTTTATTACTTTTAGTTGGTAAGTCTTAATACAGCAGAATTTCTGATGTCTCACAGCATGAGTAGTAATGGTATCCCAAGGCATGTCTAATATGGAAGGACAAAATTTAGTGCTTAGTTGTATGTCTACCCGTTTATGATTATCACCACTTCCTTGGAGATGTATGCATGCTGGCATTTTTTTAAACCATTGATTAAAGTGGTATTGTTTTTTAAAAATAAATATAATTATTAATATCTTGTTTCCCCTATGACAATAAATGAAAAATATGTCTTGAATGGGAGAGCCTATAAAATGAAAATATGGTATATACTGAATAATGACAATTTTTTCTTCTAACTCTCTTATTTTTTCCAAAGGCTTTTATGGCCACTATGTGTTGTGTCCTGATTCTGGATGCTAGGTGGGAATTATAAGTATTGTTTAAGAGAAAAATTGTATGGAACTATGGAAAGGCTATCATTTCTTTCTCAAATGGCTGCCTTCTTCAAAGCAATATCTCCTCATTTATACTGGAGTTGCTGTAGTAATTTTTAAATTATAAAACAGGAGGTAAAATTGAATTTTATGAGTTTCAAGTAAAAGATTACTGATTTTTTTTTTACTGTGCTTTGTTTTCCCAATTTAAGCATTTTACTTTCTTTTGAGTTGTTGATAGGTTCAGTAATTTGTTAAAATATTTTTCTTGTTTGTTTCTTTAAATGGAAGTATAAACTTTTCTTCCTTCCTGACCTGTCTGAAATTGGAAAATATTTGAGAGTCTTCTTATTTTGAGGCAGAAGGGTTATTTACATAAGTTCAATAATGCTTGTTGCATTGAATGAGAAATTGAAAATACTTATTATTGGACAGGACTTTGACTAGAATGTCATATTTGAAGATTAATCAGAAAACTATGGAACTAAGGTGTATCTCAAGTAAGCCAATAGAAGCTCTTAGAAAGATGGACCGGCACCATAAATAGTTCTGCCTGGCAGAAAGGATTAGAGAAGATAATATGAAAGAATTTATAACATAAAATAAGCTGGACTTTTCCAGCCCAGCATTGTAATCAGTAGAGATTGCAAAAGAGCAACCACATCAGAGGATTATCTTTAGAAAGACTTTGAAGGAAGAAGAAGAGACTGATCTTTGCTAGCAGGTGGTACATCACAAACACTCGGTAGGCAGGGCTGAATTGAGAAGGTTTATGTGTTACTAGTGTGCTGGGCATTTGCTTTTCAATGATTTGAGTAGCTGACATGTAAATATTTTCTCAAAAGTATTTAAAATCATACTCTTCATTGTTATAGAGTCACAAACAAAATTATACAAAATTATAAGAAATATCTTGAACATTTTCTTTAAAATTTAGTATTTTAAATTTTGAAAGTTGTTTATTAACTGTCAAGAAATATGGAGTATGAGCACAAGTTTTTTATATGTAAAGTATATGTTTGTGGAAAAATGCAAAAATAAATCAATAAATGAAAAAATCAAAAAAAGGGGAAAATGGTAAAATTAAACATTGATTTTTTATTCTACCTTATAAATAGAGAAAATGACAGTAGAAAGAAACTACTTTCCTAAAGACATACAAGTTAATATAATTTCTGAAACCTCTTTATCTTTTAATGTTTTGAAATGAATACTTCTTCTTTTTTTTTTTTTTTTTTTTTTAAATGGGTGAGTGTGTTTGCCAGAGAGAGAGAAAAAAATCCAGAGAGAGAGAGATAGAGTGAGAAATCACCCCTGGGGGATACCTATGTCACAATTCCTTCTCCTTCATTTTCCTCTCAGGATTTTGGGCACGCACACATGCTCTGACTGTGTTATCCAAGCCACTGGATCTGGTACACAAACTGCATAGTTGGCCATTTTGGTTCCAGCTGCTTTATTCACCATGCCACCAGTTGGCCCACCTGAAATAAATACTTTCTTTTTTCTTTTTAAATTATTTTACTTAACTTTATTTATTATTATTATTATTGTTATTATTATTATTAGTTTGATCAGGCAGAGAGAGAGAGAGAGAAAGAGAGCAAGCCGCCAGGTCCAAGACTTAAAGTACACTTGATCATGTGGGAATCCAGCGCCCTTAACCACCATGCCACCTGCTGGTCCCAATGAAATGAATACTTTCTTAACTAACTCATAGGTGTAGATTATTAAAGATGAGTCCCATTAGTTTCTATTACGCATTCATTTATTTATTTATTTTTTGACCAGGGTAAGGAGAAGTGCATTTTAATCCTCTATTTGTATTTGTTTTTGCCAATTGCCCATCCCGCTTCCTACCTCCCCACTCCCATATACTATTACTTGTTGACTAGAGAAATATGTTTTTAACTTATATGGGTTTATCTGTGAAATTAATTTTTTTCCAACCAAATGTGCTTTCTGCTGAGACAGGATGCCATCACTTAGATAACATTTATTTAGAACCAGATACATGCATGGGAAAGATGAGTGAAAACAAGCATCCAGACATGATAGTTCACTTTTGTAAGTTGACTAAAATTTTACTATAAATAATATGGACCCGTCACCTCCCACTACAAATACTTTTTGAAAACTGGTTGAAACACAATATCACAAAATTTGTGGTTTTTTATATACCCAAAATAAAACAAATAAACAGACACAACTCAAAGTCAGTGCTATAACGAATCTTCTGTGTATAGAATAAAGCATTGGAGAATTACTGTATCTGAGGAAAAGAGAAGTCAAAAATTCCCCCTCAGTAGTCTGGGATGGTAAAGATAAATTTTCGGAATGCTTTAAAACCAGAGTTATGGAAAATATCGCTTATATGAATTACAAATTATTCTTTCTTTTTTTTTCAGTTTTGTTATACTGCATGCGCACTCACCAGAGACAGAAAGAAAAAAATGAGAAATCAGACCGCCAAGGAGGATGGTCATGCTGCAGTCCCTTCTCCTTCACTCTTCTCTCTAGATTTTGGGGCACACATACACACACATGCATCTGGTATGATTTTCAAGCCACCAGGTCTGGCACTTGAACCACAAAGTCAGCCATGTGGGCTCTAGATGCCTTTACCTCCATGCCATCTGCTCATTCTACTTAAAGAAATTTTAGTAGTAGATAAAGAGTACTCATGTGCATTAGATCAAAATTATTATATCTGTTTGATTTAGTTTGACTGAATGCTAAATACCTATGCAATATCTATACTTCTCTTATTCCTTGTTAAAAAACAAACAAACAAACAAAAAACAAAAAAAACAAGGGGCTGTTATTGGGGCTGGGAACATGCCCAGTTAATATAATAATGTTTTTACACATTATTTCATAGCTAGATAAGTCCTAATCACTCACACTTATAACCTGTTACCTAATAAGTTATTACGTGACAAGTTCTGGCTAATTATTTAGTCAGATGTCTTGGGAGACTTCTTAAATGGTAAGTAAATTCTTTCCCCCTCCCCTCCTACTTTCTTTTACTTACTCTCTTGAGAAAGGATGTCATAGTTTGACCTCTAAAAGCCAAAGAACATAAGCTGTGAGCTGTGTATTAAAGCTGGTGAATTAGAAAACAAGAGTAAGTCCCTGAGGATTTCAAGATGTACAGCAACCATGGATTGCCTACTAACAAACTACTCTTACCCAAGAAAATGTACCATTATATCTAAGGTCCCTATTAATAGTAGTAAAATCACTTCCCAAGTATTTTATATTAAATTCCCAAACTGAAAGCTTTACATAAAAATTATTCTAAGACCTTTGTTAAAAGCAAAATAAAATTACTTCATAGGAAAGCGTTCACAATTCTGGATACAAATATTTTCCATACATACATATACACACACACATACATGCAGTATAGGATAGTTTTTTTTAAAAAAAAATCCCACCTCCACACAGAACAGGGAAATAAAAAAATGTCCATGAAGAGAGAAGATCAGCAGGTACAATAAATAGTAGATTTAGCACTCCAAGATCTGAACTTATGCGACAGTAAAAATCTATAAAGAAAATTTTAAAATCTAAAATCATTATCAAGTTTAAAAAACAGGCTAGGAACCATAATGGAAGAAGATAGTAGTATCTTTTAAAATGGGAGGTTTGAAATTCAACCAAGAGAAACTTAAAATGAAAAATCTGGCCAATGAAATAAATACATATATACAATAGAGAAGTTAAATTACAAATTCACCAAAATTGAAGCTAAATCTAAGAAAGCACTTTGTAAAGAAATAGAAAAGATGTCAAAACTGTTAGAAGAGGAAAATAAAATAAAGTCCAACATATATGAATTGAATTTTCAGAAGAAAAAATTAAAGAGATTTATGGAAAGGCAACATTTGAAAATAACTTGGCAAGAATGTTCTAGAATTAAAGCGTTACCTAAGTGCTCAGAAAAGCAGCAGCATGCGTACGTACAAAGAAGAAAAAGCAAAACAAATACATAGATACTGTACTGTGAGAAAGCAGAATTTTAAAGACAAAAATAAAATATCTTTTCTTTTTGGTTTATCCATTTATTTCTCTCATGAGAGAGAGGTAGAGAGAAAAAGATGGAGAGAGAGAGAGAGAGAGGGAGGGAGAGGGAGAGGGAGACGGTGGGGGGCGGAGAGAGAGAGAAAGACAGGCACCCACAATAGAGTGTCTTGCCACTCTCAGCTTTGCCTTTCAACCAGTTAGGATTACAGATATGCTCAATGAATGCCTGGTGTGTCCCAGGTCAACCCAGATCCAAACCTCAGTTGGCATGTGGCAGCAGTATTGCAGAGTGCCACATAACTGTCATATCACTATGGCTAGCAAAAAAGATAAAAAGTCTTAAAAGTCACCAGAGAAAATTAAAATTATTTAAATACATGACCATAAAATTCTGGACTAGTATATTCAACGTGCTGAGGAAAATGACTGTCAGTAAAACTTATATCTTATATAACTATTAAAAAGGAAGAAAAATATTTTATATATACATATATATAAAATATATATATATATGTATATATTTTATATATATGTACCTACAGACAGAAATTTTACTATTCACAGACATTTGCAGAAGTGAAAAAATTTAGAAAAGAGAAACAATCAAGGAAAGCAAGTCATCAATAAGCATGTCGGGAGCAATGTGGAATAGAAATTTTGAAATTTTTCAAGTCAGGTGTGATTACTTACAAATCTACCAGTAGTTACAAACAAGTAGAAAAATAAGATCTAGTTTCTAAAACAATATAGAGGAAAAATATATATAAATCTATGATGATAGAAAACAACAGAAAGTGATCAAAGAATCCAAAATATTTAAAAGCATGACAATACAAAAATTATAAAATATGATAAAATGAGAAATATTTCAAATACACTGTAAACATAATAAATATTAATAGATTAAGCTTGTCTGTTACAGAAATTCTCAGTTTGAAAAAAAATAATATTAATATAAAGATATATTAATTTTATAATAGACAAAATAAATGACAAGATTTAGAGTAAAGAGCAACGAAAGAGAGATGCTAGTAGGATAGCATTCAGGGGAAATTTGATATGGAGCTATTAATATTGGAGGAAAAAAAGCTTTGTTAAAATATTCTTATAGGGGAACCAGCAGTTAGCATAATGGCTATGTCGCTGGACTCCCACGTAGTCGACCGCGGTTCGCGTCCTGGACCCGGTGGCTTAAGACTCACGCCGGGCACATGTGCGTGCGTGCCCAAGATCGAGAGGAGAATGGAGGAGAAGGGAATGCGGCGTGACCATCCCCCCCTGGGGGGTGATTTCTCACTTTCTGTCTCTATGTCTCCCTCTGTCTGTCTGGCGAGCTCACGTGCCCTATAGTGAAAATCTCTCTCTCAAAAAAAAAAAATCTTACATATGGAGGTGTCTTTACTTAATAGTAAAAGGAGTAATTCATCAAGAACTCATATTAATTCTAAACTGTATGAAACTTAAACTTAAAATGTATATATAAAACACTGACAGAGTTTAAAACATAGTTTTAAAAACTAGCAACTATTCTTACAGATATGATCAGGTCTCTGTTAGAAACCAAGTGATTATGCAGAGAAAAGAAATAAGAATTATATAAGAAAATTGAATGAAATAATTAAATCTTTTTTTAACAAATAGGATATATTTCTCCTTTTCAAGCACACGAAGAACATTTACAAACATGAGTTAGAAAATTCTATTTTATACATATTTGAAGAACAGAGGGAAAAACAAAGCTTGACTTTTTTGTTTGTGACCAAAATAATCTTTAAATCAGACCAAAAAAACACATGGGTGGGACCTGCAGTTAGCGTAATGGCTACGTCGCTGGACTCTCACGTAGTCAACCGCGGTTTGCGTCCCAGACGGGGTGGCTTAAAGTCACGCCTTGCGCGTGTGCGTGCGTGCCCGAGATCCCGAGAAGAGAATGGAGGAGAAGGGATTGTGGCGTGGCCATCCCCCCTGGGGGATGATTTCTCGCTTTCTGTCTCTCTGTCTCTCTCTGTCTGTCTGGCGAGCGCACGCGCCCTATAGCAAAAACCTCTCCAAAAAAAAGAAAAAAAAAACACATGGGTGATAATTTATATCCCAATTTCACCTACAAAAAGCCTAGCTGAAACTTCTTATAAGTTATTATCAAACAAAATTCAGTAACAAATAAACAAATCACATTTTATGACCAAGTAAATTTTAATCAAGGAATAAAAGAATCAATCAATATTAGAGAATGTATTAATGGGGCAGGCCCATAGCCTACTGGTTAAGGGAGCTGGATCTCATATGGTCAATGGCAGTTTGCATCCCTGACCCAGCAGCTTGAGAAACAGTCTAGGTGTGTATGTGTGCATGTCCGAAATCCTGACAAGATGGAGAAATAGAGGAGAAAGGACTGAGGTGTGACCATACCCCATTTGGAGGTGTTTCTTTCCCTCTATCTCTGTCTCTCTGTCTCTCTCTGGTAAGTGCACACACCCTCTGGCAATTAAAAAGAAAAAAATGTTAAAAAAGTGTATTAATATAACTCATTGCTCTATACGATCAAAGTAGTAAAAACATGTATTCAAAATACAGAAGAGAGATTTGAAAAAAATTAATAGACTACTGTTAAAAATAAAACAAAATAACCATAATGATAAAATCCTTATAACAAAATATGGTTCAAATACAAACATAGTAATCTGATACATGCCTTAAGGTGAAGCATCGGAAATGTTTCCTTTAAAGGGAACACTTAATAGCTTTAACAGTTTTCTACAGGAAAACTGAGTTCCTCATATATTCTGGTTATCAATCCATTATCAAAGTATAGTTTCAAAAATTTTACTCCATTATGTGGATTATCTCTTTATTTATTCTGTCCTTTGTTGTGCAGAAGATTTTTAGCTTGAGGAAATATCGCTTGTCTATATTTGCTATTTTTGTTGTTGCCTGTACTTTAGAGGTCTTATTTGACACATTTTTGTCTTTTCCAATATCCTGAAGTGTTCCTGCTGTGTTTTTCCTCAAGTAGTTTAAAAGTTTCAGGCTTTGGGACCAGCAGTTGGCTTAATGGCTATGTCACTGGACCCCCATGTAGTCAACCACAGTTCGAGTCCCGGACCCTGTGGCTTAAACTCGTGCATGTGCAAGCGTGCCCAAGATCCTGAGAGGAGAATGGAGAAGAAAGTATTGTAGTGTGGCCATCCTCCCTGGATATGAGTTCTCACTTTCTACCTCTTTTTCTCTCTCTTTGTGGTGAGCGCACGTGCCGTATAGCAAAAAACTCAAGAAAGAAAGAAAGAAAGAAAGAAAAAGAAAGAAAGAAAGAAAGAAAGAAAGAATTTCAGGCTTTGTAACTCTCAGGTAGAATTCTGGACTCTCACATGACAAACTAGTTCAAGTTTCAGACCTGATGCTTGAAAATCATGCCAGGTAAGTGTACATATACGCCCAAAATCCCAGGAGAGTGGAGAAGGGATTATGGCATGGCCATCTCCTTGAGGGATGATTTTTCACTTTCTCTACCACTTCCTCTCTGTCTCTTTCTGGTAAGCACATGCACCCTAGCAAAAACCTAAAAACAACAACAAAAATGAGTTTCAGACTTTGCATTTAAGTCTTCACTCCACTTTGAGTTAATTTTTGTAAATGATGAGAGATGTAGGTCTAATTTTATTCCTCTTTAAGTGGATATAAGTGCCCCCAAATCAATGACTGGTTTAAGAAAATGTGGCACATATGCGCAATAGAATACTACTCATTCATAAAGAGTAACAGTATCCTGTCATTTATCACAAAGTGAATTACCTGAAGATATAATGCTAAATTAAATAAGCCAGGCTATGAAAGGTAAATACTGTATTCCTCACTCAGTGTATGCCAAATGTCTGCACTCTATGGTAGAAACTGAAGGACTAAATGGCATGCAAGTAGTGAGAGTACCAGTAGATCCTGGAGGTACATAATGTAAGGAGTTCAGAAAAAATGACTATCAGAGACAAGAATCCATGTAAAAAAGTGGAACATTTATGGAATGGTGTACAATGACAGAGTAAAAAATGTCATTGACAATTCAACATAAACTTAAAAAAAAAGCTTGTGAAACTATTATCAAACGTGCACAAGATAATGTAATATTCAAGTAGCATAAGATGAATATGTCTATATCCTTAATTTGCTTATTACATCCTGTGTGCATGCTTTTAATTGGGTACTGTTCTGTATTCAAAAATGTACAATTCTGTATAAACCAGAAATCACAATATATATCTTAAAATAGTTAAATCCTATAAATAGATACCACATTCTTATGGAAGCTGATAAGCTGACCCTAAAATTTATATGAAAAACTAAAGGTCCAAGAATAACCAAGTTAATTTTGAAGAAGAAAAAGAATGTGAAGGCCTTACTACTTGAGACTATTTATTATGAACCTATAGTTATTGCAGAAAGTTGATTGATGCTCCATTCAAGTTCTCAAGGATCCATTTTACTGGCTGCAGTTATTGCAGAAGCTAATTGCTGATTTCTCCAAAAGTTCCCTGTATGCTTGCCCTTGGGTAGTTAGAACTACCCTAATAAGAGGTATATAAGAATTATCAACTTCACCCAATGTAGCCTGGAGCAATGATCTTCTCTTCTAGGGTACAAATGTCCCATTCCTTTGCTCCAGGCCACAGAATGTTGTGCAATTCATGTTCTAGAATTTCTTGAGGAATCAAGCTAAAGTTAGAGTTACCCAAAAGCACATTCTTACTGGGCTTCTCCCTGTTCACTATTTTGCTTTCCTCAGTCTCTTTTTCTTTTTTTTATGTCAACATTCTATTTCTTTTTTTTAATTTTTAAAATTATTACTCATACATTAAAATATATATCATTTAAATTGTGAAGAGACTTCACCCAGAATGATATACACCTCAATCCAGCCCAGTTGAGACTATTATACACATCCTCATCAACAGATAATAAACCACATCTGTGTCCAAGAAATGTATTACCTCTCGATTTTTTTCTCCAAATTTCCTTTCCTATGCTCTTCCCCTCTCACACTTTCTTTCCACTTTGTCTCTAGTGTCCATAACAATTTTTAATGCTTTTATTTTATTCAGTCTTTCAGTCTCTGCCATAGAATGCAGTCAGTATATGTTTAGTGGAGACTTAGAATGTCTCTCTTTCATAGCCTGGCTTGCAAATCTTCCATTTTGTCCACATCTATCACATTCCAAGGCCTTGTTGTTTTCTAGGGCTGGATAGTATTCCATGGAGTATATGTGCCATAAATTTTCAATTCTTTCACCTGTTTGTGGACATCTGGGTTGGTTCAAAAGCTATAATAATCAAAACAGCATGGTATTGGCTTTCCTCAGTCTCTTACAAATTTATCTTCATTGTGTACCCTTAGTAAATTCTCTACATAAGAATTCTCCATGCCAGACATGTGTCAAGATCCCAAGAGGATTTTATCTTTATTCCTTTTAATATGATATATTACTTTATAGTTTTGTGTATGTCAAACCAACCTTGCATTCCTGGAATAAAGCCTACCTGATCATGGTGAATTATCTTTTTTATAAGTTGTTGGATACAATTTGCTAGTATCTTGTTGAGAATCTTTGCATCTATATTCATCAGATATGTTGGTCTATAGTTTTCCTTCCTTGTCCTGTCCTTATCTGTTTTAAAGATAAGGGTGATAGAGGCTTCATAAAATGAATTAGAGAGAGATTCACCCTTTTGGATCTTTAGAAATAACTTGAACGAATGAGGGTTAACTCTTCTTTGTAAGGGAAATGCAGATAAAAACAACAATGAGGTACCACCTAACCCCAGTCAGAAAAAAAAAAAGATAACTGTTGGTGGGGGGTTGGTGAAAGGGGAACTCTTTTACACTGCTGGTGGGAATGTAAATTAGTCCAGCCACTGTGGAGAACAATTTGGAGATTCCTCAAAAATCTACAAATAGAACTACCATATGATCCAGCAATCACACTCCTCGGTATCTACCCAAAGGACAGAAGAATTCTTCATTGGAAAAGTGCTTGCACATCAATTTTTATTACGATACTATTCACAATTGCTAAGACATGGAACTATCTCAAATGCCCCCGTACGAATGAATGGATTGAAAAATTGTGGCACATATACTCTATGGAATACTATTCAGCCATAAAAAAACAACAAAACCTGAGCTTTTGACAGAAAGTGGAAGAATATGGAAGATTTACTGCTGAGTGAAGCAAGCCAGGCTATGAAGAAGAGACATTGTATGTCCCCACTTAATATATACTGAGTGTCTGCACTCTATGACTGAAACTGATTGACTAAAGGATATTCAAACACAAGAGGTGGATGTGAATGCCAGATGTGGTGTGTGTGGAGGAGTGGGGCCTAGGGAAGGACATTTGGAGGAGGGATACGGAGTCAAGAGCATTGATGAGATAGGGAGGTGTGGTGTTATCAGTTGAAGATATTTTGATCAACTGGACTGGGGAGAAATGTTCACATATTGAAATGATCACTTTGTAAGCTAAACAATGTGATTGAATGTACATAAAAAAATTAAAAAATAAATTAATAATAAAAAAAGATGCCAAGAGGAGAATGAGGAGAAGGGATTGAGATGTGGTCATCCTCCCTGGGGTGGGGGGGGGGGCAGGGAGTTTGTGATTTATTCTTTCTGTGTTCTATGGCAAGTGCGCACACATTCTCTTAAAAAAAAAAAAAAGAATTCTCATTTTCTTCTCTGCTTTAAAGGTATCTGACTTAAGATAGTAAATAAGAAAACATGGTATTGGGACCAGCAGTTAACGTAATAGCTATGTCATTGTACTCCCACATAGTCGACCCCGGTTTGCATCCCGGACCTGGTGGCTTAAAACTCTCGCAGGGCGCGTTTGCGTGCATGCCCAAGATCCCAAGAGGAGAATGGAGGAGAAGGGATTGCGGCGTGACCATCCCCCCTGGGGGTGATTTCTCGCTTTCTGTCTCTATGTCTCTCTCTGTCTGTCTGGCGAACGCACATGCACTATAGCGAAAACCTCTCAAAAAAAAAATAAAAAATAAAACATGGTATTAATACATGGATAGACAACTTAACTAGTAAAGCAAAACAATACATTGAACAGAGTATCTGAAAGGCCAGTAAATATATAAAAATGTACTCTAATAATCACATAATGCAAGTTGAACAGTATTCAGGAGAATAGCAAATGTTTAAGCTCTGAAAATCCTAGTGTTGATAATATAAGTAAATTAGAGATCTCATACATTGCTGGTGGGAAAGTACATTCATTATCAACCCATTTGAGGAGCAGTTTATCAATATCCAGCAAAATCTGGAGACATACATGTTTAACCCAGCAATTATATTTTCAGGTATCTACATAAGGGAATTCTCAGACATACCTAGAGAGGAAAACACAAGACTATTTAATGGCATCATATGTTTTGGTAAAAAACTGGAAACAGCTTAAATATATGTCATGAAAGATAAATTGTGGTATATTTATATTATATAGCAGTTAAAACACATGGATGACCAAATTTTCACATGTCGACTGTGGGTAAATAGCAAAAACACATTTAGTTAATAATGAGTTGAAAGTGGTATTTTTTTACAAAAAATTTAAAACATAAGCATCAAACCAAATGATATAATATTTTGTTTATTGATATGTACATATGTGTGCATATATTACATAGAACATATTCATTAATACTAAATAAAATATATCAGGAAGAATATATATCATTTCAGAATATTTATATGTTGAGGAAAAAAATGAGGTCAACAAGACTGAGAAGAATTCAAGAGGACTTCAATTCTTGTCTTAATTTTTTTCACATAATAATAATTATTATTATTTTTAGTTTTTGCTATGGGTGCATCCATTTCCTAGAGAGAGACAGAGAGAGAGAAACAGTGAGAAGGAAAGTAAGAAATCAGCCCCCGGGGAGATGTCTATGTCGCAATTCCTTCTCCTCTGTTCTCCTCCTGGGATTTGGGCAGTATGAGCTCCTTCATGATTTTTAAGCTGCCAGGTCTGGGACTCAAACCAGGGTTGGCCATGTGGAAGTCTTCTCCTTAATCAACATGCCAATTGCTGTCCCCTCTAGTATTAATTTTTGTTGTTCAAAAAATAATCAGAGGGGCTGGCTAAACTTCCACATGGACGACCAAGGATCGAGTCCAGGACCTCATGGTCTGCTTTCTCACTTTTCACTCTCTCTCTTTTTGTTTGTCTCTCTCTGGACAAATTTTTTTAAAAATTAATGACTAAAATCAAATAATTCTAAAAAAAAGGATCAGAAACAAAATTAAAAGCAGTAGCCATTTGTTAAATTTGGGATGCAATAGATGTGTATGTTACATTCTCTATTACATTCTGGTTTTGTTTTTTTTGAGAGGTTATTGCTATAGGGCGCATGCGCTCTCCAGACAGACAGAGACAGAGAGACGGAAAGCGAGAAATCACCCCTCAGGGGAGATGGCCACGCCGCAATCCCTTCTCCTCCGTTCTCCTCTTGGGATCTTGGGCACGCACACACACATGCCTGCTCTGTTATGTTCTTGTGAAAAAGGTATTTCATATTATAAGATGGGACACATTTATGTTAAAAAGTTATATTTTATTTGCAATTCAAATTAACTGAGAATCCTGTTTTTATTTGGTCAATCTGGCCACCCTTTATTTTTAACGTATTAAATTACAATTCATTTGGATAGACTATTTCACAGATATTTTTAAAATTCTTAAATATATATATAAATATACATATTTATACACATATATGTATATATCAAATATATATGTGTTTGTGTGTATATTTAAGATAGATCTGACAACCTCAAATTTGATAAGCAAGACTATTAAGGATAGATACTACCAATTTGTCTGTCAAGAATACTCATGCTCGGTCTATTATCAAGGATTCTATCTTGGGTGTTGGCAAAACTAATTAACTGAATCTTAAGTACAAGAATAAGAAACACAAGCTAGTTTTAGACCTTGGTACGTCTGTTAAAAGCAAGTTCTACAGACAACATCCCATTTTACTTTTTGGTCTTTATAAATAAAATTAGACATTCCCTCTATCCGTGCTTCAAATTATCTCTGAAAGAATAGTTTCTTCCTCATAATGCCCTATTTGTCTTATTTTACTTCTTTCTCTAATAAAAGACATCATCTTCCAAATTGTTTTTCTAAAATGTGTTTTTATTTTCCAAAGGTTCTTAGTTGGTTCTTTAGTATCTATCTTTCTAACCTAATTTCCTTCCTGATCTCTTACAGAGATTCTTGTTCACCTAGCATGGAGGAAAGGAAATATCACAAAACAATTTGCATAAGATCAATAGAGTGAGGGACCATTACCTGTTGATTAAATAAATGAAGAAAAGAATGGTCCAAAGAGCAGGCATAATAACTGCCTTTGAAGTTTCAACAGTTTGCATAGAAAAAAGATAGCTGTCATTTAAATGATTAAATTGAAAAAAAAATACACATTTTGGATTCTGTTTCTCCCTTTCCAAGTGAATCTTTTCAAAGTATTTCTGTATTTGTACTTTGCAATACGTGTTTCCTCCAGAATATTAGTTTGTTTTAAAATTGCCTGTGATTTAAGAAAAATAGAAATCACTGTAATAATGGAGAGATAGTTTCTTGTATGCCTTTTCCCCTTTAAAATATCCTTTAAAAAAATAAACTAATATAATAGTCTGAGGGTTTGTATCCACAGTTTTGTAAACCAAATTCATATGTTGAACCAAGAAAGTGGTTTAAGAGGTGAGGGTCCTTGGGAAATAATCAGATCACGAGGGTGAAATGCTCATGACTGGGATTAATGTCCTTATAAAAGAGACCCCAGGAAGCTAGCCCACCTTTTCCATCACTTAAAGACACAGAGAGAAGACAACACAAATCTCTAGATCAGGAAAAGGGCTCTCACTCTCACTAGACACAGAACTGTTAAATGTTTTTCTGTTGTTTATAAGCTATCCAGCTTATATTTTATTAATGTAGCCCACATGGACTAAGATACCAAACAAAATGACAAATTTGTTACATATCATTTATTTTCAAATTGGTTTTTGTTTTTGTAGGCTAAACAGTCTGAACTAAGAACCGTATGGTGTTTGTTATTGCCTGTGTTGTTTGTTTTCCTTTTGCCTTCACAACTTCTTCGATCTTATTATAAGATCAAATATCCTTATAAATAAATTAAAAGAAAAAAAGAAAAGGAAATAGAAAGCAAGTAATCCTATCTATATATAATACGTTTTATATGTAAGATAAAATTTTTATAAAAGTGCATACATACTGTTTTAGATTTTTTAATATATGAAAAACATTGTCCCTTCCCATTAAATATTCCATCATATTCTTTTTCAATAGTTTCCTGGTATGTATTATCTTTTAAAAATGAAAGCTTGACTTTTCTGAAAATTTCCATCCTTTGAATCTCTGAGCTTTTATCTATAAAATAGAATTTGTGGAAAGAGAGAAGCAACTAAGGCTGGGCTATGATGAAGTGTCTATGAAAAAGATTTTGTTCTTGTCAGTGTAACTAATTCTACTGAGGACTAGAGGACGGTCACAATGTGAAACTATGTTTTACAACTCCAGGGATAAAAATCAGTGAAAGGAAAGGTGAAAATGATGAAAGTCAATGTGGTGACACTGTTAAAGATTTACCTCAATGTGCCTTTGTTGGTTAGAACTCACTGTGCTGTCTGCAAGAGGAAAAAAAAAATTGATTCACTTTATTGCACTCATCTGTCATAGATAATACCCTGTACAAAAAGGTGGAACGAAGTGGTGAACTTAGAATCAGTCTATATACACATACAATAAGAAGGCAGTCTGGAAACCCAGCAGGCCTGGGAAATGAGTGGCTGTCATAAAGAGGACAGCGACACTCTACTGAGATCAGTAAGCACAAAGCTCCAAAGAAAGGGGAAGGCCAACTTGATCTTTCTTTGTGTGTACACTGCTGGGTGTGCTACATGCACCTTCTGACTTGGTGGGGAGTCCCAATCAATTGCCAGACAAATGCAACACACTCTGCCACCAATTGGAGGAAGTGAACTTGTTGAGCCCTTTAAAGGATTCCACAGAGAATATGTTCCTCCTGAAACAGTGATGGATGAAGTCCGACTCTGCATGACCAACAGGGTATCTTCCAAAGCTGCTGAGATCAATGCTTGTGTGACAGACGTAACTGTTAGAAATACAATTTCTGGCGATTTGAGAAAAGATTAATTTATTGTAGGAATGCCTCTACCTACCTAGCTATCACAACAAAGAGACCAGAGTGTTTTTCTTACAAATACCCAGTTTTATCAAATTCCCCAGAAATCCTGTGATTTGAAAAACAGTGATAGTTTATCCCCTTTCAAAGCTTTGTATTTTGCATAGCACTTGTTTTTAGGGCATAAAACTGTTTATGTTTAACTGTCAGACAGTAATAACTAAAAATGCTCATGTATTGTCTGTTAAAGAAAATAATGCTAAATTCTCAACCTTTGCATATTTTCCTTCCTTTGGGTGGTCAACTTTTCACCTGTTTTAGTCTTTTTATTCCTCTATTAAAAAAAATTTAGACTGGGAAATTTATGAATAGTAGAATAGTAGAAGCTTATTTCTCACAGTTCTGGAGGCTCAGAAGTCCAAGACCAAGGTGCCAGTGTCTGGTGAGGGCTTGTTTCTCACAGATTGTGTCCTCTTACTGTGTCTGTACATAGTGAAAAGAAAAAAATAACTTCCTTGACATCTTTTATTAGGGCACTAATGACCTCCTAAAGGTGCCACCTCTTAATACTATTATATTGGGATTAGAGTCAATGTGCAAATATGGCAGTAGGGGACTAATATTCAGACTGTAGTATAGCCTGTCCCCTAATACTCTTGCTCATGTAGGCTGCTTCACTTTGTATCGTTCTGGGACCCTAAGGCAGTATGATGTTATCCTCTGAAGAACCTTTATATATATTTCATTCTCTTTAGATTCCTTATAAATGTAAAAAGTAAAAGGTGATTATCTAAAAACTTTGCAAAAAAAGGAATGGTGACTCTCCTCTTCCCCCTTTAAAGTGCTGTCATGTTCTCAGTGAAGCTTCTTGCTATTCTTTGTGACTGCATCTTCCTTTGGAGGCTTTCCACAATGAAACTCTGAATCCTTCTCTGTGATAGTCAGTCCATCATCGGGAACAAACTATAGCTAAGATATTGTGTCATAATTATGCATGAAGAAATCACCTGGTTTTGCAGAACTGAGTACTCTATTCCTTTTATAAGCCATTTTAAAATGTTCTAGCCAGTATTCTGCAAGATAAATTGACCATTGAACACACTAAATATTTCTCGACCTTCATGTAGTTCAAAGCAGCCAGAGTGTCTAAATTTACAATCACACAAAACAAGATGACAAATCAGATATAATTTTCTTCTTGTTTTTGAGGAAAATGTGTAAAATTCTAGAAGAAATGCGGTTGGGGAATGCTGTTGTCAGAGAGGCGACAGAGGATGCATTTATCCAACCTATCATCAGGATAGGGCTCCTTAGAGAAGCTGGCGTGGAGTCAAGTTTTTGATAAGGGAATACATGTGGCTTTGTAGACAGGATTAGAAAGCTATTCTGAGCATAAAGTAGAGCCATTCTTTGACAGGAATAAGAGAAAAGAAATAAAAAGGTGGCGAGGGTGAATGGTTTCTCTTTACCCCTTGGATCTCTCATTGTCCATCTGACAAATCATATCTATCCTATTTCCCAAAGCTCTCCTCAAGGCTTAGGAAAACAACTGAAATCAACTCACATTATTGTATCTGTCACACAATGAGCCTCCTCTTTACCCCTACATAATAGCTTACATTTTATGCAGACATTAATGTAATTATGAACTGACTGGTTGGAGAGCATGTATAATTCTTATTTCATGGAAGTGTATATCCCTTTTAAAACATACTTCATGTTAAGTCATGTGCATACATGTGCTCTGGAAAAGGCAAGGCTTATATGTGACAAGTGAGTTTTGGTTCTGGTTTTGATATTTCTGATGATATGAGTTTTGGCAAGGTACTATTCTATTTCTCAATATATGTCTTTGTAAAATAAAGATAATTAAACATGAGTCTAGAGTACTGTAAAGATGAAAAAAGGTTAATACACTGGTTGGAGACATAGTTCTCAATAAAAAATATCTTGTATTATTGTTGCTTTTATAGTTAACATGGCAATTCTCTTCTCTAAAGGAATTTGATCATGAATTATGAGAGGATGAAATGTAATAGTGGGTTCACACTGGAACATCAATTATTCATGACTTTGGGAAAATACTAGAAATTCTCAGTCTTCCCGGAAAGGGGGAAAAGCAAAAATACACAGTCTGCATATAAGGATGGATATGAAAATTGTCTAGAATATGTGGAACTAGGTATGTCTCATGTTGTAAAATTTTTACATTTCCAGTGAGTTCCTTGATAATACTATTAGATAGGCGGGAAAGTCATGACATATTTTTCTATGCAGAAATGCGTCTTGACTTTCTTGATGACATAATATTATAAACCTGGAATGAGTATTTGGTAAGACCAATTAAGTAATAGCATTTCTGTTTCAAAAAAGAGAGATTCAAAAAGTTACTTTGGGAGCCAGCAGATGGCATGGTGGTTAAGGCACTGGACACCCAAATGTAGATTGTGGTTCGAGTCCTAGAGTTGGCAATTTGCTTTCTCATTTCCCCTCTCTCTGTGTCTCTCTCTGGTGAGTGCACATGCCCTATAGCAAATTTAAAATAATAATAATAATAAAATTAAATAAGATATTTTTTTAAATGTTGTTTTGATTTCATTTACACCATGTGGATATTTTGAGGGATGATTCTACAGGATCTTCTGTCTCAGATGCTTTAAGACCAGCCCTTCACCAGAAAAGAGTTCTTACTGCTTAGTGAAGTTTGACATGGGAAGACTATTTGGACGATTTGTGCTTCATTAATACAAGTTTGGTTTGTTAAATCCCCAAGTATTGCTTTACAAGTCTTCAGATTAAAAATTAATTACAACAATTATCAACAAATATAAAAAGTCAAGAAAATAATGAAAGCCCATCTGTCTGTTTGGTTTTGGAAAGCATAGCACAGTGGCAACAACTGAAAACTACCATCTTTTACAGTGAACTCTGAGAGTAAGCTACCATGCATAATCATGCACACTGCTTATAGTGAAGATATCTAAGTTATTTCTTACATTAAATGAATAGTTCACCTAGTCATGCAATGTCTCTTTATCTCTTAAACTGAGGCATTGGCACACCATGCATGATTCACAGAAATTAACTGGCATAGAATTTTTTGGAAATGTTTGATTATTGTTCATTCTCAAGGAAAAATTAAAGCCTCAAAGTTTATTTCTATGGTTTTTAAACTTTTAAGACACTGGCTATATTTAAAGCATTATACAAATGTATGCATGGGAGGAAGAAATCAGCCTCACTAGGTCATTTACATAAGATTAATTACAATTACATTTAAAATGGTCATTTGTTGAGATAGAGTGATCATGTGTTCCATAAAAAAACCACTGTTTACAGAAACGTTTTATCTCTGGCTGTCATACCTATACATTTATTACACATAAAAAATTCATGAATATTTAATTTGCCTTTAAGTAAAACTAAACAGTAAATACTATAAAGGTACAACTGCAGAAATAATCCTTTTATAGTCAGAGGTTTAAAAAAACAATCAGGGGGCCAGACAGTGGCACAGTGGTTAAACACAAAAGCACAATGCTCTGTGGGGCAATCTCACAAGGAAAGGCACCCAGTTCAAGTTCAGAAGCCTCCCTCATCATGCCAGGCACACACCTGTCCATGATCCAGGGCTGACTGAAGGCAGAGTATGGAGCTCAGTGTCAAGATCAGGTTGAAGGTGCTGTCTCTCACTTTCTCCCTCTCTCTTTCTCTTTATCCCATTCATAGAAAAAATAAATATATAAACTTTAAAAAAAAAAAACGTTCAAATCAGTAGTTAGTTAGTTTGTGATTATTTCCAAATTATTCTGAATCACCAAAAGAAATCTATTGAATAATAAAGAGATCTAATTAACAAAAAAGGAAACTAGGGCTAACAGGTGGTGTGAAGTTTAAGGCATTGGATCCCACATGGTCAGCCCTGCAGTTCAAGTCCCAGATCCAGCAGTTTGAGGGTCATACTGGGCATTGGAGGGAAAGGGCTTGCAGTGTGGTCATACTCCCAGAGGGATGATTTCTAACTTTACCTCTCTCTCACTCTCTCTGTCTTTTTCTGGAGAATGCATGTACCCTATAGCAAAAACTAAATTAAAAAATAAAGAACTGATAAATATGTCAGAAACAATTTACTATTGGTTTGTATATATTCTAAATGCCTGTGCTAGAATGCAAATAAACTTTCAAAATTAGGCTATCAATTTCAAGAAAAAGATTGTCCTCACAGTTTTACAAAAAAATTATCACTAGTTGCTAATGCCTAGAATTTGAATAGTTTTTAAAAGGTATTGGCTTAATTTTTAGAGAAATTTAACTGTTGATCAATTTATATCTAACTGGCTAAAGCTATATTTTTGTTCATCTAATAAAAGAAGATATGTGTATACTAAGTATACAAAGGACAATTTAGAAAAAATAATCTACACATTGTAGTAAAACTGAAGACACATAGATTTTAAGAGAAACAAGAAATAAATGACAAACGATCTACAAAAAATTATGATATGATGAATAACAGACATCTCAAAACCCAGCAAAAAGACCATAAACAATGTTAGAATATTTTTCAAAATTATAATAGTAAATAAATGTCATGCTGGAATTACATAATCACAGGTTTGTATATTTTTTCAGTTATGAGTTTGAAATACAGGCATTTTCTTATTTTAAAAAATAAAAAGATTGGGCTAGGTACTGGCCCAGTGGTAAAATGTGTACAACTTTTCCTATATAAAAAGTGCCAGGTTTACGACCAGAGACCTTCCCTGAGTACTTTGGATACATGCATGTCCATGATGTGAGGCTGACTGAAGTGGGAGGGGTCACAGTATCAAGACCTTGTTAAGGATGCCATCTCTTTTTCTCTATTCCCCACCCTTTCTCTTTCTCTTCCTCTGCCTCTCTCACTCTTAGAAGAAATAAATAAATTTTTTTTTAGAAGATTTTTGCTATAGGGCATGTGCACTTGCCAAAAGGCATAGAGACAGAAAGTGAGAAATCTCCCCGAAGGGGGATGGCCATGCTACAATCCTTTCTCCTCCATTCTCCTCTTGGGATCTTGGGCACATATGCACATACACTTGGCATGTGTTTTAAGTCACTGGGTCTGGAACTTGAACTACAGTTGACTATGTGGGAGTCCAGTGATATAACATTATACCATCTGCTATCCCAATGAATAAATATTTTAAAAAAGGATTTTTATCACTAATGAACTTATACTAACAGAATTTCTAAATTCTGTTCTTCAGGAAGATTGAAAATTATATCATAATAAAGAGCTAAGATGCAAAAAAGAATTGTGAGCAAAGGGCTAGATTAAAAATAGGCTAATTTTGGGACCAGAAGTTGGTTTATACCAATGGTTATGTCGCTGGACTCCCATGAGGTCAACAGCAGTTCGAGTCCTGGACACAGTGGCTTAAACTCATACTGGGCATGTGTGCGTGTGTGCCCAAGATCCAGAGAGGAGAATGGAGAAGAGATTGCTGCATGGCCATCCCTGCTGAGGGTTTTCTTGCGTTGTCTCTCTCTGTCTCTCTCTTTCTTTCTGGTAAACGCAAGTGCCCCATAGCAAAAAACTCTCCAAAAAAAAAGGTTAATTTTTAAAAGTTGTATAAAATCATCATGGTAATGGTAGTGTTTATTTTGAGGAGTTGAACTTGAAATTAAATTAAAATTGAAACCATTTTTAAAATGGTTTGAATTGTTCTGCAATTATTAAAGAAATTTATTTATTAGATAAAAATTATATCAGAAAGTCCCAGGCCACTAGAGTTTTACAAGTGAGATTTATAAAATATTTAAAGAACAGTAATTTTGCATTTGTCTCCCAAAATATTGAAAGAGACCACCCTTAACTAATCTATGGTATAGGATAATATAAAGGGAAAATAAATGTCTTAGTTTGCTTTTGGGTTGGTAGCAGAAATACCTGAAACTGGGTACTCTACAAAGAAATTTGAGATAGAGATTTGTTCAGCTCATAGTTTAGATACCTGAGCTCCAGGGACCAATTTCTGGTGCGGTTACAACACAGCCAAGAGCAGGATCTTGAGCAGAGCCTCTAGCCATAAATTTTTGTCCATTCTCGTCTCCCTTCCTGTCTAAGAAGTTTATCAGAAATTCAATCAAAGACGACCCAATCTGATCACCTTACTACACCTAAAGACCACCCTAGAACATCATGAAGGGATTAGACTTTAACTTACCACCTTTACAATAGAACCAAGTCCCAACACATGATATTTGAGAGGATAACCAAACTATGGCAATAAAGAAGAAAAAAGGACACAGCTGTGATGGCACAGGTGGCAGGAACACTCTTTATAATACCAGAGCCACATGGAAAACGTGATTGGGATTCTGGGTCCACCTGACATAGCAGGTTCACCTGAAACATAGCACGTATACATGTTGTGTGTGAGCCCATTCACTAGATGGGTAGAAGGCTGAGGATGGGGATCACTATTTGATGATACCCTGTCAATGTTGCTTCTTTCTCTCTCTCAAAAAATAGAATTAGTTAAAAAAAGAGGAGAGGGTCACGAGTTCAAGTCTCAGACCTGTGGCTTGAGAAACACACTGGACACATGTGCGTGCATGCCCAGCATTCCAAAAGAAGAGAGAAATGGAGAAGAGAGGATTGCAGTGTGACCAAGGGATTTCTTGCTCTCTCTCTGTCAAGTGCTTGTGCCCTCTGACAAGTTAAAAAAAAAAAATGAAAAAAGAAAAAAAAAAGAGTTCAAGATAATTGAATATAATTAAAATATAAAAAAATAAGTTGTATTTCTATGTACCAACAAAACAAAACAATGATAGCAAAACATAAAACTGCATTACATTCTTCATGAATATATTCATTAGTCTTATTCTCAATAAGAACTTATCTCTTGTTTAAAATTATAACCTATTATCCAAATCACTATCATTACTTATTACCTTTTGCCTTCTGTTTTTATTTTTTATAGCACTTTTTCACTATTTTATTTGTTTTTATTATCCACGTTCCTTAACCAATGGAAGGCATACAAGAAAAGAAACTTTTGTTGGTTTTCTGTCTTAAATTTTTTAACTGCTTTATTCTGGGCACCATGAACAATACCTGACATATAACAGGGACTCAAAAAATATTTTTAGAGAACCAGCAGTTAGCGTAATGGCTATGTAGCTGGACTCCCACGTAGTCGACCACGGTTCGCGTCCCAGACCCGGTGGCTTAAAACTCACGCTGGGTGCGTGTGCGTGCATGCCTTAGATCCCGAGAGGAGAATGGAGGAGAAGGGATTGCGGCGTGACCATCCCCCCTGGGGGGTGATTTCTCACTTTCTGTCTCTATGTCTCTCTCTGTCTGTCTGGCGAGTGCACGCTCCCTGTAGCAAAAAAAACCTCTCCAAAAAAAGAAAATATTTTAATAAATTCACATACAAATTATATAATACATTATTTAAAATAGCAACAAAACATCAGGTACAACTAATCTATGTAATAAAAGATGAAAAAACTTTCTGAAGAAAATGATACAATTTCAAAAAAAGAAATATATATGATGATATATTTAAAGTTCATAGATAAAGGATTTTATTATTGAAAGATACAATGACTCTCCAAATTTATCTCCTAGACTAAGGACAATTTTAGTGAAATTCCAGAAGCATTTCTAAGGAATTCATCAACCTAATTTTTATGAAAGAACGAAAGCTTGTAAATAGCTATAATCCTTCTAAAGAGTAGAGAAAGGGAGATGAGAAGAACTGTAGAGGAGAAGGAGGTAGAAAGGTTTTTTTATTTATTTATTATTTTTTACTTTATTTATTTATTTATTTTTTAGATTTTTGGCATAGAGCATATGAGCGTGCTGTAGAGAGAGAAAGACAGTGAGAGAGAATATCAGAAGTCACTTCCCAGGAAGGATGGCTACACCACATACAGTGTAATTCTCAAGTTGCCAGGTCCAAGACTCAAACCTCAATGGCCATGTGCGAGTCTAATACCTAAGCACTATATCGTCTGCTGGTCCAGAGCTTGTCTTTTTAGATTAAGACTTACAGTAGATAATGTCTTGTGATAAGTTTAGAAATATTGACTAAAATAACAGAGTAGAGAGTGATTTGGGAAATCACTACAAAAAAGAGGAACTATTTAAAAGATTGTGTGGAAGTATTGCTTTTACAAATTGAAAAGAATAAAATAAACTTCTTTACACACAGAAATTAATTCCAGAAGTTTTATAGACATAATTCTAAATGATACATTTTAACATAGAATAATATACCGAAAATTATCTTTAGATCTTTCATAGACAAGGTATGAAAACCTTTAACCATAAAAATATTGATAAGTTTAATGTATTAAAAACAACTTCTGTTTATCAAAAGGTATCACAAATGAAGTGATCATTCAAGTCACAAATTAATAGAATAAAATTAGTAACCTAAGCAATGAGGAATCACAAATCAACCAAGAAAGACAATCTATAGGGAAAAAATGGACAAAAAGAAGTTAACAGTTATATTTAAGTAGAAGAAACAATAGTGGCAAACACACAGGTAAAAATATGCTACCTTTTGTTAGCAATTAAAGAAATATAATTTAATATGTAAAACATATAATATTCTTCTCACCAATTAGACAAAATAGCTAAGTCTAACAAGTATTGTTGAGACTATGGAAAACTGAATCCTTATATATGATCAGTAAATGTGTAAATTGGTTGAATAATATTAGAAACCTGTTTAATATTATCTTGTTAATTTGACCATATATATATATATACTTTAACACCCAAAAATTCCATTTCCATGTTTATGATATAGAAATGGAAATGACAAGTATCAATAAATATGGATAAAATTATTTATAACCTTATCTTTGGGTCTGATTTTTAGTTTATTCATGTATTTCTTCCATTAAAGGAAAACACAGGGAGAGAGAGACAGACACCTCCAACAGGGTCTTCATGACATGATCTACCCCCAGCCTCAGGAAACGGTGATTGTAGACATGCATGCACTCAGTATACACAGGGAAGTCTCACGATGTGAACTTGGAACCTACTCATGTGAGTCCATGAGTAGGTTGTGTTATTACTGTGCCACTATCTGGTCATAGCCTTATTGTTTATAATAGGAATTCAAATTTCCATGGGCCATAGATGAGTGAATACACTATGATATCTGTAGCTCATGAAATATTATAAAGCAGTCAAACAAGAGTTATGAACAATAACATGGATAATTCTGGGCAACACAAGATGAACGGAAGCAAATTCCAGAAAACTACATACAATATGACACCATTGTTGTAAAAAAAAAGTCAACATATTTAAACAATATATTTTTTAACTAACTCATATATTGACAATTTCTTTAACATAAAGACAATGATGAACAAGAAATCTAGCAATTAACTAGAATGGAATAAAAGCTATACAGAGGATAGAACAGGGAATGTAAACAAAGATGATTCAAAGGTATTAGTGATGCTGAGATCTAAAGTTGGATGTTAACTATTTTATGTACATTTTGATACTTTATTATATAGTATTATATACATTATTAAATATTGTATAATAAAAAAAGAAAGAAATCCTCAATAAACCAAAGAGAAACAAATATATTACTTTCCTAGTAATGCTAACAGTTGGAAAATCAAATAAATCTCTTTGTCAACATCTTTTAAAAGATACCAAACATCTAATTTTGAGAAACTCATTACACTGTGAAAGAGTTTTACTTTGTAAGTTATGCGATACCCAAGAAGACTACTGCTTTTAAGATGATATTATATATTGTTTTTAATAGAAAAAAGGAAGTTGTACAGAAAATAGTAAGAAGTAATTTAGGGACCCCAGATGCACTGATTGATGAGACCCTGTCAAGGATGCCCACTTCTTTTTCTCTCTCAAGAAATAAAATTAGCTTAAAGAAAAGGAGAGGGCCACCCCATAGTGCAGTGGTTAAACACTGTGTAGAAGGAACTGGAGCCCACATGACCAGCCAATGGAATCCTGGCCTCAAATGCTTAAAGAACATACCAGGAATATGCTCAGATGACCAAGATCCTGATGGGATGAAGAAATGAAGGAAAATGAGGAATGAGTAGGTTCCATGGCAGGTGCCGTCTCTCTCTCTCTTTGGTACATGGCAGGCTGACCTGTTCCTTGGCAGGCTTGGGCACATGGAAACCCTGGGCTTGAGCATGGACCACCACGTGCAATGATTATCCCTACAGTCACAGCTGAGGCAAGAGGATCACAACACAGTCCGACCTTGTCTTAATAAATAAATAAAATATGTCATTTGAGGATTTTTAAAAGAAAATATCCCTTAGCTTTTAGTAAAGGTGTGAGTATTGCATAAGATATTTCTAGTATTACTAGTTGCTGTTATTCGAAAACACTTCATTGCATGATAAATTCTATAAAACTTCAGAGAAACACAAACTATACTTTAAAGATATATGCAAATTATCAATAAAATAACCAAATGTCTATAAATTACAAAGAACCGAAGTGAATTATCCTATGAAGCAAAGTTTCACAGTCACTCAGATCCGGGGAATAACTGCAAAAGAACAAATCAGTAATGCTGAGGAAAATATATACAAGAAAATAACTCACAAATGCAAATACTCAAAAGAGGTATCTCTAAGCTGTATCTGTGCAGTTTGCATTTTGAAACAGTAGATCTCTTTTTATTGTGTATCTTTAGGCTTTGGTAAACTAATCTTTTACTTCTTTTTTTTTATGAAACTCACCCCAAGCTAAGCATTTCTTCCATACCAAACACTAAAGCCAGCTTTCTTTATTTTAATTCTGTCTTTGTACTGTTACCTTTCTTTATTTCCTAAACAGTGGATGCTATACAGCCTCTTCCTCAGCTTTTGATTGAGTCTCTGGATAAATGAGTTGTCCCTCCCACCAGATCTACTCCAATTAAGAATAGTGGTGCCTTTTAGGAGCAAGATATTTTGTTATGTGAATGAAGAGGAGACACTATAATGCTAACTAATAGATTATATCTTACCCTATAGGGCATTGAGGTTGAATAGATCAGAGTAAGGAAACTTGGGAAAGGTTATCATAATTTACTGTAGTATGAAAAAGTATCTTCCATGTGAAGTTCTTCCTAGAGTACAAGAAGTATAAATTAAAGACATAAAGATATTATTTCAAAATATAATAAATGAAAGTGTTTACATTTTCAGTATTAAAAAATGTTCAGCGTGTTTTAATGCACATTATCTTACCTGGGGAAAAAATAAACAAGAGTCTTCTTAAGTATAGTTTCTTTGTTTTTCATTTTTGGAGAGGTTTTTGCTATAGGGCGCATGTGCTTGCCAGAAAGACAGAGAGAGACAGAGAGATAGAAAGCGAGAAATCATCCCCCAGGGGGCATGGCCACACTGCAATCCTTTCTCCTCCATTCTCCTCTCGGGATCTTGTGCATGCACGCTCAGGTGCCCGGCAAGCGTTTAAGCCACCAGGTCCCGGACTTGAACTGTGGTCAACTACACGCAAGTTCAGCAGCATAGCCATTATGCTAACTGCTGGTCCCTTAAGTATAGTTTTTTTTTTTTTTTTTTTTTTGAGAGATTTTCACTGTAGGGCGCGTGCGCTCGCCAGACAGACAGAGAGAGACATAGAGACAGAAAGCGAGAAATCACCCCCCAGGGGGGATGGTCATGCCGCAATCCCTTCTCCTCCATTCTCCTCTCGGGATCTTGGGCACGCACGCACACGTGCCCGGCGTGTGTTTTAAGCCACCGGGTCCGGGACATGAACCGCGGGCGACTACGTGGGAGTCCAGCGACATAGCCATTACGCTAACTGCTGGTTCCCAGTATAGTTTTAATAAAGCATCAGGAAGAACGCTCACTGTGGTTTTGAAAAAAGAGACATAATAAAAATCAAGTATTTATATATTAGAGGCATGCTCTAATTTTGCAGAAATAAAGAGGAATAAATGGTATTGGGATTGTTAAAGCCAAGGGAAAAAAAGTATAAGAGCAGAGAAAGCATGAAAGAAGATTGATTTGGGAGACAGGAGGCAAGAAAAACTGTGGTGGATGTGAAATTGAAGGCTACTTTCTCCCAACACCTTCTCTGAAGGAAGACCAGCAAAAACAGCTTCGCAACAGGTACCACCCGCTCTGACACTGGCCGTGTGTGTTTCTGTAAAAATGGTTATGTGTCAAACAGTGGAAAAATGTAATCATTATTTTTAGAAATTTTTAGACATTTTCCATTTCTTAGCTGACTATCATAATTTATTTCCTGCAGGGTTGTTCATCATCCATAAAAGTTGTGTAGGATTTGCGAAGTAATCTTGAGTTTCTGCCCTTTGGGATATTTTAGTGTAGAACCAAAAGAAACCTGCAATGATTTCATTTTTTTTTTTTTTTCATTCATCCTGGAGAAGAAAACTGTCTGATGACAAATTGTATTGAAGGCATTTAGAATAGGATCACAATTGCAAGGGCTTTATTCTTTATCCTTTGAAAGTGTAATAATCAGGAGGTCATGTGCTAGTTTAGATGCTAGGTAATTAGTCTACAATGTTTATAAAAGGACTGTCAGATGTTGCAAGGGGTGGGAGTGGGATGGGGCAAGTTCTATAGAAATCTGCAGTAGAGAACAGACCTTATTTTTGTTGTGCACTGTACACTCTGTCAGAAGTACCCTTCGGTATTTTGCCTGGAAAAAAGTAGACAAATAATTGTGGGAATGGAGATGAGAAATCAGCTGCCATTTCTGCAGAAGTTTTAGTTAGGAATCATGTGCCAAGCAGAAAGAAGGTCCTGTATTCTTTCTGTGTGCAATGCTGAGCCTGAGAAAGCAGGTTGTTATCTCAGATTTTTCTCTAGTCCCCTAGAACTAGGATTCATAGCACTTTAAATCATTTGTGTCTGCAAAGTTAGACCATATCAATGCAGTATCAGTTGCCCGGTTAACCCAATTAATAAGTTGCATTCACAATGTGAAAATAGTAAAAACCAAAGTAACTCACACAAAAAAACATATAAATAGTACAGTGACAATGAAGTAGTCAACTGAATATCTTACTCCTTCCATATTTCTTTTCCTTAGAAAACGTATCTTTCGGGGCCAGCATATGATGTAGTGGTTACGTTGCTAGATTCTCACATGACTGACCATGATTGGAGTCCTGGACCTGGTGGCTTAAAACTCACACCCAGCGCATACTAGTGCATGCCCAACATCCCAGGGGGAGATTAGAGAAGAAGGGATTGCAGCTTGACCATCCCTCCGGGAGGTGGTTTCTTGTTTTCTGTCTCTGTCTCTCCAACAAGCAAATGCACCTTATAATGAAAATCTCTCTTAAAAAAGAAGAGAGGGACCAGCAGTTAGCATAATGGCTATGTCGCTGGACTCCCACGTAATCAACTGCGGTTCGCGTCCCGACCCCGGTGGCTTAAAATTCACGCCGGGTGCGTGTGCGTGCATGCCCAAGATCCCGAGAGGAGAATGGAGGAGAAGGGATTGCGGCATGGCCATCCCCCTGGGGGGGGAGTGATTTCTGGCTTTCTGTCTCTCTGTCTCTCTCTGTCTGTCTAGCGAGCGCACGTGCCCTATAGCAAAAACCTCTCCAAAAAAAAGAGAAAAGAAAACTTGTCTTTGTGACAAATAATATTGATTCAGGCAGATTCTCCCAATTTCTGGGTATTTAATCTATGTAAATTCAAGTATAAGAATATTTGTCAATCAAGACTATGATTCTCTTCTTCCCTCAGAACTTTAACAAAAGAGAAAACTGCAATGTAAACAAACTTGGATTTAAATCTTAGCTCTGTCTCTTATTAGCTAGGGCACCCAGATAACCTTTTCATTTGAGACTCAGTTTTCTTACTTTTAATGCAGGATAGTAAACAATATAGGCTAGACATTTAACTGCTATATTTGGCATATGTCATATAGTAAAGATTAGTATATGCAATTTTTTTTTCCTTAGAGTCAATTTGCCGTATTAAAGTTCTTTTTAAGGTACATGCAGTACATTATTAAAAGCTTACATATTCTAATAGTTTAAATGAGTAAAAAGGCAAGAGGCTAAAGACAGACTAAGGAGAATGTTGTTGATTAAGTAACATATGGTTTTAGTAGATAGTTTCTGTTTTAATAGTATGGTTATAATAAGCAATACTATAAACACTTCTAGATACTTGTTATGAATTAAATCAACAAATCAAAAAAATAGCCTTGGGAACAAAGTACAATTTTTTTTTTAAATTGTAGGAAACAAGTACTATTAACATCACGTTTTCACACATAAGGGGCTTAAAGCACCAAAATATTAAGTAACTTGCCCTAAATCTCATAGTAATTAACTGTACTTAGATTCCAACCCAGGAAGGCTGGCACTAATCTGGTAAACATTATGTCCTATGTCTTCTTTGTGAATTTTTCTCAATTCTGGCTAGATCTATTTGGATGTTATTCACATGGAATAATCATACTTTTGGTGGGTTCAAGTTAAAGATTAGGATTAGATCCAAAATAAAGTATTTTTCATATCATCTTATGCTATGAGCCAATCCATAATCCACCTATAGTTCCTTTTTAATTTCTAAAAAATGTCATATCTTAAGAAATTTAAAGAATATATCATATATTCTTTAATATATTGAAAGCATGTGAAACTGGAAGAGTCCTTATGTAATTAAATTTGAAGATTAAAATGGTGACCTAAATATCTAGTCATGGGAACAGATGTTTCAAAAACAAAAGTATAACTACTTCCCTAAGTTTTCATGAGATGCATAACATTCCCAAGAGGATCCAAATAAAGATTATTCCAATTTTGAATTACAAGTTTATAAGAAGAGTTTTTAACTCAAAAGAAAATGCCAGTAGGGTCATTTACAGACTATGATGTTGAATGGAGATAGCTTAGGCTATGATTATAAATGGATTTCCTCATTAATCTTGGTTGAGAGTGACTGAATAGAAGGTTGTGTTGAATAGTAAGGTAGGCTTTATTTGGCTCACTGGGAAAGAATGCAACACTCACTTCATGACCTAGGTCTTATATGCAGCATTAGAGAATAAGCATCTCAGTTGTTGTATTTTTGCCATCAGTGGCATAGTCAAGTTCTTTTCTTACTTACTTCTTCTCTCTGACTAACCACCCTCTACACAAAAACAGAAACTTGCACACACAAACACACACTCACATACACACATGCACTCACACACACATTTAGAACTTAGCACTATCAGGAGATACTTCAGATGAATTCTTAGGCTTCATTTCAGATATAAACTTTGTTGCTTCACTTAATTTATGACATGGGTTGGCTAATATTTAAGAGCAACAGCCATCTTTATCAGTTTCTAAAAAACAATGCTTGTTATGGTGGTTGGGGTGACTGGATCCCACATAGTCAGCTATGTGGCTAAAGTCTTGGACCTGGTGTACTGAAAAACATGCAAAGTTCATGTGTATTTATGACCAAAATTCTGAAAGAAAATTTTAAAGTTTGGGGGGGATAAACAACACCCTGATGAGCTTTAGTGAAAATCATGTTAGTTTTGCACTAATTATGCTATGACTTGGATATGGTTTTTCCTCCAAAGTCTCCTTTACTGGAAGTTTAGTTCCCAGTGTAAGGGGGAAAAATCTAGCATGTGATGTTTGGATAACGGGTGTTTTTTACCCTCATGAATAGATTAGTGCCATGTTGTAGGATGGAGTGACTTCTGCTCTCTTGGGAATAGGTTAAGTCCTGTGAGAGCAGGTTATTATAAAATAAAGTTGGTTATCTACACAGGTTTCTCTGTCTCTTTCACATGCCTAACTTCTTTTTTGCTTCTGTGGATCCTATTGTGATGTAACATGAAATTCTAGCTCCATGTCTTTGGACTCTCTAGCCACAAGAATTGTAAACCAAAAAAACCTCCATTCTTTGTATATTGCCAGTCTCAGATATTCTGTTATAGTTATACAATAATGGGCTAGGACAATGACATCAGGTAATATTGAATTTGATTAACTGGTAAGTGAGGAGCTGGGGGAGAGGAAGAAGGACAGAATAGAAAAAAAAAGGATAGAGAGATACTTAATCCATTTTGGAAGAAAAAAAGAATCATAAGAACAGATGAGGGAGTAAAAAAATAATATTGGGATTAAGACATCTGAACACATAAACAATATCCAGGACAACTTGGGGAAAAGTAATATGCTCGGTTAGAGTTAGTGTCCAGCACTGCTTTATGCTGGGACTAGCCTATACGTTATTATGTACAGAATACATACTTTGTCTTAAAAGCCCAATGGTATGGAATCCCTCACAATATGACAGTAGAAAGAGCCTAAAGTCTGAGGGAACTGAGGTCAGTTTTCTCTTATTATTATCTGAGAATATAAAATTATTTAAAAGAAGGCATTTCTTTCTATTTTCTCTTCACATTTTTTAAGGAAAAGAAAAATGCAACTTTATGGGTGATTCATATTGGAAAAAACATCTTAATACTCCCTTGTCTTACTCCCATCCTTGCCAGCACCATGAGAGTGAACTTCCTAAAGGGAACACACACAAAAAAACTTTTATTAAAGCCACCTTCTGAGGAAGCACCACAAGAGGAATACAATAAAACTTGTGAATGGTCTTTGAGTCACCATTCATAAAAGAAAATGAACAGTTTGATGGTCTTTTCTATGTGTGGCACCATTACTAAAAATGGGAAACTGGTTTTAGCAAATGTCCCTGAGTTGAGACATAAGTGGTAAAACATCAATGATCTCTGTAGCTAATGATGCAAAACCAGGACTAAATAATTAATGCTACTTTAGTATGGCTATGTTCTGACTCTTACAAAAGAGCTATTCAATGGACTGGCGAGAACAGGGTATGTTTTCTATAAGAAAAAAACAGAGTAGGAATTTGTATGTCAATTTTTCATCTCAAACACTTTTTATTTTAAATTCAGTTGTGTTAAAGCATAATACTAAGATTTCATCCGATGTTAAATGCTTCTGAATAAGATAATTTATTTACAAAGGATGAAAATGAAACAACACAGAAACACCTTGACACAAGCCAACAGAACATTCTGACCTTGAACAATTGGCCTCATAATAGCACAGTGATCATCCTTATAAAGCAAGAGGACCAGTTATTGTCTGTAGTTGGTCTTGTTTATTATAAGCTCTATTTATAGGATATAAAATGCAAAGAGAATTGGACAATTATCCATCTGAGTTGATCAGTGTAGACAGCCAAACCAGCTAATTCAGCAGGGAGATAAGACTCTGACTAGCTACACTGATCAAATCAAGAGAAGAGCTGCCAGATCTCCCCTTTACTTTACTCCGAGTAGATGCTGCCTTGGGGAATGGCTCAGATTCAAAGGCTCTGACTGTTTGAAGTCCCCCAAAAGTCTGTTAATTGGAGTTCTTTGGACAGTTAAAATTACATAGCTTGGGTTGGTTGACTAATCAGTTCTCAGACACCATGAATTCAGCTACCAAAACGTACAAAAAAGATATTCGTAACACAACAAAAAATAATAATCGCCTGATGCTGCTATTAAAAAGGAAGTAAAATAAACTTGTATTTGGGAGAGTCAGCTATTCTTTCATTTGGCAAGATATACAGGAAATTTACAGATGCGATTTTTAGTTTAGAATTGTGTTTCAGTTTCTTTAGTCAGCACCAAGGTTTATTAATGTCAACAGTTAACATAAGACTAAGCAACAACGTTGGAACTATATACTAATTATATCTCTGAGAAATTAATCTGATACATTTTTCAGAGACATATCTATTCTTTTTTCTAAGAAACTATCTCCTTCATAAAATAATGGCAAATTGGTTGAGCAGATTGTGCTGGATAGATCTCAATAAAGTTAAAGGAGGAAGACATTCACAGTTAATAAAACTAACAGAATCTAAAACTAATAGGTGAAGGGCTGTGTATCTCAGTTTATTATCAAAAGTGGATTATTTTAGAACAAAAGAGATCCAAGTAAAAAAAAGTTTAGATTGTTCTCTTGTACATATGTAAATGATTCCCCAAATCTCTCTCTCTCTATCACACACACACACACACACACACATACACATATGCACACAAACAAAGAAATGTACAATATGTTGCACTCAATGTTATGTCCCAGCTTTCTTCACCTTGAGTTATGGTACCTACACCAAAACAAACTTAATAATGTTGAGTAAACTCTAGAAACCCACATGCTCATAAGATTCTTGGGATAAAGGAATGGGTAATTTTGATATAATTCTTATAGGACAATTGCTAATGGAGATAATATCCTTGAGGAAAATTGAACTAAGCTATTCCAGAAAGTAAAGATTTGTTCAGTGCTAAAGTACCTACTATGAAACAACAAAGTCAAACTATGAGTGTTTTCTTATTTGCAGCCAGATGATTATCTTCCTTTTAAAATTTTTTCTATTTTTTTCCAGGTGATTATTTTCTTAGATGTCTGAGACTAAATCTACTTCATTCAGAAACTGGAAATATTTAGAGTTTTTTCCAAAATTATTCAGTGTCAAAAGAAGTAATAAGGGAAGAACATACCGAGAAGAAAGGAAAAAGAGGAAGGAAGAAAGGAAGAAAAGAAAGAAGGAAGAGAATAAAGAAGAATGGAAAGAAAGGAGGGAGGGAGGAAGAAAGAAGGATAGGAAAGAGGTGGGGAGAGAAAGAGAAAAACATAAAAACAAGGAAAAGAAAAGAAGAAAGGGAAAAACTTTAGAGAAAGGTCACTTCCTAGGAGTAAATAAATTCTTCATTCTCTCAAATATAAGTTGAGCATCTATTAAAACCCAGCAGTGGGGGCCAGCAGGTAGCACAGTGGTTGATGCGCTTGATTCCCACATGAATGACCACAGTTTGAGTCCTAGATCCGGTAGCTTGAAAATTGCTCCAGGTTTACGTGTGTGCCCAAAATCCCAAGAGGAGAATAGAGGACAAGGGACTGAGGCATGGCCACCCACCCAAGGTGATTTTGCACTTTCTTTCTCTCTCTTTCTAGCAAGCACACATGCTCTGTGGCAACCCACCCCCCAAAATGCAACATTTTTCCAACCATATAAAAATAAGAAGGATACAAGAAAGCATAGCTTATTGTAACTACCTATAAGGTATTTGATAAACATTTTTACTTCTTTAGCACAGAATTCAATGGAATGACTATTATTACCATTACCATTTCATAGGTGCAAAATGGATAGTGCAAGATAATTAAGTTATCCTTAATTATATCCTTGAACAAAGTTTCTTACAAAGTTGGTAAGAAACGTATTCTTACTCAAGGAACTCTCACAAAGAATTAATTAGTAATACCACTAGTAATACTATATCATTAAGAAACTTGCCAATATGAATGAGTGGTGGAGTTATCTGCAATAAGGTTTCAAGGACAAGAAAGGTCAAGAAATGTTATTTTGCAAGAGATAGAACTTGAAGACAACCAAGAGAAATGGCTGGGGATTGTATAAGCATATAAATGGTAAAAACACTTTAGTTAAGGGAAATTCTCTAAGTAGATATGCTCACTACTTCAGAATTTATAATGTTGGAGGAGAATTTGCAAAAGTTTTCTGGAAGCACACTATAAAAAGAATGATGGGTTAAAGAGTTTTTGCCTCAGTATCTAACCAATGGCTAGGCATTAATAGTTTTGAGTAGAGAACAGACATGAAGAAAATAGAGTTTGGGGAAAGATCAATTTGGCAACAGTCATGGTATATATTAAAGAGAAAATACATTAGAGGCAGAAGCATTTGTTACCAGATGACTGGAATATGTCTCCCTGAAGTAAAAGAAATTACACTGAAGATTTCCTCAAGCAGGGATGAAATGTCAGGGAGGATACTCCAAATCAAGTAACAGTAGAAATCACAAAACTAAAAGTCCATTTAATGAGAATATTATACCTATTTTATAATATTCACCTAAGAAACATGAGACTTATAAAGGCCCCAAGAATTCACAGATATTATGTGGGAAAGCAGTTCTCATCATTAAAGGGTTCAGAAGAATGAATAGAAAAGAAAAAAATAAAAAGAACAAAACACATATAACAACATATGCAGGGAACGAGAGAGATGTGCCAAGTGAATAAATGTGAAAATCCCACAGAAGAGGGGAATCATTTCACCAGAGAAAAGCTAATAGAAGGAAATAGAAGTGCATGCCATGGTTGACCATAGGGAGTGTTGCATGACAGACAGAACTAATGGATGCTGGAGTAGGCTTTCAAGGGAGGCTGTGGAGTTTCATGAGTCAGGATGTTTAAGGTGAGTTTGAACAAAGCAGTAAGACTATGCTCTGTGGCAACCCACCCCCCAAAATGCAACATTTTTCCAACCATATAAAAATAAGAAGGATACAAGAAAGCATAGCTTATTGTAACTACCTATAAGGTATTTGATAAACATTTTTACTTCTTTAGCACAGAATTCAATGGAATGACTATTATTACCATTACCATTTCATAGGTGCAAAATGGATAGTGCAAGATAATTAAGTTATCCTTAATTATATCCTTGAACAAAGTTTCTTACAAAGTTGGTAAGAAACGTATTCTTACTCAAGGAACTCTCACAAAGAATTAATTAGTAATACCACTAGTAATACTATATCATTAAGAAACTTGCCAATATGAATGAGTGGTGGAGTTATCTGCAATAAGGTTTCAAGGACAAGAAAGGTCAAGAAATGTTATTTTGCAAGAGATAGAACTTGAAGACAACCAAGAGAAATGGCTGGGGATTGTATAAGCATATAAATGGTAAAAACACTTTAGTTAAGGGAAATTCTCTAAGTAGATATGCTCACTACTTCAGAATTTATAATGTTGGAGGAGAATTTGCAAAAGTTTTCTGGAAGCACACTATAAAAAGAATGATGGGTTAATGAGTTTTTGCCTCAGTATCTAACCAATGGCTAGGCATTAATAGTTTTGAGTAGAGAACAGACATGAAGAAAATAGAGTTTGGGGAAAGATCAATTTGGCAACAGTCATGGTATATATTAAAGAGAAAATACATTAGAGGCAGAAGCATTTGTTACCAGATGACTGGAATATGTCTCCCTGAAGTAAAAGAAATTACACTGAAGATTTCCTCAAGCAGGGATGAAATGTCAGGGAGGATACTCCAAATCAAGTAACAGTAGAAATCACAAAACTAAAAGTCCATTTAATGAGAATATTATACCTATTTTATAATATTCACCTAAGAAACATGAGACTTATAAAGGCCCCAAGAATTCACAGATATTATGTGGGAAAGCAGTTCTCATCATTAAAGGGTTCAGAAGAATGAATAGAAAAGAAAAAAATAAAAAGAACAAAACACATATAACAACATATGCAGGGAACGAGAGAGATGTGCCAAGTGAATAAATGTGAAAATCCCACAGAAGAGGGGAATCATTTCACCAGAGAAAAGCTAATAGAAGGAAATAGAAGTGCATGCCATGGTTGACCATAGGGAGTGTTGCATGACAGACAGAACTAATGGATGCTGGAGTAGGCTTTCAAGGGAGGCTGTGGAGTTTCATGAGTCAGGATGTTTAAGGTGAGTTTGAACAAAGCAGTAAGACTTTTGCATCAAGAGCAGGTCTGCATCTTTATGAAAAGAACAGGATTGTTCCCAGTGATAGATTAGTAATGGATATGTGTCAAAATTGTGGCCAAGAGTCATTAACAGAAATATGTTTGAAAGCTTCTTCGTTTTTTTTTTTTTTTTTTTCCCCCCTCACCCTTCACAAAGGTATAACTCTCACTCAAGTTAAGCTATTCACATTAAGGCCACCAAAATCTAACTGACCAACGGAATGACTTCTCAGTTCTGATCCAACTTGACATCCTTGTGTCTTGAACTCTTTTGCCCACTACCTCTTTGAATATTACTTATCATTTTCTTGTTTTTCCTAGTTCTAAATCTCAGGATCCTTGGTGACATCTGCCTTCTGTGTCTTCTCTTTGCATATTGTTGTTTCTCAGACTCCACCCATCTCTTTCATCATCCCCTTCTTTTCACTTTACATGCTCTTCTAAGGGGATCATTTACATTTTCCTGACTTCTGCCATGATTACATTATCATTTCTCCTTTTATGAGTTCTAGGTCTACATGCCCTGCTATTTACAAGAATTTCAATACAGATTTCAAGGAAGTAGCCCATTCAATCTGTCTGAAATAAGCATTCAAATTAGATTTTTTTCATTGACATTTCTAGGAATATTTCACAACATTCATAAACTGGAAATCCTGGATTTATTTTAGACTTCTCTCTGTCTCCTAAATCCCTTTTAATCAGTCAACGAGTTTTATGGATTATGACTCAAATGTTTATTGAATCTCCCTTTATTTTTTATTCATGTTAGCTCTACTTTAGTTGGGACTATTATTTTCAGTATTAGAAAATATGCTCTGAAGTAACATTTTCAAACTCTTCAAGGTTCTAATAATGTTATGGCAAGTGAATAGAATTATGTAACACTCATGTTTATCTTATCTATGGTAAAATGCTAAATGATTACCTTTTATTTCAAGAGCCAGAGTATTCAGTATGATAAAGCAAGGATTTGTTAATTCGATAACCATTTTTTCACATAATACTTTGAAATGATCATAGATAGTCACAATTTTCTCTACTTCATTCCACAATTAATCAAGATCAGTAGACATATGTTAATAACAGCTGTTTTCTGTGAATAAAGCAATAAAGCACTTTTATTCATACAACAGCATCCTCCCTTCCTGCTGGTGTGCCTTTTCTACATCACAGACCCAAAAATAATCTCTAATGATATAAAAATATATTCTCTGTGTAAACAGAAGATGAAGTCATTGAGTACATATTCTTCCTACATGTCACACACGTATACCAAGAAATATTCCTACTCTGAATATCATTGGTGTCATTGTACAGTAAGTTCACAGTCCAAGGAGAGTAGCCTGTCTTATACGAAAATGACCAATTGACCTTTGAACCAAAGACCATACAATGACAAGGAAAAAAATAATTATAAGTAGAGTAAGCACATGTAGTAAAGGTCCTCAAATAGGAGTATGTTCAATAAACAGAAAGGAGATTAATATGGCCACAAATCATGGCGAGAAGGGGAGGATAAAAATTGGAGGATTAAGACTGGAAAAAATATGTCTATAACATTTTATTTTATTTTTAAGAAGAATTATTTATTTTATTCTATTTATCATTATAATTACTATTTTTCACTTTGCTCTAGAGCACATGTGCTCACCAGAGAGAGACGGTATAAAGAAAATGTGAGAGAGAAAGCAAGTCACCAGGTCTGGGACTCAAACTATGGTCTGCCATGTAAGAATCCAGTGCCTTAACCACCATACCACCTGCTGACCCCAAGATATAACATTTAAAATAAGGGTGGAACCAGCAGGTAGTGTGGAGGTTGAGGCACTGAACTCCCACATGGCTGACCATAGTTTGAGTCCTGGGTCTGGTGACTTGAAAATCATGCCAGGCATATGTGCTTGCATGCCCACAATCTCAGGAGGAGAATGGAGGAGAAATGACTGGCATGGCCATCCTCCTGGGGGTGAGTTTTCACTTTCCCTCTCACTGTCTCTCTCTATCTCCAGTGAGTACATGCACCCAAGGGCAAAAATGAATGAATTAACTAATTAATTAAAATAAGTGTGGAACAGGAAAATGATATGGCACAATTTGCATTTTTATGAGTACCATTCTAGTTGCTTTATAGAGAATGGACTATAACAGGGCAGCAGAGAAACAAATAGGAAATAATAACCTAGAAAACAGACTAGGAAACTCAGATTAAGGTCAATGCAGCAGAAGTAGTGAGAAGTGATTAGTTTTAGAATATACACATTTTTAATTAGGAGTCACATCTGATAAACTGTGTGAAGTTTAGGGAAGAAGATATATCAAAGAGATTTCCTAGTTTTAATCAAATAGTACAAATCTTACTTAAATATTTTACACAATAAAATCCCAATTTCGATGCTTAAACTCTAATCCATTATCTTCTTTCCCAATACAGCTCCTTCTCCTGCATTCCAGTCTCAGGAATTGGTTACTCTATGAATCCATCTAATCATGCTAAAAACATGAAATACATTCCTGACACATTTATCTTTGACATATTTTTTGCTATTAGTCCTCCCTCCCCATGATGTGATTAACTATCAAATGCTGTAACTTCACCTTTAAAAATATCTTAAGCCAGTTCAATTCAAATATTTCTACTGGAAGCACTTTGGTCACAAGTAAAACTTGCTCTTTCCAGAATATTTACAATAATAAACTAATTTACCAGCATCTGCTCTTCACTTGCATATTATCATCACATAGTACCTGAAATAATCCTGTTTAAAAAAAATAACTAATTTCAAATATATTTTAAAGTCTTTTAGTGGCATTTATTTGTTCTTGAGATGAGACCAACAATCTTTTTTTTCTTGATAGGATTTTTTTTTTTTTTTTTTTTTTTTTTAGGAAAAACACTTTCCTAAAGAAGAACTGAGATCATCACCATTTTAAAAAGTCATGTGGTGCGGCCACTACTAACTTGAGAAATGTATTTAAACAAACATAATGACATTCAACTTTTTCAATTATGGAGAAATTATATAGAGATTTTTTTCTTTGAAGTGATATCTGTTAGAAAGTCACAGCCTTAAAATTTTGGTAAATCCAGGCTTTGAGAAAATGTTCCTATGCAAGTTGATCCTGTAATATCTAGTTTTTGTATATGAATTAGAATTATTAAAATTATTGTATATAAATAAGAATAGCTCTTATTAAATCTTTTCCCTATTCCATGTGGCAGGCTGAAATGAGTTCTCTCATCTTCTGTGTTTTGCACAAAGTTATTAATTAACTGAGTAGGATTTGACCTGAGGTCTGCCCAATGCAAAGCCTGAATCTAATTTTTTTTTTTTTGAGAGTTTTTTTTTTTTTTTTTTTTTTTTGCTACAGGGCATGTGCGCTCGCCAGAGAAACAGAGAGAGACAAAGAGACAGAAAGCGAGAAATCACCCCCCAGGGGGGATGGGCACGCTGTAATCCCTTCTCCTTTCAGGATCTTGGGCATGCATGCACACACGCCCAGCATGAGTTTAAGCCACCAGGTCCAGGACTCAAACCGCGATCAACTACATGGGATTCCAGTGACATAGCCATTACGCCAACCGCTGGTCCCAAGACCAACAATCTTTAAATGGTCTACAAGGTCTGTGGGATCCAACTCCGGTTTACCTCTCCAGCACTACATTCAGCTCTCCTTCCCAGTCCAAGTGCTCCTCTCTGCCTCAGGGCATTTGCAAGTACAGTGACATCTGCCTGCCTTATCACATTTTCCCACAAGATCCCAGGATAAATGGTATTTATCCTGCTATCATATGTGGTCATAGCACCCTGTACTCATCTTCTATCACACTATTAACAATGGTAACTAGTTTTGTGATTACTATTGAATATCAGTGTGTCTCCCAACATATTGTATGACTATGAAAAAAGGAAATGTATCAGATTTACTAGTCTCTTTAGTAATTTCCTCCAGTCTTTCTCTTTTAACTGTTTCTGTTAAGTTGTGACAGAACTCATAACACTGACTTTTAAGTAAAATGAAAGTCAATACATATTTTTAACAAATGAATTATATGATCCAGTGTGTATATTATACGTATAAAGTCAGGGTAAAACTTAACAGCATAACAGCTTTTTCCAGGAAGACTTGCGGTTCAAGAGCAAAATAAAAGGAAGAAAAGGTAAATAAAAAGGAAGGAAGGAACAAAAGGAAGAAAGGCAAATACAGTCAGAGCTGTGGTTTAGAAGGTGAGTTCAATAGGGAGGGAGGACAATGGAGTAGAGAGTATCCATAAGGAAGTCTATAATAAAGATGGTCATAGGAAGGAAGGCAGAGTAATGTTGGAAGGGTCAATAGTTTGGAGGTGAGATGAGATCCAGGATTTTTGCAGTGAGAGAGCTCAAGCAAGGGAACAGAAGGGCACAGAAGTGGCAGCGTCAGAACTGGATGTCTGGTATTAATGCTGAAATTTAGCGGTGATTCTATTTTTCATGATGACAAGGTGCAGGTTGTGGCAAAGAAATGGGTGCCAAGATGCAGAGGAGAAAGAATAGATCGAGATAAGTAGAGGGCAGGTACTCACTAGATCGCCCCCTGGTATGTTGCAATTCCAGGACAAATGACATGAATTGGAGGCATGAGAATGACTAACAATGAGAAATGAGAAAAATGTCCCAAGTCCATGTAACAAAGGGGAGAGAGAAAGGAAGGGATTAGCCATATAGTATGCATGTTAAGGAAATAAACAGGATTGTTTTGTTTTTATCTTGTATTTTCTTGGTTTGTTGGACAGCAGGAGAGAACTGATATGGAATTAAAGAATATCAACAATCAAGCAAAGGAGACATAGATTCCATCTCTATGGAACTTACAGACTAGTGAACAAAGGTACTAATATCACAATTAAACTAATAAATATATGAATTACAAATTTGGACAAGTGCTATGAAGAAAACGGTGCAGACTACTGTCAGAGGATGAAACGGTAAAAAATTCACCTGTGAAGTGTGAGCAAGTCTTGAGGATGTGATATTTGAACCAAAAGCTGAGAATGAGTGGAAATTACTAAGGCAAATGATGGTTGAAGGAAAAGATGACAACACAAAACTAGTATTGTCAGGGTAGATATGACAAGATAACACAAAGTAGGGAAATGTTGAGAGCATTGGAAGTGATAGACACAATGGGCTGAGAGAGCTGAGCTATCAAGAGAAAGTGAATTAGTCAGCACTAGGGATAATGCTAAGTTCAAAGAGGGCATTTGGACAGTAAGAAAAACAAATAGCTTTGAGAAAGAGGCTGCAGTCAGAGAGTGGGACAGTATCCTTCAGAGCTCTGATAGCTAATGATCTTCATAAGAGCAAAGATATGTTCATATGAGTGGTAAGTTGTATGGATGAAGCCATCAGTTGGGTGAAACTCCAGTCATTAATGGTGTGGATAATGTCTAATACCTAAAAATAAATTTGGATGAGTTAGTGTTAAATTACACAAAAGCAAGGGACCAAGGGAATTGTTTTTATATAAGGTTGAAGATAAATATTCTGGACAAATTGAGTACATGGCACCAACTCTGAATCTCAGTTTCACTTCATGTAAAATGGGAGTACTAAGTCCTGTCCTGAATAGCTATTGTGAGACCAACTATAATGTGAAACACCTAGCAGAGTATCTGGCATTAATCAAAAAATAGTTGTATCAATTGTTATATTAATATTTACCAGTATTAAAAGTTACTTGATATATAATTGTTTAAAGATGATCTCTACTTTATTCTGCAGGATACCAATATGGAATAACTCAATTTATGTGTACTGTAGAGAAAGGGAGCAGCCTAAGAAAGGACATCTTGGACCAGCTGAAGTGGCACAGTGGTAGCACAATGTCCTGTGATATCGAATGCACAGGGAAGATCCAGGGTTTGCATCCTCAGTTTCCCCTGTGTACACTGGGCAGGTGGTCGCCATGATCTGGGCTCTCTAAAGAGGGAGGCAGATTATGGTGCAAAGACTCTGTTGTGGGGGAGGGGCAGCTCTGTAAGGCAGAGCGGTAAAGCACTGCTTAAGAGAATATGGATTCTATATTGAATCTGAATTGGAAGAGGCGAGTCTTGTCTCAAAATGGAGGTAAAACCACCGCCCGGTCACCCTCAGCTTGACTCAGGCCATCGCTGAAGCTTTTGCCAGGGGTAGGAGGTATCATGACCCAAAGGAACTGTAACAGTTGAGAAAATTGTTTATTGGTGGTCTGTGCTTTGGAACTACAGGCGATAGTTCAAGAGAACATTTTGAGAAATGGGGCACACTCATAGATTGTGTGGCAATGAGAGATCTCCAAACAGGATGTTCCAGGAGCTTTGGTTTCATGAGGTACTCTTGTGTTGAAGAGGTGGATGCAGCAATGTGTGCTTGGCTGCCGGGGTCCAGCCTTGGCAGCAGTGGGTTGACTCGTAGGAGTCGGCACAGGTGAGGAAGACTCAGGCCTCGGTGCCTTTTTCATGCACGTCCTTAGCCGGACACCACTCAGAGATCGCTCTCTGAAGAGTGACAACTGCTAGGAATCATCCTGCGTTTTTATTGAAAATGTGTTACATGCAAGTAAGCGGGAGAGAGGCTACATGTTTCAATTATCAGCTCATAAAGTTTTTAACAATAAGGTACAAAAGTTCCATTCAGGATTGGATTAAAGGTGGGTCTAGTGTAGTTCTGCAATTGTTCCTTTGATGTAGGTGGGTCTCCATGGAATGCAGTTTCGGGAAAGTGGCTCCAGCAAGCAGAGATGATTATCAGCTGATGCGGCGCAGCAGCCATCTTGTGATTACCGGGAATGGTGTTGAGAAAAGAAAATCTCAAGTATAGATATTAGTTCTTATGGATCTTAATAAAGAATGGAACTTATATAATTGTATAGAGATCTAAAACTTATTTCAAGGAACCCTAATATACCTTAAAGGGGTAAAACTTACTGTTTGCTAGGTAAGGGTGGGGACAGCCTTTTCAACTGGCGGTAAAGTGACTAAGGAGTTAATGAGGAACTTTTAAGATGAGTTTGTGGCATTCTATTGTGCCTGTGGCTCCACTGTTATGTATCTTGTTGGAACATTAGCCATAGTGGGGCGGGAGTGCCCTGGGCCTTCCAAAGGTCAGGAAGATTGCTGCCTAGATGTGACTTCATCACATCTTCCATTGTGACCCTCCAGAGTAAAGTATTGTAATTAATAGTAGGTGGTCAGAGCAAAGGGGAGCGGTCAGGGGACTTCCTGGAAGATTTTATCGTATACTCAGGATGTATAAGAGAGCTATGTAATTCTTTTATAGTAGTATATTGGGGAGTCAGAGGGGGGTCACTTCCCAGCAAGGCTGCCACAGTTTCTAGAGCAAAATCCTAGGTTGGGGGGGCACACAGTAGTGGCCTTGCCAACATACTGAACCAACTGGAAGCAGGGGAGGGGGGGTTCAGACAGATCCTGGAGCCCCGCCGGGTTGGACTCCTCCACTCAGCCACACAAAGTTGATGGGCTGTAGTGGAACCAAAAAGAACTTTTTCTAGAGATAATTCTGTAAAGCCTGGTGCCCATCTACCATTGAAGAAAATTTTGTTGGTGGTATTAAAGAAGATACAGAAGAATATAATGTAAGAGAATACTTTGAAAGGTTTGGCAAGACTGAAACCATAGAAGTTATGGAAGATTGACAGAGTGGGGAAAAAGAGGATTTGCTTTTGTAACTTTTCTTTTTCTTTTTGGAGAGGTTTTTGCCATAGGGCGCATGCGCTCGCCAGACAGACAGAGAGACAGAGAGATAGAAAGCAAGAAATCACCCCCCAGGGGGGATGGCCATGCCACAATCCCTTCTCCTCCATTCTCCTCTCGGGATCTTGGGCATGCACGCACACACGCCTGGCATGAGTTTTAAGCCACAGGGTCCGAGACGCAAACTGTGGTTGACTACGTGGGAGTCCAGCGACATAGCCATTATGCTATGGTGGTGGCCCTGTAACTTTTGATGATTATGATACAGTTGATCAAATTGTTGTTCAGAAATACTACACTGTTAATGGGCATAATTGTGAAGTGACAAAGGCCCTTTCTAAACAAGAGATGCAGTCTGCTAGATCACAAAGAGATCATGGAGGTGGGTCTGGCAACTGTATGGGTCGCAGAGGAAACTTTGGAGGTGGTGGAGGTAATTTTGGTGGTAGTAGAAACATTGGTGGAAAAGGAGGCTATGCTGGTGGAGGTGGAGGCAGCAGAGGTAGTTATGGAAGAGGTGATGGTGATGTAATGGGTTTGGAGGTGATGGTGGCAACTACGGCAGTGGTCCTGGTTATAGTAGAGATGGCTATGGTGGTGGTGGACCAGGATATGGAAACCAACGTGTGGACATGGTAGCAGTGGTGGAGGGTATGAGGGGTACAATAAAGGAGAAAATTTTGGCAGTGGTAACTACAGTAGTGGTGGAAACTATAATTATTTTGGAAATTATAGTGGACAACAGCAATCAATATGGACCCATAGAGTGGGGGGGGGTGGGGAGTTTGGGTGGAAGAAGCTCTGGCAGTCCTTATGGTGGCAATTATGGATCTGGTGGTAGTAGTGGATATGGTAGCAGGAGGGTCTAAAAACAGCAGAAAGGGGCTACAGTTCTTAGTGGGAGACAAAGTGAGGAGTTGTCAGGAAAGCTGCAGGTTAATTTGAGACAGTAGTCCCAAATGTATTAGAGGAACTATAAAAATCTGCCACAAGAGAAACGATAATCCATAGTCAGAAAAGTTACTGCAACTCAAACAGGAAACCCTTCTTGTTCAGGACTATCACAGCCACAGTTTACAAGAAGTGCAGCTATTGATTAATGCCATGTAGTGTCAATTAGATGTACATTCCTGAGGTATTTTATCTGTTGCAGCTTTTTCTTTTTCTTTTAATTACATCAGGTATATATTGCCCTGTAAATTGTGATAGTGGTACCTGGAATAAAAAATTAAGGAATTTTGAACTTTTCAATATTTGTGTAGTTTAGTTTTTCTACATATTAGTACAGAATCTTTAACAAATGCAGTTTTGAAGGTGTTTCCTAGTAAGTTAACAAGTAAAGTAGATCATTATTAATTACTATTTTGTATGAATTTCACTAAAAGTAACTGTAAAGAAACACCTGCTGACTTGTAGTTTAAGGGAATCTATTCTTCCCATTTCCAAATCATGATATGAATGGGTGTTGATATGTGGAGAGAATAGATATTTGCATGTTTGCAATGTGTGTTTTAGATACACAGGATTAGGTATTTAAAGAATATATTTGTAAATCTAATAGCGTTAAGTTTATCTTCAAATGAAAAATCTCAAAATTCTTTTTTTTTTTTGTACATTTTCTTTCAGCATGTAATCATATGATTTTGGTGCATTAGAGATGCTGAATTCTGGCTGTGTTTAGAACATCTTCATTTTACATTTACTTTGGTCACATTTGAACTACTTCCATAGTTTTTGCGTGTAAGGAATGTTTATTGCCCTCTTACTTAAATTCTGAAAAGGGGTAGTGGATGTTTTCCCTCTCCTCCTATCTTAAAAACCATTCATAAAAACTTTGAAAATATAGGGCCACTAAGCCTACATACCTAAGCAAATTGGTGAGTACTTTTTCCCCCCTTAAAACACAAGAGGCCCTTAAGTCTTTATTTTCTTTTATTTACATTTCTTTTCCTTCCAGTTCAGGCTCTCAGAGTAAAGGAGTAAAAATCCTGCATTATCGAACCCTTAACTGGCTGGCATGCTTTCCTGTTTCTACCCTACACAATTTAACTGAAGGAAACCAAGGATGATTTAGGTATAGTCATCTGAAATAATGTACTACAGCAGAAATGTAGCACAATTGCTTAGTACAAGTTTCTCACTTCCCAAAGACATAAATCAAATTTGGGTAGTCTTAAGGTCTTTATTAATCTTAAATTCCCAAAGAACACACTGATATGCCCTTTATGTATTTCAAACCTAAATCGTGTTGGTGTGAGTTATTAATTTGTTGGGAAGACCCTGGTGAACAAGAGTTTTAGACAATAAGGTCATACGTATATTCAATTGTCTACCATCTGTGCCAGCTAGTGCTTACAATTTCATTTGAGCCCTAAGTATGTGCCCTACATTGGCTCATACTTTGGCAATTGAACAAACATTGAATTTGAGATTCTTATTTTTGTTTTAAGAAGTACAAAGCAAAACAAGCAAATAAAAAGGGGGAATGGGGCCTTCTAATGTTTCAATATGCTCTGTTGTTGCTCTTATTCTGTGCCTCTGTGCATTATTATTTGTATGTATGCAATGCCAGCATGGAAATTGGTTTTCACATATAACTACAGTTTTCCAGAAAACAGTCAAACCAATAAATGTAACATAAAACAAAGGAGAGAGAGAAAGGGAGAGAGAATATGGATTCCACATGGCAACTGAGCCAAATCCCTGGTTCAGTCAACCTGTAAAACTCTGGGCACTTAATGCAGGCACCCATGATTAGAGAGACCAGAGGACTGGAGGAAGGGGATTTGAGTGTGACTAGGCGGGTTCTCCTCTCTCTTCTGCACTCTTTCTGTCACTTTCATTGTGTATGCACCCATGATCTATCATGAGTAAAAAGAGAAGATAAAAAACCTGTTGGGGATGCTACCTCATGCACTTTCTCTCTCTATCTCTTTCTCATTACAGAAGGAAAGAAAGAAGAAAGAAACAAAGCAGGAAAGGAAGGAAAAAAAAGAATGTCTAGTGTGTACATAATACATTTTAAAGACACGAGTAAAGCTATGGAAGCAGAACTGATGTAACAATGGTGGTGGAATGGGTGGTGGATGAGAGAAGAAAGACTCTCAGTTCCTTCTTTAGTAGTGTCCCTATGACAGGTACAATCCCAGGTGGCTCATTAACCAGCAATATTATCATGTCCCAATCATGAACTCAAAAATAGACCCAGCTGAGATATCATACACATTCTAAAAAACGAGTATGGCAGTGCATGCCCATAGGCCCAGCTGCTTGGGAGACTGAGGCAGGAGAATTGTGACACAGTGAGGTGCTGTCTAGAAAAGAAAAAAAAAAAATAGAGAGAGTGAAACCTTAAAGTACAAAAGGTTTTGCAAAAAGTCACATAACAATCTGACAGCATAGACAAGACCAGAAATCCATGGCCGTTGACACCTTCATTACCTCTATCCACTAGACTATACTGTCTGTCTTGGAGTTTTTAATCCTTGGACATGATGTCTTCTTTGCTCCTTATCTTAGTGGTTCAAATCATGTTATGGGTCCAGAGGCCTAACAGACACTGCATATCACAGTGTTTCCTGTAAAACCCATCATGTTGTGAGTTGAACAAAGGGCTGGCTAGATAGTGACTAGGAAGGCAAATAGGAATCAAAAAAGATTACTGATGTGCCAAACCCTCACACATTCCTCCATCCTGACTCCCCTACTGAGAATCTTGGAGCCACATAGTTGCTTTGGGATGCAGTAGCCATGGTTACAAACCTTATCCCTCACCTGGACTCCTACAAGCCTAAAGGAGGTGGGCAGCCATAATCCCCAGCATCTCTGTGAGGGTACTGCTAGCTTGTAAGATAGCATTCTCCCTCTTACTTGGAAGCCCACTTAAGGCTGAGAGTAGTGATGCTCCAAAGGCAGTGTGTGCTCCTCCTGTCTGTAATATCCTTAGCTATTATCACAATGAGTATAGCACTTTAGGGGGTAACCCACTGATACAGTCGAGCTTGACTCTAAAAATGTACAGTAATGAACTGCAGCAGCTGTAGTGCTCTAAATCAAAGATTCTTAGTGCAGGCGAGGGAATGGAAAGGGTAGTACAGCCTCTCTGTAAGTAGATTCTTTGCCAGGCAGCTTGCCTGCAATCTTAAAAGTAAAATCACATTATACCTGTGAAACCCCACAGCGAGGGGCAGAGTCAGACAACTATCACAGAGCTACTTGGGCAAATTCCTGGGATGCCAGGCCACTAGGCAGAGCTTTGAGGGACAACAATTATCCCATCCACTGAATCTGTTGAAAAACACTGAAAAAACACAGGTCATGGCCTACGCCCTGGGCAAGCACCCCTATTCTCTTGAGCAATCCCCAGGGGCCCATAAGAAAAATAAAACCCTGTACTTTGCAGAAATGTTTTCTGTTTTTAGTCCAGCTAAAGAAAAAAAAAAAAAAAAGAAAAGAAATAACAAAGATTGGAAAGCAAAAGCAAAAATAGTTTTTGGAAGACATAGGCAGAAGATTTTAGAAAACTGTAGGGGTTTCTCCTAAGTTTATAAGACAATCCCTATACAGTAATGAAGAAGGGAGATTTGGAGCCAGTAGAAAGTACAGAAAATAAAATCTATTATAGACACTCTGGGAGCCCTGACTATATTAATGCAAATTCATTTTAGAGGTTGCTAAATTATTTACATAGTTGTGGAACTTGTAAACTTCCCTATTCTCCCAAAAGCATTGCCTCATTAGGTTCCCTGAAAATCAGAGGGGTAGCAAGCAAAGAGAATTAGGTCAGAGCTTCTGTCGATTAACTGGCTACCGGTTGTTCATATACACATTGACAAGGAAGAGCTGGAGCATGTCTTGAGAAGGATGACACGAGGAACTAGAAGGACTATAATCTTCACATTGCTCCTTACATGCCTTCTCCTTGAAATGTTCAATAGTCCAGACCACAGTTACAAGGAAGGCATACCTGGGCTAAGCTGTAGCAAACAGTTATACTTTCAGATTAGCAATAAACTATCCGCTTCACAACTGCTAATCTGCACCTGTTCTTTTCTTCTACAATATTTCAATGCTCTCATGACTCCGAAGTGTTTGAAAATTTCTTATGATTAAACCTAAACAACGACTGTCTACACTTTCAACCATGGCATGGGATTGCTTAGAATTCATAAGGAAGCATCTTGAAGTTTTTCTTCTTGTCCTGTTTCCTGACTCATCCCTGACTCTGTTGTATCCCTCGAACATATCTTTAATACTATGTTTTTTCCCTAAACAATTGCAATTTTGGGGTAATAGCCAAGACCATGCTAATTGTCTCGGTTGTTTTCCAGGGTATTTTGTCGTTCAATTAACATAGGATAGTATTTCTTAGGTATATTAGATTGTTTGGGAATATATCAAAGAGTTAACTTCATTCCCCAGTTTAACAAAGCAGTCATAGTATGCATAGATTTTAAAGTTCTAAATCTATTGCATGTTGACTACAGGATAATGATGCCTTTTTAATGACACTGGAAGGATAACTTCTGAAAGTTCATGTTCTGTTCTTTCATTCGTATTGAAATTGAATAATTCTCAAGCTGACTAAAATGAGAAAGGCTAATTTTCTTCTTGAGCAATGGACTGAAAAACAGCATTCTTATAAACTACTATCTTGAATATAGAATATTATGAGTTCTAAAAATAATCAGTCTTTACAGCTGAAAAAGTGGGTCATCATTCTTTCTCTTATTTCAAACATATCATATGTTTCCCTGAAGTGTTACAGCGGTGTACATATATCCTTAGCACTGCAATCGGAGGTCTGGTGCCAGCCCTCCGTACCATCTTGGTGGGCTAGAGGTAGCATGTGCACACACAGTGGCAAACAAATTCCAAAACTAAGTGTCAGCCAGTCCATGAATTTGGTGGTATATCTCATAGACCAATGGATTAACCACATGGGTTATGCCAGATCCCTAAGAGCCCAGTTTGTGCCATCACATATCAAACAACACTCAAATGAAAATAAAGGCATTGGGCTGGCAGGTGGCATGGTGGTTAAGGTGCTGGACTTCCACGTTATTGATCATGGTTCAAATCTCGGACCTGGTATCTTGCTTTCTCACTTTCCCTTTCTCTGTGTCTCTCTCCAGTCAAATTTAAAATAAAATTAAATAACATCATTTATAAAAAAAAAAAAAAAGAAAGAGAAAGAAAGAAAAGAAAAGAAAGGCCTTAAGCTTTTTTAAAAATATAATAAATTGTGTATTTTGGCTAACACCTTCATATACATGGATAAAAAGTTCAAATAACAAAAAAAAATGTAAATCAAGAGCTCTTTTTCCAACTCCATCCCTCATCTCCATCCCTTCTTCCCTTGACTTACTCTCTGCTGTGAGCGCTTCGATTAATTTCTTGAATAACCTTCTGGTGTTTTCTTATATATTAGGTTGTCAGAAAAGTCATGATATATTTTTCTATGCAAAAATCATCATGATTTTTCAGATGACCCAATAAATGCAAACAAATCTGAATATTTCACACCTTTTCTTATATAAATAACAACAAAAAGGCAAAAATAGCATAGCATGCTTTTTCCATTTGATGACATATTCTATCAATCTTTTAGATCATGTCCTGACATTCATTCTTTTGATAGCTTCATATTATTTAGTTGTCAGTTCCAGGGTATGGATTCACCACGTTTATTTCACCAGGATTCTATCTGAATTCTGAAGTATCATTTTAAAAAGGCAATCTTAACTCTTGCTAGCTAAGGCATTTATAGCAATGGCACTTCTTTCTAGGCCTTCAAACTAAAAGAGTGATTCTGAAAAATTGATATTGGAGCCACAGAGAACATTTCCTTTTAACAGGGCTCACTCGAAGGTCGGCTTCAGAAACATAATCTAGACATCTCGACAAGGTGACAGAGGTTGGGCCCTTTGATTTTTCTATGCAAAAATCATCATGATTTTTCAGATGACCCAATAAATGCAAACAAATCTGAATATTTCACACCTTTTCTTATATAAATAACAACAAAAAGGCAAAAATAGCATAGCATGCTTTTTCCATTTGATGACATATTCTATCAATCTTTTAGATCATGTCCTGACATTCATTCTTTTGATAGCTTCATATTATTTAGTTGTCAGTTCCAGGGTATGGATTCACCACGTTTATTTCACCAGGATTCTATCTGAATTCTGAAGTATCATTTTAAAAAGGCAATCTTAACTCTTGCTAGCTAAGGCATTTATAGCAATGGCACTTCTTTCTAGGCCTTCAAACTAAAAGAGTGATTCTGAAAAATTGATATTGGAGCCACAGAGAACATTTCCTTTTAACAGGGCTCACTCGAAGGTCGGCTTCAGAAACATAATCTAGACATCTCGACAAGGTGACAGAGGTTGGGCCCTTTGGTTATGACTATAAGGGGACTTTTTCCTCTAATCTGGCTTAATCTTGGTGTGTTTGGTATACGTACACATGCGCATGATGTGTGTACTTTTTCTAGACTTTAATTCACACATATTAAGGGGAAAAGGTGATGGGTGACTGGTTATGTAGGTGGTGACAGTCCCTTCAAAGAATCAAGGGTACCACAGTTCTTTATTTCTCCCCAAAGCAGCTGGCATGTTGAAGTTATCAGACCATATCAGGCTTAAGGGACATTAAATGTCAGGAGAGCAGACCTGCTATAGAAAGCTGATGGGAGCTGTGGGAACCTTTAGTATCAAATGTTCTCCTGTATAATAATAGGCAGCAGCATCAATCTCAGAAATGCTGCTACAAATGTCAAGAAAACCTTCCTCGTATATAGATTAAAGTTGCAGATAAAAACAGAGGACCAAATCAAAGCTCTAGTGTTCCTTTTTTGAAACCGCCCTGCCAAAAATGTAATTTCTGAGTTATCAAAAAATAGAATCTCAAACAGCATTCATAAAGTTCCACATTTTGGTGTTATCACAGAGGCTTATATTGAGAAAATGCTATTTCTTCCTTCCCCTCCCCTTCAAGGTTGAAGCAGCATCCTATCTTTTCTAACAATGTTTACTTCAGAGCGGCAAGCTCAAGACAAACAGCACCGCTTCCTGCAGAGCCGGAGTGCGACATGCCAATGTGCATTTACCAGTTCCTAGGAAACGCCTCTTTTCCAAAGGACCTGGGAAATGAACTTTTACAATGACCTTATGAAGCCAACATCAATAACTCTGGAATAAAATTTCATCTGGAGGAGCAATTGAGACACCATAAATACAATGGAGTGTCCATTGAGAAATCTGAGAGTAAAAATAAAAACAGAGTTTGGATTAATAAGGCTTCTTTTGGATGTGACAATTCAAACATTTAGCATTAAGAGCTTGATCTATCAAGTACAAGGAGTTTTGTGTTTTTTTTTTTCTTTTTTCTCTCTCCTAGAGGGAAGAGGCACTATTACAAAACAAAATGAAACAAAACAAAAATTCTTTTTTCCAGCCCAGCTGCAGTGGCACAAAAGGAATGCAATGCTCTACAGTGCTGGAAGACACATGGACAATCAGGTTTGAATCCCCAGTCAACTTGTGCGTGTTGGGCACATATGAGTGTGTCTGGGATCTTGGCTAGTTAGGGAAGGCCAGGACAATCTTGGCATTAGAGCCTGTTGTGGATGTTTGTTTCTGTCTCTGTTTCTCTCTTATGGAAGAAAAAGAGAGAGAGCTTTAAAAATGTGTTGTCTTCTCTTGAGTTGTGTACGGGTCCATGTACTTACTATTTGAACAGAATCCTAACCTGTTTCCTGGCTTTAAGTCTTAACCAAAGTTCTCTTAACATATTTTTTATTTTGATTTTTGTTAAAGCTAAAGCTGCCTTTCTTGAAATTAAAAAAATATTAAAAAAATGCTTATTTAATGACCACAGTAAGCTATATAGCTTCAGCCAGGTGCTACTTTATAGTATATTCATTCTTCCCACAGTTTCATGCCTAAAGTCAATATGTGTTCACAGATATGTATATATCAGCTGAATTTGCTATTGAAAGTATTTAGATTAATTAAGATATTTTGTGAATCAATGAAATGTGGGAAAAAAAAAGTGAAAGAATGGAAAGCAACTGCAGATACATACCAGAGACAGTATGGAAGGAGGATGGGAAATGGCAGAGAATGAGAGTTAGGGAGGATAAACATATACAAGAAACAAGAAATGGAAAATTCTTGACAATAATATGTATGATTAAGCCACTTTATTCTGGATGGGAAATCACGTTTTGTATGCAGTGGTGATGTTCCGTGAAAGAACATAAAATAAATTTAGAGAGGTTTTGTTGTAAGATACATATGCTCATCAGAGAAAGATGAGAGGGAGAAAGTTAGTACCTCTCAGAGGGGACAGCCATATTGTAATACCTTCTCCTCCATTCTTCTCTTGGGATTTTGGGCACACAGGCACACTCACCCAGCTTGTTTTCAAGTCACAGTGTCTGGGACTCAAACCACACAGTTAGATATGTGGGATCCAGTCACCTTAACCACCATGCCACCTGACTCCCCCAAAAGAGATCATTTTTTTTTTTTAAATAAGGAAATTTTTGTCAGTTTTGGTGAAGGTGAACACACAAACATGTGCATGTACACACATACTTACATATCTACACATGCATGCTAAATCAAGAAGCTCATGTTACAGGATACTTGTTGGGATTAATACAGCAAGTTGTCACAGATTCCACCATACAGACTATCTTGGAAAGAGTCAGAGAGTCTCTTCTTTCCACCCACTTACCTACTGAAATGGCACCAGCATGCTTCCCTGATGAGTGGTGTTTAGCATAACGTAATCTTCCCTCAAGAATCTCTTGCTCATTGACGCCCCTATACAACTATGGTTACAAAGAAGTCTTTATACAAATTTTGGTAATATGCAAGTTTATTGTAGAAAATATAGTAACAGAAGTTCTTAAAGTAGAAAAATAGTTATTTTTAGAGAATCATATTTGATTTTCTTATGTCTCCCTGAATTATGTGACCCTAGGTATCTCTTAAGCATTTCAATGACTCAATTTCCCTCTAAATGCAGTATATGGAGGACTTCTTTTTGGAGATTAAGATTCTTGGTAATGTCACTAAGATCAGAGTGATTTCAACATCTCCTCTCTGAATTTCTGGTAATTGGTCAACAAGTAATATTACTTAAGAAGAATTTCTTTTCTATATCCTATCTTAGAAATAGCTTCCAACTTGGATAATGGTTTTTATAGTTGTTAAGGTGGTAATGTTATTTAGGGCCATTCTTACTTCAGACATCAAGTTTTAGGACAGTGTATTATAATCTTTGCTTTTTTCTCCTGAGTGCCATGATATTAAAATAAAACTATAGGAGTAGCACTATAGCACAGCAGTTAAGCCTGTGCATAGGAAACCAGATCCCACATAAACATAGTTTGAATTCTGGCCCCAATGACTTGAAAAACACACCATGCATATGAGACCTAAATCCTGATCACATGGGAAAATGAAGGAGAAAGGACTGAGGTGTAACCATACCCTGTTGAGGGTGCCTTCTTCCCTGCCATCAGCGAGCACGCACACCTGGCAGTAAAAAGAAAATAAAAATTACAAATAGGTTGCCTACTATATTAAGAGGAAATACCATCTAAAGTAAAATCTTGATTTAAAACGATAATGGTTAGTAATAAAATGGTTTCTTTTAAAAATCAGTAGCTTCTGAATACTCTCTAGGTGTATTTATGGCCCCCTTTCCTCTCATTCGGTACAGTGTCACTTTATAGTTCAGCTCTCCACATCTGACCATCTGACATTACTCTGAATTATAAAAAGGCGTTCTGTTACTTAAAGTCCTAAAATTCATTTCCACAGCCCCATTTCAAAAGTTGCCAAGAATCCAAAACTGACATCATGAGTTTATAACTTAAAGCAAGAGCTTGGAAAAGAGAACCTTGGGATTTGCTTCCTCTTAGCCAGTTACCTCTCCACTTTTTCCTCTTCTAGATAAAGTAAAACAGAATATAACAAAAGATAGGGAAATGACAGTGTTAGAGTTTTTAAAGCAGAGAACAAAAGTATTGATTTCACTCAACTTCCAAGTGAGCCAAAGTTTTGTGGGCGATGATACATTTATTTTTATTTTATTTATATAAATGTTATTGTGAATATTTGAGGTATACAACTGATGATGTAAGATACACATAGATAGGAAAATGGTTACTATAGTGAACAAATGAACATATCCATTACCTTGCTTAGTTATTCACCTCTTTTGCAGTGGCAAAAAAAAAAAAAAAAAAGGCTATAACTTACACACTGGCAAAAACCCTGACTATAGTACTCTATAATTAATTATAATCCTCATAATTGTACATTAGATTTTTTGACATATTAATCCTACATATGTTTCTTTGACCTCTATCTCCCCATTTTCTTCCCCATTGCAACCCAGGTAAACACTGTCTTATTCTCTGTATTTGTATATTTGAACTTTATTTGTTGGGAGAGTGGAGTGAGTGATGATATATTTCAAAACCCTTTTCCCTATCCATTCAATGCTTTTATTTTCTCTCACTACAATGTAAGCTTCATTGAGGGCAGAAGTTTTGGTCTTTTCCTCCCATAATGTATCACAACAATTAAGAGAAATGCCTGGCACACGTAGGTACTCGGTATTTGTTAAATTAATGAATGAGTTTCTCCTTTATAAATTGTGATGAGTTTTCTTCACTTTAGCTTCACAAATGTAGCATCAAATGCCTTATTCATTCGTTCCTGTATGCAAAAATATTTACCAGTCTAATACATGCCAGTTTTCAGTGCCAAAGCTCCTATGATGTTGTTTATGGAAGGTCTAGTCTGATGGGTCAGCAGGCTATGATCAGGTAAGCAGACAGATATAAAATAAAATTGCAGAGGTGATTGGCATCATAATAAAATACACTGCTGTAATGGAGAATAATGAGAAAACCTATATTCAGACTTTCTACAAACCACTTTTTTTCCTCTCTTTTCTTTTTTGAGCCTGGGGTAGTAAATAAATCTCCCCGCTTCTCCTGTATCTCCTTAATTAAAAAAATATATTTTTAAAAAAGTTATGGATTAGATTCTTCACTAAGGCATAACATTTGTGAACTACAGAAGCACCTTAAATTTGAAGAACATTAGGTCAATCATGTGCTCTGTTATATACTCTAGGTTTACTTAAGAGAGAAAAATGGCACATCTCAAAATTAGTATCTTTACACAATAACTTGATTATCTTAGTAGCTATAACAATGATGTAAATGAAAGAAAAAGGGCTAATTCAATGATGCCTTTCAAATTGGTATTGTTTTCTGTTAATGTTCAGTTTCTCAAGAGGTCTTTATTTGCCCCTTTACTTTTCAATGTGCTCTACTTCCCTCATTGTTCTATAGGGTGAGTTCCTTTTTTCAATAATATGTGACCTTTCGATACTGGATTTCTCTCCTCTGCATAATATCCATGAAATCCATTCCATTTGTGGTGTACATTTGTGCTTCGTTCCTTTTTAGTGCTAAGTAATATTCTGTGGACTGAATGTACTATAAGTTTTCCTTTTTTTTTCACCATCTACTCATTATAGAACATTTCTAGTTTGGGCAATTACAAATAAAGTTGCTGTGAACACTGAAGAACAGATTTTTGTCTACACATAATTTTTCATGTCTCCAGGATAAATATCCAGAAGTGTGATTGCTAAATGACATGGGAAGCATAGGTTTAATTTTAAAGACAGCAACAAGCTGTTTTCCAAAGGGGCTGTACCATTTTACATTCTTCCTAGCAATGTATCAGAAATCCAATTTTGTCACTTTTATATCATGCTTTATATTGTACTATCCAGATTTTTAAATTTTTACCTGTCCTAATAGGCATATAGTGATACTTCATTTTGATTGTAACAAATATTTTCCTAACAGCTAATATACTAAATATATTTTATGTGCTTATTTGTTATCAATATATCTTCTTTTCCTTTTTAAAAAAATTATTTCTTTCATGAGTAAAAGAGACAGAGGGAGGGAGAGAGAGAAAGAGATATGCCCCCAACAAGATGTACACCATTATTACCTCCAAAGCCATTCCAGGGTCATGAGCATGTACTCATCAGGCATGTCTAGGGAGATCTGTGGATGTGAATCTAGAACCTTCCTATGTGGATTGGTTTTGTAGAGCATTGCATTGCCTCAGCACCACCATTTGGCCCCTAAATATTTAATGTGATTAAGTGTGTGTTTATGATGTTCCCATTTCCTAATTGGATTGCTTATATTTACTGTGAGCTTAGAGATTTCTTTACATGTTACAGATACGGGTCCTTTATCATGACTCCTATATGCATAGCTTGCAAATACTTTCGCCAGTTGTCCTTCATCTTGTCTTTCATTTATTTATGTTTTTAACAGAGTCTTTTACAGAAAAAAATGTTTGAATTTTTATGAAGTCCAACTTACTTATTTTTCTCATTTGTGAATCATACTTTTGCTATTGGTATCCCAAGAACTTTTCACCTAACTCTAGCTTCTATAGATTTTCTCCTGTTTCTTCTAAAAGTTTTATTCTACATTTAAATCTGTATTTCATTTGCAGTTAATTTTGGAGTGAGTTGAAAAGTTTAGGTCAAGGTGGTTTTTTATTTATTTGTCCTTTTTTTGTGTGTGTTTTGTTCTATTTTCTTTTGCAAATGGGTGTCTAATTGTTCCAGTATCATGTGTTGAAAAGACAACCAAAGGCAATCTTTCCTTCATTTAATCCATTTTGTATCTTTGTTCAAATATATCAGTGGGCTAAACTTTTATGGATCTATTTCTAGGTTTTCTCTTCTATCTCTTTCATTGGCATGTTATTTCCTCTATCAATCCAAGCTGTCTTGGTTACTATAGCAATATAGTTTCTTAAAGTTGAAGGAAATGAGTTCTTCCATTTTATCTTCTTTTAAAGATAGAATGTAATGAGTTCTTCCATTTTATCTTCTTTTAAAGAATTATTTAAGCTATTATAGATACTTTCACATTTTCAAATAAATATTAGAATGAGCTTCTGTATCTACAAAAAATATCCTGGAAATTTGACAGAAATGATACAAAAACCTATAAATCAAGTTAGGGAGATCTGATGTCTTTATTACGTCAAGTTTTCCAATCCATAAACATAGCACTTTTCTTCATTTATTTTGAGCTTTTAAATTTTTCTTTTATTAACATTTTGTAGTTTTCAACATACAATTCATTTGCATGGTTTGTCATACTAATACCTAAATATTTCATTGAGTAATTATAAATGGTGTTACATTTTATTTCCCATTTCTATGTGTATATAGTGTATAAAATATAATTGATTATATATTTTGGGGGGGAAATAAAGGAAGTAAAATCATTCCTACTCACACATGACATGATCCCACTTATAGAGAATACCAAGGAATACACCAAAAAACATTCAGCTAGGATGCAAGATATAATGTCAGCATACAAAAATCAGTTGTCTTTCATACACTTGTTCCTATACCCTGTGATCTTGTTAAATTCACTTCTTAGTTCTAGGAGGTTTTACTCTCTTTTTTTTTGGTAGAATTCTTGGGATTTTCTGCCCAGAAGATTATGTCATCTGCATATAGGGGCAGCTTTGTTTCCTTTTTCTGATATGGATGCCTTCTATGCCCTTTTCTTGCTATACTGTGCTGGCTAGGACCTCCAGTACTTCACTGAACAAGGGCAAGAATAGAAAACCCACCTTGCTCCAGATCAGGAGAAAAGCATTCAGTCATTCACTGATCATTATAAGGTTGGTTGTAGATTGTTTTTTAGAGGCTCTTTCCCAATATTAGGAAGTTTCATTCTATTACTAGTTTGCTGGACATTTTCATCATGTGTTCAATTTCATCAATTTTTTTTCTTTTTCTGCATCAATTTATATGATTATTTGACTCTTCTTTCTATCCTGTTAACTGATTTTTGAATATTGAACCAACTTTGCAATAGGTCAAAGTGCATAGTTACTTTTATGATTTCTGGATTTGATTTGCTAGAAATTTTTAGTGTTTTTTTGGGTCTGTTCAAAATGAATATTCGTCAGTAGTTTTATTTTTTGGACTTGTTTGCCTGGTATGGTAGTAGACTAATATTGGTCTCATAAAGTAAATAAAAAAGTGTCCTCTCTTCTTTTTACTTTATTGAAGCAGTCATATAGAATTGATATTAATTCTTTAAATATTTGGTAGAATTATTCAATAAAACCTTGTGGAAAATATCTGAAATATCTGCTTTTGGAGTTTTAAATCTATGAACTTAATTTCTTTAGTAATTACTATAATTATTTGATATTGGTGATTTTTTCCTTTGTATTATATTCATAGTTTTAGTTGTTTTCACAGAAGGATTAATTTAATACCAGCTATTCCTCCTTAGAACTGGGCAGATATCTCCTTTGCTTATTTATTTATTTATTTATTTGAGAGGTTTTTGCTATAGGGCATGTGTGCTTACAAAACAGACAGAGAGAGACAGAGAGACAGAAAATGAGAAATCACCCCCCAAGGGGGATAGCCACGCCACAATTCCTTCTCCTCCGTTCTCCTCTCAGGATCCTGGGCATGCACATACACACGCCTGGTGTGAGTTCAAGCCACCGGGTCCAGGATTCGAACCACGTTGAATACATGGGAGTTCAACGACATAGCCATTATGCTAACTGCTGGTCTCTCTCCTTTATTTTTAAGATGATACATGTAAAAATGGTCTGGAAAGAAAGTAGAAAGTCTCTGTATCAATAAGGCCTCAACAAATAAACAAGGTGAAATATTAAAAAATAAAAACAAAAATGCTCTCTTCGAAATGCAAGAGTTGCTAATGAAAGTTTTGAAACTAATAAAATTAATATTGCTGAGAAAAACTTTGTGAAATATATTCCAAATTAAGATCCCTACAGTAATCACAATAAAAATAAAACTATCTCTCTCTCTCTTTCTCTCTTTTTGCTAGAGGGATGTATGCTTGCTATAGAGATGGAGAGAAAGGGAGAGGAGAACCCCTCCACCCTACCCCCATGGGATATGGTCACCCCATCACAATCCCTTCTTGTCCACCTCTCTCTTCTTTCAGGAGCTTGGACATGCAGGTGAATGCGCCCAGCTGTGTCCAGGACACAAACCCAGTGTCTACATTTAAATCTACATGTGGGATCTGGCTGCCCCAACCACCAGTCACAGAGTGAGACCAAAACTCCATATCTCTAAAAAGCCAATCACTATTTTTCTGGGCAGTTCCTTTAAATATACATTATCCATCATACTAAACAGGACCCAGGAATATCTCACAAAATTTAACTTGGAATAAAAGACATGCACCCAAGACTGGTACAGGGGTAGACCCTGGGGAGACTTGACTAGGTCACTCATCAAAGCTTACAGAATCTGAAGGAAGATTGTCTTACTTTATTAAGTGAAAACAAATTTCATGAAAATTATGGAAGTGGCTTTAGTCTAGAAAGCATCTGATTCTGCTATGGATGCTGACTTGCTAAAATTCTGCAAATAGTAAATTGCTTAGACAGGACCCAGATTTACATAAACATTTGAAAATAATCAAAGATCAGAGTCAGCTCAAATATCAAACTCAGGCAAATGTCAATTTCCTTCTTCTTTGCTTCGACTAAAAATCAAAAAGGACTAATTTTACTAGTGTCAAAAATACTTCCCTTCTTTAATAACCCCATGTGGTCAAGGCCAAATCAAATGTAATATTTGCTTTTACATCAAAAACAAAGCGAACTTTTATAAATCAGATTTTATAGTCTATAGTATAAAGAACCAGTGAGAGAGATTTATCTCAAAATCCATAAATTGAACACAAACTCACAAAATAAATTAAATCAAGTAGGAAAGAAAATCAACATCTAGGTTTATGGAACAATAAATATGTAAAAAGGATGAAAAATCATACCACAGGGCAATCAAAACCTCAAGCAAAAAAAGGTTGCAAGAGATAGGTCATGTAGAAAAAAAAATAGGAGAAAGAATGGTATTAAAATAATTTCCAGATAAAATATCCACACAGAAATCAGAAAGCAGCATGATATGCCCTGTGATACTACAACAGGGGTAACATTTCTGAGCAGTGATCTTGTTTCTACGTCTTGTATGGCAGGATACTCTGCTTGTCTTCAGGAAATGAAGCTTGTTGGGAAACAATTTTAAAGACACGCTTTGTGAAAATACGAAAGATAAAGACACAGAACTTTTTCTCAAAGGGAAGTGACAGCTTCTACTGGCTGTCTGCTTATTACCAAAGTTTTGAACTATCATGTTATTTCTCCAGCAGACCCAGTCAAAGACTACCTTCATCACGGTTTAAAAAGAAATCATCACCACACCCTAAAAATGGATGTCTTTAAGGTAATAAAGATTTAGATTTGCATTTATGTCAGCAATACAGAGACCTATGATAACATAAGGCAAAAGAGGAACGTGGTTTTCATAATTTTATGGGGTGTACATTGGGAAAAAAGGTGAAAAGGTAAAGAGGGAACTAGGGAAAACTGAGTTATTTGACATTACCTTCCTAGTCTCCGATTTCCTCTGGTAATTGATATTTATAACCCTACTATGACACTTTCACGATAGCATTATTAGTTCAGTAATAATGATAATGGTGCACATTTATTTGGCACTTACGTGACAGAATACGTCGAAACATTTTTGAAATATTATCACATGTAATTTTCAAAACAGCTCTATGAGACATGTTTTACTAGGTGATGAAACTGAAGCTGAAGGAAGTAGATTGCGAAAATTCATGTACCTAGTGAAATTCACACATCTAAAACAATAGAAAAGTTAAATTTGGGACCAGCAGTTAGAGTAATGGCTATATCACTGGACTCCCATGTAGTTGACCGCGGTTCGCATCTAGGACCTGGTGGCTTAAAACTCACGCCGGGCATGTGTGCATGCGTGCCCAAGATCCTCAGAGGAGGATGGAGGAGAAGGGATGCCGGTGTGGCCATCCTCTCTGGGGGGTGATTTCTCGCTTTCGATCTCTCTGTCTCTCTCTGTCTGGCGAGCGCACGCGCCCTATAGCCAAAAAACCTCTCCAAAAAAAAAGTTAAATTTGAAAATCTCCACTTTTGTCTTCTGTCACTGCGACTAACATTTTTCTATTAGTTGTCATAAAAATGAGTTGAATTTTTTGTTTTGGTTCCTTTGTTTTGACCCTTTAGGTTATAAACTATTTACAAACAATAATCAGGCAATGCATTCACTTTACTTCCTCATCTGTAAGAGAGGTTATACAGGGTATAATTACCAATACTACCACTCTGTCTAGATCTTCATTTCATAAAATCCTTAGGACTCAGAGTCCTCACTTTACCATAATAGTTTCAATAAAGTATTCAAAATGACTTGTTCATTAATGGTTAAATTTCCTTTTGAGGAAAAGAATGCCCTAACATCAACAACCACTGGAGTCTCATATTGCTTGAATAATTTAAAATACTTATAATGAGGTAAACTCACTCGTTTTATATTTTATTACTGAATGAATCTGAGGAATATTTTATTGATGTTTATTCTTTTTTTTTTTTTTTTTTTTTGAGAGGTTTTTGCTATAGGGCACGTGCACTCGCCAGAAAGACAGAGAGAGACAGAGAGATAGAAAGCGAGAAATCACCCTCCAACTCCAGGAGGGATGGCCATGCTGCAATCCCTTCTCCTCCATTCTCTCGGGATCTTGGGCACGCACACACACTTGCCCCACATGAGATTAAGCCACCGGGTCCAGGTCTCGAACCATTGTCGGCTACATGGGAGTTCAATGACACAGCCATTATGCAAACTACTGGTCCCATGGTCCTTTTAAATTATAGTACTTCTTAGTTTGCCTATATCTAGTCTTTTTCAGTCTAACTCACTTTTTTCCAACTATAATTAACATACCCTTTTTCACCTAACATTTTGAAAAAGGCACATTTCAATTATACTCATTCTTTTATTGTCATTATACTTTGAATCACGTTTACACAATGAGATGTCATTCCAAAATGATCTCAAATAACAGTGCTAAAAATTCCAGTTAATTCTGTGATGTGCAAATACATTAAAATTCTATATATTCTACCAAATATTTTTAAAACTATATAATATATTTCTGAAAGCATTTAGGCATGAGTCAATGCTTAGAGCATTTTACCCAATACTCTAATAACTCATTAATGGCAATTTCCCCAATCTAAACTGACTTGATGGTCACATAATCTCTTTTTATATATTAAAAAAAAAGAAAATAAGTATAATACTGTCCAATGATTTTAAATAAGTTATTCAAAATTCACAGGCACTTATTTAGACAGAATAAGTATATCTCAAATTAAAAATTACACACTTCTTTGTGCCAAAACAATTAAAAAGTAGAGGTAGTGAAGCATTAGATAAGGGGAACAGGGGGAGGAAGACAGTGTTCATGATATTCTCCCAAAGATTGAGAGCCAAGTTTTCAAATAAATATTTCCCACTCATAAGAAACACTATCTGTATTTATCTATATTTATTATGAGGAAACAATCTCAGTACAGGCATCTAGGTAAATATGGGTTGAGCTGTGAATATCACCAGGTAATTGGTTCATAAAAGGTATTAAAGTCTTTTTTCAGGCATTTGTTCTGGCCAAAAGAAATAAGAGCAATGTTTATGTATGTGTGTGTGTGTGTGTGTGTGTATGTGTACAGACACACAAATACAAATATACTTAATCATTTGTAAGATATAATTTATTTCCTTCAAGAAGCTTTAGTTGTAATGCACAGATTTTTTTTCTCAAAAAAGTAACATATCCTATACTAAATATTTATTCATTTATTTATTTTTGAGAGATATTTTTGTTATAGGGCACATGCATTCACCAGACAGAAAGTGAGAGATCACCCTGACTATGCCACAATCCCTTCTCTTCCATTCTCCTCCTGGGATCTTGGATACTCATGTACTCACACCCAGAAGTGTAAGTTTGAAGTCACTGGATCCAGGACTCGAACCATGCTTTTTTACTTACATTTAATCACTGTACCTTTTTTTCAGTGTTTAGCATGGCTTTTCTCAGATGAATATAGTGCATATCTGTCAAAACAAAGATCTTTCCTTATTATACATGAGCCACATTTTTTAAATCCACTCTTCTCTTAGATATTTGGGTTGATTCTATGTCCTAGTGATTGTGAATAATGCTGCAATAAACATGGATGTGCAGGGTCCAGCAGTTAGCGTAATGGCTATGTCACTGGACTCTCACATAGTCAACCGTGGTTCGAGTCCCGGACCTGGTGGCTTAAACTCACGCCAGGTGCGTGTGCGTGTGTGCCCAAGATCCCGAGAGGAGAATGGAAGAGAAGGGATTGCAGCGTGGCCATCCCCCCTGCGGGGGTGATTTCTCGCTTTCTGTCTCTCTGTCTCTCTCTGTCTGTCTGGCAAGTGCACGCACCCTGTAGCAAAAAACCTCTCCAAAAAAAAAAAAAAAAGAAACATGTATGTCAAGAGTCTTTTTGGATGGTTATCTTCTTGTCCTTTGGGTAGACACCTAAGAGTGGAATTATTGAGTTGTATGGTAATCCTATTTGTATGTTTCTGAGCAACTTTCATATCATTCTCCACAGTGGTTGTACTAGTTTACATTCCCACCAGCAACGTAGGACGGTTGCTTTTCACCAAGGCCTCAGCAGCACTTACTAATTTTTTAATCTTAGCCATTCTTTTTGATTTGCATTTCCCTTATGACCATTTTTAACAGGCTTTCTGGCTGTTTATATATATATATATGTCTTCCTTGGAGAGTTGTTTGTTCAGATCTGTCCATCCTTCAATCAGATTTTTGTTTGTTTATTTTTGCTTTTAGTTAAACTGCTTGAGTGCCCTGTATATTCTAATTTTCAGTCTCTTATCTAAGGCATTGTTTGAAAAATATTCTCCCATTCTGAGGGTGTCTCCTCACACTAGATACTATTTCTTTTGCCATGCAGAAGCTTGTTAGCCTGATGGAGCCTCACTTGTCTATTTTTGGAATTGTTGCTTGTGCTTCGGGGGTCTTAGTTAAAAAGTCTTTGCCTACTCTGCTGTCTCCAACAGTTTGCCCTGTGTTTTTTACCAGTAGTTTTGTAGCTTGAGGTTTTATGTTTAGATCCTCAATCCATTTTGAGTTGACTTTTTTTTTTTTTTGAGAGGTTTTTGCTATAGGGCACATGCACTCTCCAGAAAGACAGAGAGAGACAGAGAGACAGAAAGCGAGAAATCACCCCCTAGGAAGGAAGGCCATGCCACAATCCCTTCTCCTCCATTCTCCTCTCAGGATCTTGGGCACACATGCACACGCACCCAGCGTGAGTTTTAGCCACTGGGTTAGGGAATCAAACCTAAAGGCACTGAGTCCCATGAGTTGACTTTTGCTAATGGTGAGAGACAGGGGTACAGTTTCATTTCCCTGCAGGTGGATATCTAGTTTTTCCCACACCATTTGCTGAAGAAATTTACTTTCTCTCACTGGGTTGTCTTGTATCCTTTGTTGAATATGTTTTAATAAGGTTTATTTATGAGTTCTCAATTCTGTTTCATTGGTCTACCTGCCTAGTTTTGTGCCAATGCCATACTATTTTGATTATAACAACCTTGTAATATATTTTTAGGTCAGGAAGTGAGAGCCTCCTACTTTATTTTCCTTGTACAGTATTGCTTTGGCAATACAGAGACTTTTATGATTCCAGACAAATTTTATGTTTTTTTTTTTTTTCTATTTCCATGAGGAATATCTCTGGTAGTTTTATCAGCATTGCACTGAATTTTTAGATTAACTTGGTAGGATTGACATTTTGATTATAATCTTACAATCCAGGAACAGGGAATATCTTTTCAATTTTTTGTATCATTTGCAATTTCTACTTTAAGTTTTCCATTGTTTTGTTTTCGTTGTAGAGGTCTTTCACTTCTTTAGTTAGGTGTATTCCTAAGTATGTTATATTGCTTGTGGTTATTGTAGATGGGATTACTTTCTTCAATTCTCTCTCACTTTGTTTAGTTGGTATAAAAAAATAGATTTTTCTTTGTTGATTTTGTATCCTGCCACATCACTGTATTCATTTATTCCTTCCAGGATATTCTTTGTGGTTTTTTTTCTACATATATAAAATCATATCATCTGCAAACAGAGATCATTTTACTTTTTCTTCTCCTACTTGAATACTTTTATTTTGTCCAATTGCATTGGCTAGGACTCCCTGAACTTTGTTGAAAAGGAGCGAAGAAGGTAGGGAGCCTTACCTTGTTCCAGTTTTTAGTAGAAAATCTTTTAGCTTTTTCCCTTTCAATATGATGTTTGCTATGAATTTGTCATAGAGGGCTTTTACTGTGTTGGGGAATGTCTCTTCTATGCCAGTGTGACTGAGATTCTTAATCATGAAGGGATGTTGTATTTTATCAAATGTTTTTTTCTGCATTGATTGATATGATTATTTTTTAAAAATTTTCTTCTGTTAATGTGATGTATTACATTTATTGTTCTGCATATTTTGAAACATCTGTTGGCTAAAGCCTACCTGGTCATGGTGTAAAATCTTTTTAATGTGTTTTTGGATACTATTTGCTAATATCTTGTTGAGAATTGTTGCATCTGTATTCATCAGGGATATTGACCTGTAGTAACTACCTCTCTCTCTCTCTCTTTCTCTCCTTCTCTCTTTGTTATGTCTTTGTTCTTGGGATAAGAATTATGGAGGCTTCATAGAATGAATTTGGAAGAGTTTCTTCCTTTGGCTCTTTAAAAATAGTTTGAGGAGAATTGAGATTAGTTCTTTTTTAAATGCTTTGTAGAATTCAGAGCCACAGCCGCTGGGACCTAGGCTCTTTTTTCTTGGGAGACAATTTATTACTGATTCAATTACATTGTTATTGGTCTATTCAGGCTTTCTATTTCTTCCTAGTTCAATCTTGGTAAATTACATGTGTCCAGCAGTTTGTCCATCTCATTTAGCTATAATTATTAAATTGCTCATAGTATTTTCTTTGTATTTCTATTATGTCTCTTATAATATTGCCTGTTTCATTGTTTCTTTGATTTATCTGGTTCCTTTCTCTGTTCTTCTTTATTAATCTAGCTGAACTTTCCTGTTATGATAACTTTTGCTGTGCCCCATGTGAAAACTTATGTACTAATTATCATTGCTTTCAATTTCAGTCTTAATTTCTTCAGTGGTTGTGAAATCATTCAGGAGTAGGTTGCTACACGAAACATTTAAATCTAGCAGAAGCTGACAGAGTTGAGACTCTACAACAGTCTATGAAGAAGCAGATTAGTATGATCCAGTGAAGATGGTGATCATTCCATAAGCATATGATTTTGCAAAGAACACCACAAGATTTGGGACAGAATGTGGAGGACAAATAACCAAATTTTCAAGTTATAAAGTGGAAGAAGAATGTAGAACCTGGGGCCTGTGATGTCTTAGGTTTACATAAACCACCAAAGGAGACAGGAGAAGAAGCCAATAAAACGGAAAAAATGGACACCAGCATGTGGTATAATGGCTACACGGAGTCGTCCACCGTTTGAGTCCTGGACCTAGCAGCTTAAACTCATGTCAGGTGTTTGTGCATGTATGCCAAATATCCCTAGAGGAGAATGGAGGAGATGGGATTATGGCATGAGCATCCCCCCAGGGGGAGATTTCTGGCTTTCTGTCTCTCTGGCGAGCACATATATCCTATAGCAAAAATCTCTCTCTGAAAAACAAACAAAACAGCACAAATGTTTTATTTGTAGGTAGCAATAATAGTAGATTACTGCCAGGCCATGATTGGTGTTCTAAGCAAGACTATCTCATATCACTTACCCAAGGATTAAATCAGAAATATGGAGAGATTATGTTCCTGGTCCAAAAAGCAGGGTCATATAATTTATGACAGAGAGAAAGAAAGTTGACCCTAGATCTCAAAGTCAAAAGATCCTTAGGGAGACTGTCCTTAGTAATTAATAACTGCAACCACTATAGGAACTGAAGGTATTTGATATTAATTCTTGCCTATGAATCAAATTCTGGCATTTTTCTCATGCCTGTAATAAAGTTAAAAGTGCACCAAACTGGGGTCAGTAGGTGGTGTAGCAGTTACATAACTGGACTCCCACATGGCTGACCATGGTTCAGTTCAAGTCCCGGATCCGGTGGCTTCCAACTCACACTGGGCGCCTGTGTGTGCGTGCTCAAGATCCCAGGAGGAGAATGGAGGAGAAGGGATTGCAGTGTGGCCATTCCCCCTGAGGGGTGATTTCTCACTTTCTGTCTTTCTGTCTCTCTCTGTCTCACAAAAACAAAAGTGCACCAACCTATGTGCTAGTCTGTATATAATAAGCCCTTTCAGATTGGTGATGAAAAACTTATAGCAAGTCTCAGGAAGAGACACCTCTGTATAGATCTCTCACTGGGTGGCAGCCACTGCCAGGATGACTCAGAAGATTTACAGGTAACAAATCTGGAAGTTCCTGGGTTTAAAGTCAGAGTAATTCTGCTAATACGTCACACCTGTTAGTATTGAAACTGTGTTACTTTGAGAAAACTCTCTGCAACTAGGAACATCTCTATGTGTGTGCAGTGCTAGATTTCACATCGTCTACTTGGCTTATTTTTCAACTGTCCTGTTTGTCTGAAATATATAATCATTGACCACCAGTAAATATGTGTTAGTTATGAATTTATTTGAAAGCACATGACTGTTGTTACATTTCTAGGCACTATATAACATTTTCTGCTTTAAACACTTTCCAATAATTGGTTGATATCACTTTTATATAGTCCAATATACTAGTACTGCTTTCTTCCATAATATCTCCATTGTTATCTTTCATAATTTTTTTACTATTCCAATAGTTTCAAAGTTTAGCTATGCTATGCTGATAGAATAAGACTGTTGAAATTCAGTAGGCTTTATATTTTTTATTTCACAACTTAATTACTGCTTTATTAACATTTAAATCTTTAAGAAAGGGTTAATTGGTAATATCTCATGATAATGGAAGGGCTGCTGTATTTCAGAACCCAAATACATTTTTTTTCTTTATTTTTTAAAATTGTTATAGGGTGCACATGCAGTCCGGAGAGACAAAGAAGGAGCGAGAATGCACTCCCCAGTAGGATCTGGCCATGCTGCAACCTTTTTCCTCCATTTCTTTATGCCATCAGGATCTGGGCGCATGCACCCAGCATGTTGCCACCAGGATTTCAAACACAGCTGGCCCTGCAAGATCCTACTCCCTCTACATAGCCCTTATCCACTGTGCTATAGAGCTGGCTCCAGGACCTAAAGAAATTTTAAGGAAAGTTTGTTGGAATTCTGCCACGCAAACCAAACATCAAATATTGGCATTCAATTGTCTTAAAAATTTAATTAACCTCACATTCCAAAAGGCTTCTATACTTCACACAAATAAAGAAAGTGTTAATTGGTATCAAGAAGTTAGAAAGTTCCAAGCCAAGCATCCAATACCTCTTTCAGGATTTTCAGTCTGGTATGAAACCATTTCCTTGTTATATTTATACATTTTTTTGAGACATGGGCTCTGGGGAGCCTGTTTCCTAAGCCATTTTCTAGGAATATGCCTATATTCTGAAAGAAATTCCTTTGAGAAGAGAGCTAAGAAAATGAAAGAGAAATCAAAAACCAAAACAAAAAGGCATAAGAGAATCAAAGAATAAAAACAGAATCAGATAAACAAAACAGGTGAAGTCTAAAAAATAAGAAAGCCCAAGCTGAAAGAAAATCTCTTTGCCAATTGAAAATAAAACTCCCAAGGCATATACCAAGATTCAAACATAGGTATTACATTTGTGGCAAGAAGCAGAATATTATTAAAATTTTAATATTCTAATACAATTACTCTCTTCTTCCAGAATCCCTAATTCCCATTTCCCTTATTATCTGCATTTGAGAAGTACATTAATTTTTTTCTATGTCAATTTACATTTTTATAAAATGATATAAAATACCTTTCCATAAATATTTACTAGAAAAAAGTTTTTGAGAAGAGTTTTTAAAATGGTAAATTATTTTTTATCATCAATCAAAAATTTATTTCTCAAATGAATAGATAATACTGTTTGGATGTGTCTGTTAGCTACTATATTAGAATGGCTGAAAATGGTGAAAATACTTTGGAGAGAGATGTAGTATTGTGCTTTTGTGCTTTGCCATTTAATAGCTGTATGACTTCAGGTCTTTCTTTCTTCTTCTTCTTCTTCTTCTTCTTTTTTTTTTTTCCTTTAATTGCCAGAAGGTATATGTGCTCACCAGAGAAAGAGAAAGAGAATGCACCTGCTAACAGGGGAACCACTTTCCGCCAAGTGGGATCCGGTTCCTCATACACAGTGCTTAACCACTGGACTGCTGGGCTAGCCCTAGACCCAGGTCTTCCTAATTTAGTTGGCTTTTTTTTGTTGTGTGAAATTAGCATAGTAATAAACACATTTATATTGAAATTGAATGAGGTTATAATTTAATGGTACCTGACAGGTTATAAGTTTACAATAAGTGCCAGTTGTTACTATAACTGTTATTTTTTTATGTTAGTATTAATATGGTTAAATAAACAACGTTTTTAAAGAAAAGGATGATAAGTATATAGCACATTTTCCCCCTCATATTCTCCATCAACTTACCACTGACTGTCTTTTTTAATTGCCAGAAGGTATATGTGCTCACCAGAGAAAGAGAAAGAGAATGCACCTGCTAACAGGGGAACCACTTTCCGCCAAGTGGGATCCGGTTCCTCATACACAGTGCTTAACCACTGGACTGCTGGGCTAGCCCTAGACCCAGGTCTTCCTAATTTAGTTGGCTTTTTTTTGTTGTGTGAAATTAGCATAGTAATAAACACATTTATATTGAAATTGAATGAGGTTATAATTTAATGGTACCTGACAGGTTATAAGTTTACAATAAGTGCCAGTTGTTACTATAACTGTTATTTTTTTATGTTAGTATTAATATGGTTAAATAAACAACGTTTTTAAAGAAAAGGATGATAAGTATATAGCACATTTTCCCCCTCATATTCTCCATCAACTTACCACTGACTGTCTACTGTAGAGATCATGGTGAGAAAAGTAAATAAATCTGGAATGAAAATAATGTAAGTTAATTTTGTCCGCAATTTTTTTACTCTTCCAAGTTTCAAATTTGGTTATGCTATGCAGATCGATAGAACAAGACTGTTGAAATTCAGTAGGCTTTATTTTTTTATTTCACAACTTAATTACTGCTTTATTAACATTTAAATCTTTGAGAAAGGGTTAATTGGTAATTAACAGGCATACAATGATTGATCCCCAAATTGAAAGGACTCTAAGCACTTTGACAAATCAAGATTAAAGGGAAAAATTCCCATTATTAAATATTTTTTAGATATAAGATATTCTTTTTTTAATAATTATTTATTTCATTTTATTTATTATCACTATGTTTTAACTTGACCAGAGACAGACTGAGAGAGAGAGAGTAAGGGAAAGTGAGAAGGAAAGCGCCAGGTCTGGGACCCGGACTGCAGTCAGCTGTGTGGAGTCCAGTACCTTAACCACCGTGCCACCTGCCAGCCCAAAGTATAAGGTATTTCTTATGAGAGATTTTTCACCTGGCAAAGTGTGGAATACTACCTAGGTCTCCAAATTGACTGCTTCGTTGATTACATTTGCCCATGAAGTTGGTTGTATTTAATTTTGACAATTTTATTTCCTGAGAGTTTCTAACCATAAGAAGAGACTAAGGCCCTGGAACGAAGGGAAGACAAAGGTAAAAGAGAACCTTTTATGAGCCAAAGAGAGAGGCCTCAGAATCAACCAAACTGCTGATTCTTGGACATGATCTCAGACTTTTAGCCTTCAGAATTGTGAAATATTTCTCACAAAAATCTAATGATTTTTTTTTTTTAGCTACCCAGTTTTTTGTTTTGTTTAGTATTTTTTATTTTTTAAGAGAAATTTTTGTTATACGGTCTGTGCACTCGCTGGAGTGACTGAGAGACAGAAAGCAAGAAGTCACCCCAGTGGGAAGGTCCACATCCCAATTCCTGTCTCCGTTCTCCTCTCTGGATGTTGGGCACGCATGCACACACACCTGGCATGAGTTTTAGGACACCAGGTCCAGGACTCAAGCTGCATTCAGCTATGTGGGAGTCCAGCAACATAACCATTACACCATCTGCTCATCCCTTCTTGTGTTTTTATGGTAGCCCTAGCACACTAGTATAATAGTTCGATGTCCGTGACATCATGTCTTGATTTTTCAAAGACCAATGATAGTACTTATCCAGATTCTTTATTTTGTTTTTCCTTTTTTCCTTTTCATTAACACATTTCCCATAAACTTAATGAGACATAAACATGAGTTAGGTAAAAGATTTGTTAGGGGTGAGTGATTTAAGAAAAAAATATCTCTTTGTCTCTCCTTGAACTCCACTGAGGAAAGTTGTGCATTCTCCCTGTGCTCCCATTACAGCTCTTTTCCAGGTTATGGGCACTATGTAAAGAGGGATTTGTGCGTGAGTGTATGTCCTCAGATGTTTTTACGGTGTCTACGATGAATATCTCTGTGCCTTGGATAACGCTTGACATACTGGGCACTTAGTATAATAGATATTCAATAGATGTTTTGTGAATCGAGCAACCCTATGACATTAGTAACTTTCTTTTTTGGAGCAGAAACAGCATAAGTGAATTTCCTCAAGACTACATTAATTTTGGGACCAGCAGTTAGCGTAATGGCTGTGCTGCTGGACTCCCACGTAGTTGACCACAGTTCACGTCCCAGACCCGGTGGCTTAAAACTCACACCGGGTGTATGTGCGTGTGTGCCCAAGATCCTGAGAGGAGAATGGAGGAGAAGGGATTGTGGCATGGCCATCCTTCCTGGGGGGTGATTTCTCACGTTCTGTTTCTCTATCTCTGTCTATCTGGCGAGTGCACGTGCCCTACAGCAAAAACCTCTCCAAAAAAAGAAAAAAAAAAAAAAAGACTACATTAATTTTAGTTTTTAAAGGGCCTAAGAAATCGTACTCTTTCCTAGAGTGACAAAACATTTAATGGTGACAAGAGTCTGAAAACAGACTAGAATATCACTTTTATTATTAAGATGAGATTGAAGAATATGATAGATGTGTGGAAGAGCCAATGGATTCCTCATATAGAACCCTAAACATAGACACCTCTAGCCAGTCACAGACAGAACTGGATGGCTAGAGGTCTCACAGTGTAAAATACATAGCACAGGTGTGGTTCTTGCAGCTGAATCCTGCACAGAGTATGAGACTAGTGCTTTGAAACTCATAAACAAGATAAACTACTTTACTTCTCCCAGAGAGATATGCAAAGCAGTGAAAAACTCAGGACAGTTTTTCTATCGGAGAACTCCTTGCAGGAAAGGAAACACCAAGATCCAGAAGAAAGTGTTACCCAGTCCCCTTCCAACTAGTACGGTATGTCCAGCACTCAAACTCAGGTCTGTTGATATTATTTGTTGCAGCCTTCTTTTTCTTTTTCTTTCTTTTTTTTTTTAAAGAGATTTTTACTACAGGGCGTGTGTACTTGCTGGAGAGACAGAGAGAGAAAAAGTGAGAAATAATCCCCTGGGGGATGGCCACGCAATAATTCCTTCTCCTCCATTCCCCTCTCAGGATCTTGGTCATGCATGCACACATGCCATGCCCAGTGTGAGTTTCAAGTGGCCTGGTCCAGGACTTGAACCACAATCAACTACACAGGAGTCCAGTGATATAACCATTATGCCATCTGCTGGTCCCAAGTAGAGTTGGGGATACAGTGAGAATCAGCTTTTCCTGAGTTCAGGCCTTTATTGAGAGTTGCATCATGGCTACATAACCTTCATTCTTTAATAAACTTTCTTACCACTCTAATGTAAAGACCCTAGTATGGAGTCATCAGAAAAGTCATGACACATTTTTGCATAGAAAAATGTCATGACTTTTCCGATGACCCAATATAAAGCTCCACTTTTGGCACCTGATAGAAATAAAATAAATAGCACAAATGTCATGTGGTAAAAACACTAAAAAAGAAGTGACTGTGGAGCATTTCTGACCTGGCACAAATTCAAACTGGATGAGATCTGAAAATAAGGGTTAGGAATGGATGAGAGAGGGGTGGGGAAAGGGAGTTTTTTTTTTTTCTTTTTTCTGACAGGTTTCCGGCTGTATTTGTACAGCTGCTTATTGTTTTCAGAAAGAAAGAGCAAGAAAAATTTGCTCTTTGAGATGTCATATAATGGTTCCAGTTGTCCCTGAGTCCAATAGTAAGGAACTATTGCCTACCACTGGTGGTGTGCTGATAAATATTTAACATTCAAGTCTTGGAATGGGTGAAGCCTTGATTGGAGTATTTGCTGATTTCTGTGGTGTAAATACCAAGCCATGGCCCATTTCGAGCTCCTATATGCTGCCAGTCAACTAAATTTCATAAACTTTGTGAAGTTTAACCATCAGTTCTGACAAGCAGTACAGGCCAGGTCCAGGATATCACTACCAGTAGTGATGCCAGAGAGAGCAAGTCATTGGGAAGGGTAGAGCTTGCTGCCTGAAGTTCTCAGTTCTATAATGAACCAGGTGAAACCTGGGTGTCCAGAGAGTTATCCTGGGAAAAATGGTTCGCACAGGAGATGGATCGATCTAGGCTTAGGCTGGGGGGCAGTCTTACAGTTCTTCCATCGTTTTATATTTCCTGACACTTGAAACAGGAAATGATTTTTAAAAGGAACCACACAGGGACACAGAAACTATCTCTGCCCAAAATAGGAATGCTGATATCAGCTATACCCTCATACTACTAACTAGGGTTTTATTATTACTCATCAACAACTATGGATGCTAAGGAGAGTTTACCAGAGATAAGCGACTGCTAAAGTACTTAGTACAAATAATAAACCGAACATTTCCACTGAGCACGTACTGAGAATGCTAAAACTTGTCATTTATATCCAGTGTATGTAAAATGACTAAATGGGAGCATTTTCCACATATAAAAGGCTTATATGTGCACAGAGACACAGGATGAAACTTAATTTTAATAGTGCTTTTTTTGGTTCTCATTAAGCCAATTGTGGATCTCTTTGTAGGTGTGCAGTGATTTTCCTTAGGTAGTTAATTAGAGACTGCCAATTTATACCTGTGTCTGGCTGAGCACAATGGAGAGGAATAAAGATAAATTAAGATTGGAAAAACCTCAGATGACAAAAGAGATTACAAATGCTATTAAAGGTTGAGCAGTAGGTGGAGGTAATGGAATTCAAACTTTTCGTGATTCTTGGACATTTGTGTACTAGACTACTACTGCTATATTTGGAATTGAGGTGGAAAATAGCGAAGTCAGGTGAGGAGAGAGTTCTCGTTTCCTTGTAATATGATAATACACTGTGCTTTCAAAAAGTGGATTGGACGCTCTCCTCCTCTCTCTCTTTCTCTCTTGCTTAGAATGTGGTCAGTATGCCCTCTTTGTTTTGGGATTTAGCCTTTCCGACATTTATTCTTCCAGAATTATTCTACTCTTTGGAATGACCACCTTCTATCTTTTATATGTGCCTTTAAAATCTGAAGTCTTTGCAGATTGTTTGCACCACTAAGAGGATTTATTTAGGTGCCTTTAAGGGGCATTTAAGAACTGGTTAGATTTGAGAATTCTTTCAGGTCACAAGGTTACACTCATAAAGCTTAGGCTTTGAGTTCAGATCACACTTCTGCCGTGGCTGCTTATAGGAGCTGTAGCAAGGAGTTTAACTTCCGTATTTTTATTCATCCTTTATAATTTGACAATATAGGTTGTGATATAACACTTAGGTTTTGTTTTGTTTTGTTTTGAGAGGTTTTTGCTATAGGGTGTGTGCACTCGCCAGACAGACAGAGAGAGACAGAGAGACAGAAAGTGAGAAATCATCCCCCAGGGGGGATGGCCACGCCACAATCCCTTCTCCATTCTTCTCTTGGGATCTTGGGCACGCATGCACACGTGCCTGGCATGAGTTTAAGCCACTGGGTCCAGGACTCGAACTGCAGTCGACTACGTGGGAGTCCAGCGACATAGCCATTATGCCAACTGCTGGTCCCAACACTTACAATTTTTAATACTATATTTTTGCTTAACAATGTAAGTGTCCAGCTTGGTGCCAGGACCAGAGCAATTGCTACACACTGGGATTGTTCACTCTTTAGCTAAATTTTCAAAACCTATATTCCTAATGTCTAGCACCATTTAATTTAGAAATAGGTTATTAAAGGAAATGGGATTCTATCAGCTATTTAACAAATCGCATATTTTGATGTGTTCAATAGTGATTTAACCTTATTTCCTTTAATACTCTATTAATGAACTTCTACCAATCTGTTGCTTCATATTGGTTAGAAATAAATCTAAGTATCTGATTCACCTGTGGGGAGGTGGATTTAGCAAAGACTTTCCTTCCGCTGCCACCTCCATGGAGCAAACACAGATTTAGGATATCAGTTCTCCTAGTTGCACCTTCAGCTCTCTGAAGAAAGAGATAAAAAAGGAATTAAGGCAACAATTTATCACATTTTATTTTGCTTATAGCAGAATAAGGCTTTAACTAATGTACAACCATTCAGTACTTTCTTATTTCTTTAAGAGGTTTTATTCTCTTTTGCCTTAGGTCATGTGTGCTTGCTGGGGAGAGAGAGAGAAACAGAGATAGGGACAGTAAGAGGAAAAGTGAGAAATCACTCCCCAGGGGGGATTACCATGCCACAATCCTTTTTCCATTCTCCTCCCGGGCTCTCAGGCATGCATGCACACACACTCGGTGTGTGTTTCCTTTTTATTTTTGGAGAGGTTTTAGCTATAGCATGCATGTGCTCGCCAGAAAGACAGAAAGAGACAGAGAGACAGAAAGCGAGAAATCACACACTCTCCAGGGGGATGGCCACACCACAATCCCTTCTCGGGATCTTGAGCACGTACACACATATGCCCGGTGTGAGTTTAAGCCACTGGGTCCAGGACTCGAACTGACGTCAACTACACGAGAGTCCAGCAACACAGCCATTACACCAACTGCTGGTCCCTCAGCATGTGTTTTAAGCTACCTGGATTCAATCCATGGTCAGTCATGTGGTAGTCCAGTGGTGTAACCTCTACACCATTTGCTGGCCCTGTTTTCAGTTCTTTTTACTACTACTAATATACCTGAGGTTTTTTATTAAAAGAAAATAGTATACATTAAAATCAACTGTGGGGCCTGTAGGTGATGTAGTAGTTAAGGTGCTGGACTCCTACATAGTTGACCACGGTTAAAGTCCAAGACCCAGTGGCTTGAAACTCAGGCTGGGTAAGTGTGAATGCATACCAAATTCCCGAGAGGAGAGTGGAGGAGAAGGTATTGCGGTGTAGCCACCCCCCCAGGGAGTGATTTCTTGCTTTCTGTCTCTGTCTCTAGTGAGCACATACACCCTATAGCAAAAATAATAATAATAATAATTGTATATTAGGAGGTCTTCAAAAAGTTCGTCGAAAATGTATATTATGAAAGAGCTATATGACTTTCCAAGCTTTCAGCATCTAAATTAATTCATTTTAATTGTACTTTTCCACAAAGTTTTTAAAGTCCCTTCCAAAATATGGATAATTTTTTTCAACCTTATGATTTTCTCCAATATTATTTGGATACTGTATTTGGATACAATATTGCATACTTTTTTCCCCCTATATATTAATTTATTTGTTGGGCTATCACCCTAGCATAATTGTTTCACAACTATTTTCAGATTAATTTTCCTACATTTTGCATAAAGTCTCCATTATGATGTTTGATATATATATATATATATATATAGAGAGAACTGTTTCCACATGTGTGAGTTGCAAAACAGAGAACTGTTTCCACATGTGTGAGTTGCAAAGGGAAGAAACATTTAACACAAAAAGTGTAAAGTGCTCTATCTTCATAGCTTTATTGAGAAATGTTATGTATATACATGTATTTCAATATAGTCTTTTGTTTGTGTCTCTGCCTTCAAATGCTTTATTTATCTGCAGATTATCTGTCTCAAAATTAAAATTTGGTTGATACCTATCTTATGAGAATACTTAGCATATTAAATTTAAGACACATTTTATAATTTCTACTGTGCATTGACATTAGACTTTTCTGAAGCTATTAATGCCATTATTCAATCCCTTCTTTATTCTTCTGAGAAACTTGGTTCTGTCCTACTACATCTTATATTTTATGATATAACTATTTCCAACTTGATGATAAGTTTTACAGCTTTACCTAGTTATTTTTCTTTATTAATGTCTTATCCTCAAATTATTATTTAAAATTATTTTGATGAGAACAGTATTCTCTGTCAAACAAAAATCTTTTTCTAATTTTATTTTTGAGTACCGTAAGTGATAATCCAGAATATGAAAACGTCATTGTTTCTTTGTTCTTCTCAACATTCTTATTTATTTGCAAAGTCACATCTTGAAAATTAAAAAAAAAAAAATAGAGAAATTAAAGTACAGCTTGCTTTCTTCTAATCTTTCAAACAGTATTTCAAATTTGCCAGAGAAATGAATGAGAACAGTTTTGCAGTACCATGTGAATCAGTCAAATTTCCTAGTAGTCCATGGGTTTTGTAAAATTGTACTGGGCTCTCCAGTGAATCTCAACATACATCCAAGAAATATCATGCTTGTCTTTTTTTTTCTAGAGATTTTTGCTATAGAGCATGTACTTGCCAGAGAGAGAGAGACAGAAAGTGAGAAATTATCCCCCAGGGAGATGGCCTGCCACAATTCCTTATCCTTCACTATCCTCTTGGGATTTGGGCACGCACCCACATGCACCCAGTGTAAGTTTTAAGCCTCTGGGTTTGGGAATCAAACCATGGTCAGTCCCATGAGGGTCTAGTACCCTAACCACTACACTACCTGCTGACTCCACACTTGTCTTTGAATAAGCCATTTCAGGAATGGATTCAGCAACCTTTTGTGCACCTCAGCAGTTTGTTGTTTGTTTGTTTTTGGTTTTTGAGAGGTTTTTGCTACAGGGTGCGTGCACTTGCCAGAAAGACAGAGAGAGACAGAGAGACAGAAAGCAAGAAATCATCCCCCAGGGGGGATGGCCACACCACAATCCCTTCCCCATTCTCCTCTTGGGATATTGGGTAAGCACGCACACGCGCCCAGCGTGAGTTTAAGCCACTGGGTTTGGGTCTCAAACCATGGTCGACTACATGGAAGTCCAGGGACATATCTATTACGCCAACTGCTGGTCCCAAGAAAGACATCTTTTAATGTCAGTACCTGCTCATTACACCTGCAGGTCCCTGTGAGCCTTCTAATTTGTTGCTGAATCTCAAGAATAGATCTGATGGCTCAGAGCTAGCCTTTCTTCTTAGCCAAGTTCTCCTGTCCAGAGGCCACTTGACACTGGCCTTGGCCCATTTTCATTTCTGCAGAGAATGTTACTTCATTCAGCCTAACTTTTAGGCTTATGTACCTCATCCTGTTACTTGCAAATAATCATTTACTTACAAATAATCAGAAGCATACAGGATGGTTCTCCTTCCTCTTACCTTCTTATCTAGCAAGCAGACTCATTCATATTTATAATACATATAATTATTCACCACCTCAGGCAGATATCCCACTGCCTCTAACTCATTGGAAGATTTATTTCAGTTGTGCATGTTACTTAAACTTCTGCACAAAAGTGGAAGCAAAACTATGTGTAAGTCTTTTCCCTCCCCATTCCTTCCCCACCACCCCAAAAAAAATTACATCATATATACTGCGTAAAGCATTTGATGGTAGCCAAACACTGGATCAATTCACTGAGGAAAACAGGGAATTTACCTTTAAAGACTGGTCACTTAAAAATAGATAAGATGTGGAGCTATGCAGTTTATCACTGGCACACAGCCTGGAACCTGAAAGAGATAATGTTGTGGACAAGTAACACTTCATTAAAAATTGAAAATATATTACTCGCATCAGTAGTGTGTTCTTTCAGCTGCTTACAATGAGTATGTAATCTCTACGACAGCGATCCCAATGAAACAGGCTGGGGTATATTTTGCAGACCAGGGAAATTACATAAGCTTTGATGATATTTCTTCCCACAAATTATTTATAAGATAACAATAGCCAGGAATTTGAAGCAATGATTTGAAAAGCACACTTAAGGCTGTGAAAGTAGCCAGACTAGCAATCTTACAGACACCTGGCCTACAGATGCTAATAGTCTGAATTAGGTTTAAAGAGAAGCTTTCTGTTAGTTGACATCTATGGCCAGAAATGGGATTTTTTTTCTGTGCTTTTCTGGGTAGAGTTTTAAGGTTTATATTTGGCACGATCTAATCTGAAATTAGTCAGAAAAAGTACTGAAGGGAAAGATTTTATACTATGAGCTCAACACCAAAATAAAAACCATAGCAGTGTCTCAGGCTGTTTTCTTAGAGATTTATTTGGCCTTATTAAATTTGGAACCAGTCAAGAAGAATACAACAGCTGTTGTGAGTTTCAGACAAAAGCAAAACAGCCTCTTCTCTGTTTTCCTCCTTTGTAAGCTGGTAAACTCTGTGGGCAGAATCTGTCTTACTTGTGGTTAACCACTGGAAAGTGGTGTTTACATATACAATGTGACACCAGTAAGAATAACCCAAGTGTTTATTTTGATTCACTTTGCATTTTAGTACTGTTAGGAATAACTTGTAAACAAGAAGTTAAACTACAAAGCTCACGAACACTGATTCCCACAAAATCAAAGATTTTGGAGTATTCTATGGTATTTCTCCCATTCTTCCTGCCCCTAATCTTCATTAAGAAGTTCTAATAATAGATGAAAAAGTGTAATAGTGATATGTAGAAACAGAGATCAGTATTAATTTTAACTACGCTTCAGAAAGAGTAGAAATGCTAGCTTAAGTTCCTAGTTATCAATACTAAAGCGACATTTACGCACTGTGACTTTGAAATAGTAGAATAAACAAGAGCCTCATAATAATACAAACTTAGATGTTTTAGATTTTTTTTTTTAATGATAGAGTATTTAGCTGTGACTTCAAGGTCAAATAGACTTCACCTAGTATTTTGGAAATAAAATAAATTAAACTATATTAACACACATTAGCTAATAAGTAGAAATGTATATAAATTTGAGTTTATTCAATATGCAAGAAAATGATTTTTTTTGTCAGACTTGATATCTACCATTGATAAAAAGGGGTGGGAGGACCTAAGGGTTGCAAGATGAACCCTACTGCAAGAGTTAGTACTCTGGGCCCAGCTGCAGAGACATGCACTGACAGTACCCTGTGCTTTGTAGTCTGGGACCACATGCACATGTGAGACTCAGGTTTGATTCCCTGCCCAACTTAAAGTTTGATTGCAGTGCAATGTGCCTACATTCGCAGCAACTAGGGAAGGTTGAGCCAGGAAGATTGTGAGCTCAAGGCTGACTTGGTCAACTTAGCAAGACCCTGTCTAAAAGAGCTGGGTATGGTAACACCTGCAGTCAAAGCTGGGAGACTGAGGCAGGGAGATCACAACATGGTAAGACTTTGTCCTAAAAACAAAGGAATCAGTATTTTAAACGTGCAAATCAGATTCACTCTGCATATTGTAATAGTGAAAGTAATCAAGACAGGACATTCCATTTGAGCTGTTAGGAGTATTTAGGAGAAGTTGGATTAAATATTTTCTCTATGTTTATTATAGTGTAATCCCATGAATGTGTTACTATATCATCCAAGGTCTGGTCAGAACAGAAGTCATATCTTTTATGTCAATTAGAAGATTTAATGTGAATAATATGAAGATTTTAGAAAACTGTATAATCAAGAAGGGGATGCAAAGGCAGCCAGGACATAGTGATTTACATGAAATGGCCACTGTACTTAGAATTTGGGGAGAAAGAGGATGAGCTTAGATTATTGAATTAGGGACTCTGAGGAGGGGTCTTTGGCCACTTCATAGTGGTATCACCAATATTCAGAGGAGAAACCTAAACTGAGAAGAGAGCACCTTGTTGTGCTAATATCTCTCGGGGCGGGGGGGAAGGGGGGTTCAAAG
>NW_006159594.1:4665669-4673523 GCF_000334495.1 Tupaia belangeri chinensis
GGGTGGGGAAGAGTCCGGGGGGGGGGGGGGGAAGGGGGGTTCAAAGAGACTGGTTTGGGAGAATTGGAGAAACAACAAAATGAAATACTTGTGCTACAAAAGAACAACAATAAAAACCAAAGCTAAACTACCTGTGAGGGTAAGGAAACATTGGTAATATCACAATGACAGGAGCAGAAAATAAAATCGAGAATAGAAAACAAACAGAAAGAAGCCTATCTCTTCTTTTCCCCCGAGCCTCTGGTCTCTCTCTAGTGCCTCTTTCAGCCAAGACCAACAGGGAGTCAACTAACAAAACAGAAATGCAGTTTCCAGAGTTCCAGTTCCAGCCTCCCGAAGCTGAGTATGGCAGGTGGGTTTGAAGCTGAGAGCCAGTAGCGTAAAACCTGATACAGTCACTGAGACTTGATAGAGAGAGTCATTGAACTGGTTCCTCAGATCAGACACTTCAGACACATCTTAGAAACAGATATTCCTGAAACCTCCAGCACGCTGGCTCACCAGTGCTTCAAAAAACTGTATTTTTTACAGATAGAATAGAGTAACTCAGTACAATGAACTTGAGACAATAGGGAAAAAATGTAGGAACATTGTCGATTTGTTCCAGGAAGTGGATACATTCACACTTAAATTGTTTGTGTGGATTGAGCCAATGTCCATTCTAGACTCCATTAATTTCCATTGTTAAACTTTCCTACAGTCAATGGAACCATGGTTACTGAAGAATTGCAGAGTTATTTGCAGGAAATAGTGTTACAAATTTGGGGGAGATTCACAATCTTTGAGCATGAATCACAATTTATGTTTTCACAATTGCCTTTGGAGTGTGAACCTCTGCGTCTGAATTGTCAAGCATCTGCTGTATCATTTCAACATAATTTTATTCTGCCAGGAGAATTATGTCCATCAAGAAGAGAGAGTATTCCACAATGTTAGATACAAACAATACATAGATATTATAGATAATTCCAGAACTTTCTGTAATTTCAGGATATGTGCCCACCTCTGACTCATAAAATTATGTCCTCTTTCAAACTAAAACTAAATCTTAGTGTCATCTGATCATTATCTAAATAAAAAATAAGGCATATCCTGACTTTTATATCCCCTAAATCACAACAGAAATTTATTTTTACAGTTCCAGAAGCTGGAAGTCCAAGATTAGACTATCAGCATGGCCAGGTTCTAAAGAAGGTCTACTTCTAGATTAAAGACTACTGACTTTTTCTTGTACCTTCATATAGTAGAAAAAACAAAATGAGCTAGCTTTCTGAGGTTCCTTTTATAAGGGCACCAATCCATTCATGAAGGCTCTACCCTTGTGATCTAATTACAACCTAAAGGCTCCACCTCCAAATATAATTCCATGGGGGAATAGATTTTAAGGTATAAATTATAGGCAGACACAAATGTCAGTCCCCAGCAGTATCAAAGATTTTTTTTATGCTTTAAAACTTCTATAATTAGCCATATAGTTGTTTTTAATGATTAAACCAACTAAATTGTCTTGGTAAACTGATTCTTACATTACTGCTAAAAAAAATCCTATGAATTATATATTTGCTATATAGAAATGGCAACAATTACATTCTGGTCCACAGGCTATCTCAAACATTTGAGTCTAGACATATTTCAAATTTCAGAAGATTTTTGACTAGAAAAGTAATATGACAAGTATACTCAAATACCACTTTAATATTCACATCTACTGAGATCAATAGACTATAAATAGTCTCATATCCATGCATAACAAATCAGGATTCATTACCATTTATTACCAGATGAGTTACAAGGAAACTTTTGATATTTAGAACATGTAAGGTTTTGGAATTATTAATAAAGGGTTGTAAACTTGTGTAATATTGAATATTGTCATAAATAAAATATCTACATGTCTAAAAATTGGTATTTCCAATCGTGTAACCTCTAATTATGACATCAAAAAATCTTCCTAGGTATGTTTTCCTTTTTTTTTAAATAGAAGAGACTTTATCATGTTAGTATGTGAAAGGAGAAAAGTTAGTTGAGAGTTGACCTAAAAATTATAAAAGAAATACATGCTATAAGAGCATGAAAAATAGAAAGAGGAGAGAAATCTGTTCATTCCCCCCCCCTTAACCAGCAATTTCTGAGCACTTCTATATACTATAATTGCACCAGATGTGCACAATACAAAGATAACTAAGACCCAATTTCTGCCATCCAGAAGTCTTCAACATAGCTAAAGAAATGCAATAAAGTGTGAAAAATAATCCCGGAGTAAAAATCCATAGAAGTATAGTCAAACAGAAAGAAAGACGTAATTGCTTCTTTTGAGGAAAAGAGAGTCAAAACATTTCATTAATAAGATGATGCTTGAAAAATAAGTAGTTTTTTGGGGCGGAAGAACTGAGAGAAGGAGAGGGCTACTTATAGAAAGAGAAAACTTTGAGCTAATGATTGTGATTATGAGACAGTGCGTTATAAAAAGTGATATTAATAGCATGGATAGAGTTATTTTAATCAATATGTACACCAGAAACTTTTGAGTGTCTACTATGTGTTACTATGCATATAGTAGCTATTGGGCACTTATAGTATGGAGCACTTTAAATGGGACTAGTAGATTGACTAAATTTTAATTTTATTTAATTTTTAAAAAGATCATTAATTCACTTAAAATAACCATAACGAACCAGTTATATGTTAGTCAATACTATTTTAATTAAGATAATTTTTTTCTAACCACCTGGAGAAATCCTACCCAGAGATCATTTTGACTATTTTAGTGTATTCATTCTCCAGTTCTGCATTCTCTCACCAAGGCTTACTCTTGAAGAATTGGATTAGGTTACTGGAACTGTCACTGGTAGTTTTGCCAATTCCCTTAAGACAGCACCTAGAAAGATATGTTGTCAAAAGACCAGGATGTGGCCAGATTCTTAGCTCAAGTCACATCTCAAAGTTCTTTGAGGAATCAGAATAAAATTAAACCTCACATGAAACCATACCCTGACCTAATTTCTTTATCCTCCCTAATTTTTTTTTCCTAATTCCTTTCCAAATTTCTTTTGAGAGCATGCCCTTAATATGTCTCTTGTTTTCAAATCCCTATCTCAAGGCCTGATTCAACCAAAAAGTTTTTGATGTCTAAGGGTTGTGCAAGTGGAGATGTTAAACACAACAAGAGCTGGATCTTAGGGCTGGTGCTCAAAGAAGAGGTCTGAGTTAGAGACATGAGTTAGAAAGTCGAGTGATCATAGAAAGATGGTATGTATACTATGATAATTTATGATATTATCTAGAGACAGACTGTCCAAAGAGAAGGAAAATTGGAACCCCAGCTAAAAGGAGGTAGAAGAGGAAGAACTACAAAGAGAATGCAAGTGGCAAATTAAATAAGAAGAGAACCAGAAGATTGTAGAATAAGGAAACTAAAGAAATTATGTTCAAAAAGAAGGTTCAGTCAATGTCACAAATGCAGACTGGAGGTCAGACACACAACACAGGATAATCCAGACAGGATAGAACAGAGAGGGCATGATTGGATCAAGAAACATGCAGGCTATTGGCAGCATTTTCAAAGGAAGTCTGGGTAAACTGTTGGTATGGAAATCATATGATATTCAAAAGAGGAGTGATAAGAGACATTCAAAAAATACACAGTCTATGTTGGCCAAGCCTGGTGGCAGTCTGTAGCATACTAGATTGCAGTGCCGGAATCCACATGGGTGGCTACAGTTTGGATTCCATGATGAGCCTGAAAATACATGCAGAACATGTTTGGTGCTCAAATTTTTGTAGAGCTAGAAAGTTGGAGGAAAGGGATTGTGATGTCATGAGACCCTGTTAAGGGTGCTCACTCTCTCTCTCCTGTGCTTTCTGTCATTCAAAAAGAGAAAAAATCAAGTTTTTGGAGAAATTTGAAAATTTCAGAAAACAGAGAAGTGGAATCTATTAAATTAATTCAATAGAAAAAGAGTGTAAAAAATGGAAGACAGAACGAGTTCAAAGGTGAAAAAGAAAGAGGATATAGCCAAAAGCTACAATTTTAAGATCAGATTTTTTTTTTTTTTAATCTAGAGGACAATTCAGTATTGAAAGAGAAGCCGAGAAGAAAATGTGGGTATGACTTACGGGAAAGTATAGATTTGGTGGTAGAAAGGTGAGGGTAATTCTTCTGTTGGCTATCTCAACGATTTATGAGATGAAATTAGTATCTGAGAGTAAGGTACAGGGCAGAGCAAGAAAGGTTTGTATAAAGAAAAGATGTGCTTCAAAGATTAGGAAGGTGGCTCTATTATCAAAGTTCATCAAGAATGCCTAAAGTATGCAGTGCCTGTTTGAGATTTGAGTTAATGTATTTACTAAGTATGGCAGGTTTGTTTGGTTTCATGTTAATAAGATGGATCTAGGATGGGCATTTTGCAGGGAAGTTCTGGAAGGAATTGAGGAGCAGGGATCACAATACATAAGAGAAAGGAGAAATGAAAATAAATGAAATAGAAAGATTTATGATGATTTGGAAGGGACAATGAGATAGTAAGCTATTTCACATTCTATGATCTCTTAGAAATTACCCACAATTTAATTATATAAAACAGTAATCTTTTATTATGCTCATAACTGTATAGGTCGGGAATTTGGGCACAGCACATCAGTGATAACTAGCACCTGTTCTATAATGCTAGTACCTCACCCATGGAGATTTAAACAGCTGGAAGTGTCTGAGATGAGTTGCATGGGTCTATAGGTCTGGGACATTATGGTTTGAGTGTGTATATTTCTCCAAAATTTCATATATTAGAACCTCATACTCAATGCAATTGTATTAAAAGATGGAATCCGGGACCAGCAGATGACATCATGTTGATGTCACTGGACTCCCATGTAGTCTACTCCTGTTCAAGTCCCAGATCCAGAGGCTTAAAACACACTGGGCGCATGTGCATGCATGCCCAAAGTCCTGAGAGGAGAGTGACGGAGAAGGGATTGCAGCATGGCCATCCCCCTGAGTGGTGATTTCTTACTTTCTGTTTCTCTGTCTCTCTGTCCTTCTGGTTAGTGAATGTGTCCTACAGTAAAAATCTCTCTGGGGAAAAAAAAATGATAGAACATTTTTAAATGTTTAAGTCATTAGGGCCTCACCCTAACAAACGGATTAATGCTCTCATAAAAGATGTTGAGGGAAGCAGTCTAGTACCATTTGCAAATAACAACCAGCCATGTAAGGATGCACAAGAGATACCCTCTTGGAAGCAGAAGGCAAGCTGTCACCAGATACTGAATCTGCTGCCTCAATCTTGGTCTTCCCAGTCTCCAAAACTAAGAAATAAACTTAGCAGAAATGAACTAAGATAGGCTTCATAATATCTTCTTTTCCAAAGGGTATAAAATGGAGACAGAATGTCTAAGATGGCTCTTCATATGTCTAGCACCTAAGCTAGTATAGCTGGAACAACTGAAGACTTCCTGGCATTGCTCTCTCTCAAAGTGAACTGTCCATATGGATCTCTTAGACTTTCTCACAGCATGTATATTACAGGCAATAAGGCTTCTTAGAGGAAGTTGATTCCTTTAGGGTGAATGTCAAAAGAAAAAGGCAACAGAAATGTTCAGTCTTTTAAAGAAGCGGAATTGGAATTGGCATATTACTTTTGGCATATTCTATTAGTTAAAGCAGTTGTAGTCCAATCCAGATATAAGAGAATGAGAATGAAATAATGGGCTCCACCTATCAATGTAAGAATGATATGTGCATGGAGGACAGAAACTTACAAGTTAACTTAAGACAAGCATTGAAGGATTGTAAGAAGACAATGGTGAGTCCAATTTTTATTTCAGAAGAGGTATTTTATTATTCAGTAAGTGATAGGTTAGAAGGAAAGAAGAGTAGAACTAGTGAGAATAGATAGCAGAGTGTTACAGTAAGTTAGATATGAGGTGATGGTGGCTCGTATTCAAGGGATGGTAGTAGAGATATAGAGAAGAGATTTAATTAAAGTCCACTATTTGCTCATGAAAAATAGATGTCTTCTCCATTTCTTCCTCCTTTTCAGATTGTTGGCACCCACACATATGCCTGGCATGGTTTTCAAGCCTCCAGTCCAAGATTTCAACTGCATAGTCAACCATGTGTGATCCAGTCACCTTAACCATAATTCCACAGGTTAGCCCAACAGATTTATTTTCTATTCAACAAATTCTGACTCTTTTTTACTTCCTCTAAATTTCACTTTTTTTTTCATAAAAACCAGTTTCTTATTTGGTTTATCTCTCTTTGTGTATTTCATGATAGGCAGCTAGAATAAACAAGTTGGCACTTTCAACATCCTCTCTGATAATCTTCTTACTAAATCTATGTAATCATCAGGTACTGCTTCTATTTTCTGTGATATTACAGGCAAGGATGTTGCCACATTTCTACCACAACATAAGTCTCCAGTAAAAAGTCTCTAAATTCTTTAAGCTTTTATTAATATTCTCCTTAATACTCTTCCAGTTTTTGTTTACTATATAATCTCAAATCCAAAAACACATATTTTAAGTTTTTGTTACAGCAGCAGTCTACTCACAGTGCCAATGACTGTAACACTTAGAGTTTAATAATAATAATAATAAAGGTGTAGCAAATACAAGTGATATGGAACTAGGAGTTATTAGAATTAGAGCTTACATAGTAGTCAGGGATTCTGGGGCAATAATGTTTCAGAAGGGAATGTTTGGATGATCATAGAAAGTCACTAACGAGGAACCACAAAGAGAAACTACAAACAAGACTGAGCCTAGTTCCTACCTTAGCATCTGATGGTGGACTGGAGGTCACTGTAGGAAAAGGAAGGTGGTCAGAAAGAAAACTAGACAGAGCAAAGAACGTCTAGAACAAACTGGAACATATGAAGACTAATTAGAAGCTACAAGGACAAATTGTAAATTGTATCTGTCACTCACCATATCTAACTCCAGTGATACAGATGGTCTGCAGACAACACTCTTGTCGGTTTACAGTGCGATATAAAATTGCACTGTAATGACTACTGCTTCACATTTGTAGTCCAAGTCCTGCACAAATTTATCCTATTCCCCAATCTAAACTTGAGTCACTCAGGAAAAAGAATTCTGGAGAATATAGCTCTATTATATTAGATATGTTGACATGATACAAAACCAACGCCATGTTCCCAAATTTTCTGCAGTTATATGCCTTACTCCTATAATCCACAACAGCTCATAAACACCAGAATGTGCATCTGTAGATCATGCTTATTTAGGCTTTTATGACCAAGAGGGTTTTGGTAAATATGAATTAGAGGACAAGTCCCTGACAGAATTGAGGAATTTTCATAAAGAATATCACAAGGGTGATGAACTTATTCAAAGAGGTCAATGTCTTTTTAGAATAATTCCCACTGTAATAATCAATTCAAATGGTAATCCTTAATTCAAAGATGTTTGGAGGATATTTTAACTCATTCTATTTCATATCATGTGTATATTTCAGTGTTATTTAAAAATACTTTTTAGTAGTACAACCATTTCTTTAGATGAAATCTGAAACAGAAGTGGAAATAAGGTAAAGATAAAGAGGAACATCTACTTAAAAGAAATAAAAGAGGTTAAAAGTCGAATACCTTGAGGCCGGTGAGTGATGGTTAAAGTGCTGGACTCCCATATGGCTGACCATGGTTTGAGTCCCAGACCTGGCAGCTTGCTTTCTCACTTTCTTTCTCTGTGTCTCTCTCTGGTGAATACAAGTGCCTTATAGCAAATTAAATAATAATAATAATTAAATTAAATAATAACTTTTTTTAAAAAGTTGAACACCTCTAGTCAAAACAGTACGAGAGACAGAGAGAGAAAGAGAGAGAGAGAGAG
>NW_006159594.1:4673748-4689715 GCF_000334495.1 Tupaia belangeri chinensis
CGGGCGCGTGTGCGTACGTGCCCAAGATCCCGAGAGGAGAATGGAGGAGAAGGGATTGCGGCGTGACCATCCCCCCTGGGGGGGTGATTTCTCGCTTTCTGTCTCTATGTCTCTCTCTGTCTGTCTGGCGAGCGCACGCGCCCTATAGCGAAAAAAAAAAAAAAAAAACCTCTCCAAAAAAAAAGAAAAAAATGCTGCTCTCAGCCCATGCAATATACTGACATCTTTCCTCAATGAAGGCAAGTAAGAGAATACATATACTGGAACATTTGAAGTATAGATTCAGGAGCAGAAATTATTAGAAGACTGAAGAACATGTTGTTATGGTTTTTTTCCAACACTAACATTATCTTTGGTTCTGGTAACTCAGACTACTTTGATATTCCTTAGAGATAAGGTAAAGATCTTCCTATATCCAGATTTTCATTAATGCCTTGCATCACAGTGTCAGTTCTAATGAAACCTCTGCAAACTATTATTCCTTGTAATCTCAAGGTGAAGAATGATCCTTTTAAAAAATACTGTGGAATGCAGATCTCTTGAAAAATCCCCAAAAGAACTGAAAATTCTATAACCACATCGTCTAAACACATAGGAGATCAGCAAAACAATTTGTCTGATTGACAGAGAGAACTATTTTAAATGCCAGTGGGTAGCCTTCCAGCAAATAAGGCTACAGCAAGAATGTTTTCCTCCTAGTGCTAATGGCCAATCCTGGCTTTGAGCCTTTGGCGGCTGCTTCCCAACAAGGGTATCCTTTTAGGAAATGTGCCTGCCACAGCTTGCCTCAAACTGTTATACTGTCAAGATGCAGAGAAAAGAAATGAGTTTAAGAAACAACTGGACTCGATTAGCATTGGCTCTATTAGTGTGGCAGGGTGGAGTCAGCTGGAAGGGCAAAGGGGCTTTGCCCAGACAGAAAGTTCATTTGTTCACTATGATAACATACTAGCTTCTGAAGATGTGATAGCCTAACACTATAATCCTCATCTATAGTTAAGTATAAAATATAATTCTCTTTACTTAGTATTTTGTATCTTTTGAGCCTTTGATCTTAAGAGTAGAAATTAAGGACAACAAAAACATTTAACCAAAGCAGAGCTTTATATAGCTATCCAAATTACTGTTTATCTATTTGCTCATAGCCTAAGATGACACTAGAGATGACAACCGAGATCGACTTGTACAATCATGACTTAAAGAAAAACGACTTTCTTCCTGATTCCACAGCATATGGCCAAAGATTGCCCTTGACTCATGGTTGTAGTTACTACTGGAAAATCATGGACAGTGCCTCTGAGCTTTAGAGTCAGATCAAAACTTTGCTTCAAAAAATTAAAAATAAGCATGATAGCTATCATTCAGAATGGTAATGTAGTCTAACCAAGAATATGAAAAAAACATACGAATCCCCATTCTAGAAAGGATAGCTTCCTCAAAAAGGCTTTGCAATGTTTTCTACATGAATGAATTACTAATATGATGAGTGTAAGATTAAAATTTCTTTTCTGATAGTTATAAAGGTTTCTCTTTTTGTTCTAGTCATTACCTTTGTTATATGACTACATAATACCTCTCATTATCTACTGCTTTTGACAGTAATTATTGAGTAATGATAAAATAGAGTTCCATTTTATTGCCTCCTTTTTAGCCTTTTCTGTACTTCCTAATTTTTACCAATAATATTAACTTTACTAATATTTACATTTGCATTTTTAAATATACCTATAATTAAAATACTGTTTTTTCAGCCTTGAAGGATTCCTTTGACACACAGCTAACAGAGTAATTTTGTAATCAGGGAATTTATTTCTATTTTCTTCCTACCTAATTTTAATCTAATCTAATTTATGGGCATATATGTAGAAATGACACAGCTACTGTAGGCACAAGCTTTCACATTCTCTTTTGTCACCGTAAGCCTTACAATTATTTGAGTTCTGTTTTTTTTTTGTTAAATATATTCAATGCTCCCAACAAATGATTTTGCAACAATATCTGCAGCTCATCTCTTGGCTTAAATTAATTTTCTAGTAGTTTCCTCAAGGAAAACTCATAGCAGAAATAGTCCTTGGTTTCTTACATGCTCAGAAATTGTTTATCTGAGGTCTTTATAATTGAAGAACAACTTGGTTGAATAAAAAAAATCTTTGGTTTTTTTCCCTCGAGTATTTTGTAACTTCTTTACTGCTGCTGTGAGGAAAAAAAAAAAATCTATGCACAGCTCTACTTTTTCCTTCTAATAAATAGCTCATTATTTTTATATTACTGCCCAAAAGTTTCACTTTTTTACCTTTTAAGTCTACAAAATCTACTAGACTTGGTCTCAGTATTGAATTTTGAAGGTCAATATCTTTTTAGACAAAGTACATCTTTTTAATACATAAAGTGTTTTATTTTTGTTTGTTTTTAATCATAGGAAAGCATTTTTTGAATTATACCTTTAACTTATCTTCTGTTCTACTCTTTTGATTTTATTTTTCAGATAATGCAGCTGTACATTTGGATATCTGTTGCTTGCCTTCTACAATGCCTTTTTGATCTAATTCTATTAAACTCTTTCTTTGATAATGTATTATTTTGCTTCTGTTGTTGAGCTATTTTTGGAAGATTTTATAAGTACATTTTAGGTCAGTGAAATATATCTATCCTCTAGTTTTATGGAAGCTAGAGATTATGGATATTTTTAATGTCTTTAAATTGTTAGTTTTGAGTAATTTCCAAGGAGGACAGATGGTGTCTTATGGAGTCATGTTTATATAAGAAGGCCTTGAAGTATTTGAATTCAACTCAGTTACAAGATAAGGCTGCCCTCTATCTCCACTGCTATTTAAAATTTTACTGTAGTCACTGACTAAAGAGAGGGAAAAGCTCACAAAGATTGGAAAGGAAAAAAAAAAGTGATCATTATTTGCAAGTGCTTATGAATGCATCATTCTCTATAGAAAGCCCAAACAAATTCACTTACAGATTTTTAAAATTAAGAAGAGCTTAGGAAAGAAGCTAGCTCTATAAATATCAAGACCGAAATTTCAATTTAATGTCTGTACCACAAAAACAGATAGTGCAAAGATGCAATTCAAGAAGTTTACAATAGTCACAAAATATGTATGGTACCTAGTAATAAATCCTAAAAATATAAAGAACTAAAAGATCTGCATGAAGAAAAATCATAAAACTCTGTAGAGTAACATTAAAGAGATCCTAAAAAAGAGTCATATGATCTACATGGTTAAGATCACTCAGTACAGTAAAGGGTCTAATCAGCCACACATCGAGCTAAAGATTTAATATGATAAGTGATGAAAGCTATGGCTGGGTTTTATAAGGAATTTGATAAGCCATCACTAAAATGTATATGGGAAAGAGCCAGTTGGACCAAAGGCAATCCTAAAGAAGAGAAACATGAGACCTTGTCCTTTAAATTTTCAAGACATACCTTTACACTGTATAGAACAGAGTGATATTGGTATAATAGATAAATATGCAGTAAAACAGAATAGAAAGCCTGGAAACATGTCTATGTATATAAATATGTTTTTTTGAGAGATGTTGCTTTGAAAATCAGTGAATAAATGAAGGACTATTCACTAAATGAGCTAAGACAGTAGGAGTGTCCATATTTTAAAAAAATGAAAAATTAAATCAATTCCAAACAGACTAATTTATGTGTGAATGCATACATCTTTAAAAAATTAGAATACAAAAGACTTCACATGACCTTAGACTAGCCATCACTTTCCACATAAGACACAAAATGCATTAATTATAAAATTAAGCTGCAAAATTCAAATTTAAAACTTCCACTCATCTAATGACAATATTAAGAGTAAGACAATAAGTAACAAACTAGAAGAAGATATCTGCACATTATTCAGCGAATAAAGGTTTATTTCTATAAATCATACAAAGAACAATTCAGATCTGAAATGTAAAAAGCAAATCGCCAGAGAGTTTAAAGGAATCTTTAAAGGTTTTTCTATATGTTTTCTATCTTAAATACATGTTATCTACATCTTTCTTAAAAATCAACTTATTTTTTAACTATAATGTACACACAGAAAAAATGCAGCAAACTTAAGAGTATAAGTCACCAAGTTATCACATCCACATACTACCACATGGTATGAAATACTACATGTCAAATGTTCCCTTTCTCACTAACTTCACCTTCCACTCATAGACAAACTTTCTCAGATATTCTTATGCACGTATGCAATTTTATATACAAAATATCATTTAAAAAATTTTAAACTAAGTTTCTTTTTTAAAATTGTTTTACTTAACTTTATTTATTTATTTATTTTAATTTGACCAGAGAGGGACAGAGTGAGACAGAGAGAGAAAGTGAGAAAGTAAGTTTCCAGGTCCAGGACTTGAACCGCGGTCTGCCAAGTAGGACTCCAGCATCCTTTACCACCACACCACTTGCTGGCCCTAATATTTTAAAATTTATTCCTTTATTTCTTGCATGAGAAGCATGATCTAAGGGAGGAAAGGTCATGTGACCAGCCTTTGAATAAAGCTGCTGTACCCTAATTGCCAAAAGAGAATAGGCATAATGCCTACTATTTCCTGAGAAACTATTATTGTAGTTTGGTCCCAGGAAAATCCTTGCATTAAGTCTAAACTCTTTTCTTCCTTATACTTCATCAGTATTTGAACACAATTGTACTATATCCAAAATCTTCTCTTTTCTGATTTATTTGTGCCTTAGTTTTATCTGCCATTCTTTAGGCAAGTTTTATTCTTTACAGAAACTTAACATACAGCGTTTCCTTCTAGCATATAGTAATTCAAAACTGCCTACTTTTTTTTAAGAATTAAGAATTATTAATATTATTATTTAGCTTGCTATAGGGCATGTGCGCTCACCAGAGAGTGAGAGACAGAGAGACAGAGAGAGAAATTGAGAGAGCAAGTCACCAAGTCTGGGACTCAAACCACTGTCAGCCAGGTAGAAGTGTAGAACCTTAAACACTTTGCGATCTGCTGACCCCAGAAACTGCCTATCTTAAAAACATCATGCCGAGAACTGAAATCAGCATATCCTCCGTGCTGGGCTGGCCCCGTTGCCTAGTGATTAAGAGAGTTGGGTTCTGTATGGCTGACCACAGTTTGAGTCCCAATCCTGGCAGCCTGAAAAACACACCAGGCACATGTGCATGCATGCATGCCCCAAATCCCAAAAAGGAAGAGAAAAGGAGAAAATGAGATTGTTGGGTGACCATGTTCCATTGAGAGTGTTTTCTCCCTTTTTTTCTCTCTCTCTTTCTCTCTATCTCTGTCTCTTTCTCTCTGACAAGTATATGTATATGGATATATGTATATATAAATATGTATGTATACATTATACATATGTATACATATATATTACATGTGGATATATATGTATATATTATATATGTATATACATATATGTATATATTATATATAATGCATTATATATATATAAAAACAGCTGTGCTCTGATCATTACAAACTCCACTGCACTATCACCTTTTTGTCACTCTACTGCTATTAATGTGGAATAAAATTATATTAACTATGTCTTTTCATATTGGCCTTATAACTTCCCTGACTATAGTTCATTTCCACATAAAGTCCACCATGACTTTAACCACTATTATTCTGCTCTTATTTAAATAATTAACTAATTTTCTTGTATTTAGGATGTATTTGTTTTGTTGCACCATCATCTCTCTTTGGTAGTTTACCTTGAAGAGTCGTGGTTTGAAAGATAGATTGCCACTGAATTTTACATCTGCAGCATGACCGTATTCCCGTTTAATAAAATAATTACATGTATTGTTTTACTTTCACGAAATTTCTCTCCTAAAATAGTACAGAGATTATTGTTTCCACTAAAAAATGAAAGACACTGAAAATAAAAAACATAGGCTATGTGTCCCAAATCAAGTTTAGTAAGTGGGAATCCTACACCTGTATTTCAGAACCAAAAGTTTTCTTTACTGACCTGCACTGTCTCTCTCAAATTAGACTAGGTCAGTCACATTAAACTTACCTTTGAAAAAGCCTTTCATTATAAGAATGTAGGCCGGAGAAAAGAGCCCTGGGAAGGGAGTACAATAATTTGAGGGCAAAGCTTGGCAAGAAATCACCTGAAGTCACTTCACTTTCGTAAGTAAGTGCTAACCAAATCAGTGACTTCAAGAATCATGCGAAGAGAACTACAATACACGTTGTGATAGTATAAGTTGCAGCATTCATGCCAAAGAAAATAATTAGCTCATCCTGGCTTCAACTTAGGAAACTGCCAAAGGCCTCACAGCCCTTTGTATTTGTAATGCAACTCACATACCAATGTTTTTATTCATTGCAAGACATAAAGTAGGCTGAGGTTAGACAATCCAGTCTGGGTTTACTGTAGAAAAGCCTGAAAAGTCATGCATCAGATTCCTCAGGGTGCTGGGAAACACGGAACGTGAGCTGTGTTGTTTGTACAGTTAACTGGTTCTTGAGTAGCATTACTTATTTTTGGATTTTTACAAATATATTGTTCCTCTTTGAGGTTTCACACTTAAGCATCTTCTAGCCTTGGTGGCTGCAGTGGCTATAGCCTCTCCAGATCCCATGGTGACTAACATAAACTACAGAACACCAAGGAGCTGGGCAGACATGACCTCCAGAGAAACCTGCCTGGAAGGCCAGGCAGTTGCCATGTTGGGGACTGGCACCAATAGGCAGTTCTTAAAGTTAAAAATAAGATTGGGACCAGCAGATAGTGTAGTGGTTATGTTGCTACACTCTCACCTGGTGGACCACGGTTTGAGTTCCGGACTCAGCAGCTTAAAACTCATGCTGGCAGTGTGTGCATTGTGCTCATTATCTCAAGAGGAGAATGGAGAAGGGATTGCAGTGTGGCCATCCCCCAAGAAGGGGATGTGTGTGTGTGATTTCTTGCTTTGTCTGTCTCTCTGTCTCTCTGTCGAATGCATGCTTCCTATAGCAAAAAAAAAAAACTCTCTCCAAAAAAAAACAAAACAAATCGGACTAGTGGACTAGCAAGTGGCACAGAGGAGAAGGCAACTGGATCCCACATAGCTGTCTGGCAATTTGAGTCTCGGACCAATGGCTTAAAAATTATTCTGGGTGCATGTGCACATGCTCAAAATCCCAAGAGGAGAATGGAGGAGATGAGATTGTGGTGTGGCCATCCCTTCTGGAGGGAGGGGGGTGATTTCTCAATTTCCTCTCTCTCTCTTTTTCTGTATCTGGCAAGCACACATGTCCTATAACAAATTAAAAATGTAAGATAAAAATAATAGGACTGGTTAAGAACTATAGTGTACTGAGATGGCCCATAAATAGAAATTAGTAAATTACTAAATATCTTTGGTCAAGTCAGTTCACCATTTTGCATCTCTAAACAAATACTAAATAGTGTTTCTATATTAAAATGTAAACAGAACTCAGTAGAATTATTTTTCAAAGCAAAACTATAAAGAATCTCACAATATATTCAGATAAAACCGATGTAAGAACAATGAAAAGCCAACCATCATGGAATTTTCAGGTCCAAAAATAATTATGAAATAAAATAAGAACTGAATAACTACCAGAATAGTTTCACCTAACTAGTAACACTCCTTTCAGTAACTGAAAGTGAGTCAAAGTACTATAAGGATTATATAATTGAGCATGAAGAGGCATAAGCAATCCTCGGTAGCATCAGATTTGTATTCAGGAAGCAACTTCTGGCAGCTATTATGTTTTGAAAAACACACTGGAGGCAGATTGGAAACTTTTGTCTAAGAAAGACTGACCAGGACATGAACTGAGGAAGCAGCCTATGCTGAGAGATGGGTCTTTGCCAAGAGTTCCAACTCATTTCATTCACTGCAACTCCCAACCGTCAAAGAGTATCTTTTCCCTCAATTTCATCAGAAAGTCCTTAAGCCAGATTTACAAATTCATAGCTCTTATCTTTCCTTTGTTTTCCTTTTTATTATTTTTTAATGGTATTTCTGTATTGTAGTTTTAAGTTCACAGAAAAATTGATAGGGAGGTTCGGAGTTTTCTTACATTTTCCCTGCCACCAACATGGACACATACTCTGGTACACACATAGTCTCCCTGTTATCAAATTCTCCTACTAGAGTGACACAGTTGTTACAACTGATACACCTACATTGACACGTTAGGGCTCACCATAATTCCTTTTTTAAAAAAACCTTCAGAGCAGGCCAGCAGGTAGCTTGCAGGTTAAGGCAGCTGAATCCCACATAGTTGACTATACAGTTAGAGTCCTGGACCAGGCAGATTGAAAATCACTCTGAGTGTGTGCGTGCTTGCATGCCCAAAATCTCAAGAGGAGAGTAGAGAAGTGATTACATCACAGCCCTCCCCCTGGGGAGTGATTTCTCACTTTCCCTCTCTCTCTACCTCTCTGACAAATGTACATGTCTTGTAGCAAAACAACAAAAACCTTTCAGCGCCTAAACAGAGATAATAACACATCTTGTCTTAATTTGAACTTCCAATAAATATAATGGCTCAATGTAAAATGAGGCTTCAGATTCAAGAAAGTTTAGTTCCACCAACAGATCAGACATTTTGCTTCTAGAATAATGAATTAATTCACACACACATGTATATACAAATAATCATATATATATATAATCATATATAAATATATATACATATATAAACAATCATATATAATCCTATAAATAATAATCACATACATATATAAATAATATATAAATAATACTATATACATACTAATAACATACATATATAAATAATATATAAATAATACAAGTAATCATGAAAAAAGCAGAAACAAAACTATTTTGATTCTCTCCCTGATAACCCAAACTTAGAGTTAATGAAAATATTCTTGTTTTGCTGGCTGGAATGAGAAACAAAAGGGAAAGAATGAAAATGTAGTTGTGCCAACTCTATTCACATTGGGTTTTCTACTTGGTTTGAAGCATAAATACATGCCAACATATGAACTGGAGCCGTCCTTGTCTGTGCTTTCAGGATGCCTAGGGGAAACAATGAGAGCCAGGATTCAGCCAGGACTTACGTCTGTGCAGTCTGAGCAGTTCTCATGCACCAAGCTTTCAGAAAAGGCATAGGGATCTGTTTCCTCATCAATGGCCTAGGGCATTGGCGGTTTCTGTTTAATGCCAGCAGGACCACCTGGGCCCCTGAGAAGTTCCACTTAATTAAGATATTAGCTCCTAACATACTGAAGAAAGCTTCCTAAACTCATAGGTTGAGAGCGAAATGAGGATTTCCTCATCGAGACATGTTGAAATCCGATTTCTGCTCCCTTTTGAGTACAGCAACCTGCACTGCGTAAAGTGTCAGCCTCGCCTTGCTAACTTCATTAGAGAGAGAGCCAATAACAACACTCAGCTGATTATAAAAGAAAGGGAAGAGACTCTGAATGATTATAGAATTCTTATAATGTGCATAGTGTTATTATGGCACGCTGCCCAGGGCTCATCAAACATAAATGAGGTTTGAAGAGTGTTTTTTTTTTTTTTTTATGTTAAACTTAATAGACATTCCCTTTCTTTCTCTCTCTCTCTTTTTTTTTTTAAACTGGCAAGGGAATGGAAAAGACATCAAAGTAGTTTTTCTATAAATCTATACGAAAATGAATTTCCAAGTCAACTTTTCTGCTTTTATTACTTATGGTGTTTTTATTTTTTTGGAAGCTGAAAGGGAACATAATTCAGTGCTTTTCAAATTGCTTTGGAGAAATATAGTAAATCCAATATATATGGAAAACTCTATAGGGTTTTTTTTTTTGCAAATATATACTCAGATTTTTCACTGATATTAAGATTGTTTCTAAAATTTTTTTCTTCAAAGATTTTTCATACATATTTCACTAGACTTCTCAGACACTTAGTTATTTATAATTTTAAACTCTAGTGACAAGAGACAAGGTTTGATATTTTGGTTATATGAAGCGATGTCTTTTCTAAACTGCAGCCCCTAAAATCCTCACCTGAATTATAAAATGCAATGACGATCTCTCATTTTAATTTCTATGGCTAAGGATTTTGATGGGAAATAGGAAGGGGGAGCATGTTTTTAATAGTGCAACATCAGTCTCTGAATATGCTCCTTGTGTGTGAAACTCTATTTTTATGACACTTTTCTGGTTTTGTTTGAATCAGCTCTATTGAAAATCATCTTGAACCCAATTTTTATTCAGTAACTGCCTCTCAATACACATTACTCTTGTAACTGGTAAAGATCTGTTGGCTCAGCTTTTCAGGCAAGGCTATTTGAATGCACAAGGGGGTTGCCAAAGTGTGCTGATGACCATATCAAAGTTAAAACCAAAGTTGCTTAGCTTCATCAGTAGTTAAATCTCCGTTCAAAACCAATACTTTGAAAGAAAGTTCAAAGTGAGCAGTTCCAAAAAGAGAACTTAGCACTAATACCATCGTGCTACCTCCAAATTATGAAGCCCAAATCATCATGGATGCCAAGGAAATTTTCTTCAAGTGGAAGGTAGCTCTGAAGCCTCAATAAATCTTTCTTTCCAAAACGTCCAGGATCATGATTCTAATTGTTCCCCTGACTGGACACTGAGTTCATCACTCTATAAATATATAATATCCATATATAAAAACAAATATCATTTCCTGGACACTTAACGATTGACACCTTAAATCATCAGCCCTCCTTTATCTGTTGTACTCAAGACAGCGGTGTTTGTTCTAATTGGAAGAACCATGGGTAAGAGATGGACATTTCCCTAGGTTTTCTCTATTTACCTCAACTTCCATTGCTTATGGAGTAGGAGTTGAGAATTAATACACATGGGTATGAACATAATAAAACTCTAGTGCTTTATATTGGACACCAAATCATTGGCACAGCAAAGAAATCTTCAAGTAGATGTTAAACAACTGAAAAACATTTACCCCTTTAAAAGTCAGCCTTTCCTAAATGTGCAAAAGAAACTCTGTGGTCATTCAGCGATGCTGATGCTGTAGAAACTATACCAAATTCAGAAGACTACTGCCGGTGCAGATATGGCTAATGGAATCTTTCCATACAGACAAAACAAATGTGTCCCCACCCCTGACTAAACATTCGAATTACCTGAGGAGCTTATGACGTAACTGATCAGAGTTGAGGAGAATGGTGTATAACCCTATTGTGCAAAGATGGAAAAGCAAGCAAACTGACAATAGTGCAGAAGATTTTCACAATTTTCATCTTCAAAACACAACATATGCAGGTTCCTGCCACCTTCACCACACGGAATGGCTTCCCTCTCAAAGAAAGAATAGTTTTGCCAGAGTACATGGAAAGAAAATGATTGTATTAGTAGAGTTAAACCTAGTAAATAGTAGGAGAATTTCTTCTTTTAATGTAATCTTCACCACGTATAACAATGTTAGATACACCAAGTTAGATCCAAAGATAAAATGTATTGCTTTGATTTGTCTGAAGCTTTCTTTGAGATACTATAATATCGTCTGGATGGCAGCAAGAAATATTCAGAAGTCAGATTTAATCACTGAAGTAGTCCTCTTATTTGTCTTTCTAAAAAAAATCTCAATGAGAAATCCCTTCCTTATTCCCTGCTTCTTTTCCCAAGATAGTAATCAAACATGATATGGTGTGTAGTTTAGGAGTCTTCATGACATGAGAATGAGACAAAGGGGGAGGAGAACTCTGGCATCACACAAGTCCTGAAGAGCACACACTGGCTGGCATCGTAGAGTTTCTGACAACATGGATTTCTGTATGCCTGTTCACGAGATACCATACTTATTTTGGCATTCACTTCTGGCACGTGAAACCTTCAACATGGTGTTGGTCAACTCCTTTTTTTCACCCCTGCTTCCTGCAGTCTCTCTCTTCAGTGTCCACATGATCCAGCCAATCTCAAGATTTCATATCGTAGTCTGCCTCTTCCCCTAACTAGTGCTGTAGACTCAACTCACCCTGTTACATATTTCAGAAGGCAGCAATTCTGACATTTAAAAAAAAATCTTCTTCCTAGAAAATATGATAATTTGATATTAAAAAGATGTCTTGAATTGGAATAAAATAGAATGGCATTCAAAAAAACTAGGTAGTTGGAGGGCTCTAATTTCACTACTTTGCTGTAAGCTTTCCTCACTCATCACTCATCTTTCCCCCCTTGCTTTTTTCTATCTTCTCCTATTTTTTAAAAATTTTTTTTCTCTTCCTTTCCTAGAAATTTGAGGCTATAAAAACTGATCAGAATTTATCCTACTTGTTAAGGAAAGAGGTGAAAAAGAATTGCCTCAGTTGTTGTTGTTTTCAATTCTACTTCTCTTCTTAGTTCAAGGATCAAGACACAATGTCAGGACAAAACCAAAAATGATTTTCCTAATTGAGACCTCAGTCTTTTATATGAGTGAAAGGTTGTTGAAGTTGAAGTGAAAGGAACATGGTTAGAAATGCAGAAGCTATTATGTTGTTGACCCATGTGGATATTTAAATGTATCTGTTTAGAAATAGGGATATTCTATCATTCTTTTCTGACAGTACTATTTTGGGAGATGGGAAATTTGTAAAATGAGACATTAAGATCAAACGTCAATTAGAATTTTCATGGCTGCAGTTCTCAAAATGGTCAATAGCAGGAGAACAAATATATTGTAGTTACTTATCTGTATAATTTTAAATAGGAGTTTTCTAAAAATTTATTATATCTATTCAGCCTTTCAGAAAACATGATATTCCAGGTAGGAATGCACTGAAAAGTTTAGTAAGATAGGTATAAGATAGGTGCATATAAAATCAGTGGATGTGTGTGTATGTGTCCATGTAGAGTAGGAGGTTGTGGAGAAAGAGAAAAGGAATTGATCCTAGCTGAAGAGGTGGAAGTTAGATTGCAAGATCACTCCATGAGTCAATGCCATGGTACAAATAAAAACTCTTTACATATTTACTTATTTAAAATCACCCCAGGGTACAGAGATAAGCAGTAAGAATTAATTAGATTATACAAAATAGAACGCCAATGACCAAGAACGATTCAATTCAATCAAAGATACATTTTAAAATATCTCTCACTTTGCATCCTAAAGATGAATAAAATGTTCATTTACTCAATTAGCACAGCTAAAGTTTTCCTTCCACACATTCTATAGTTAATTTTTTGGTAACCCTGGTTTATAGATAAATTTCTTGATCCATGATTTATAAATTCAGAGAAAACAATTTCTCTCTTCTCTCACTGGAGTACAGAATATAATTACCGATAAGGGTAATACTCCATTTGATTTTTGACTCTTTTCAGATAAAAATATATATATACATACATGTATATGTATAGATGTGTGTGTATGTGTGTGTGTGTGTGTGTAGACAGATATTTTCATATCTTCAAACTATTTCATGGCTGAGTTTATGAACTTTTTTTTTGGAGAGGTTTTTGCTATAGGGCATGTGTGCTCACCAGAAAGACAGACAGAGACAGAGAGACAAAAAGTGAGAAATCACCCCCCCCCCCAGGGGGGATGACCACATTGCAATCCCTTCTCCTCCATTCTCCTCTCGGGATCTTGGGCATGCACACACATGTGCCCAGCGTGAGTTTAAGCCACTGGGTCCGGGACTCAACTGCGGTCGACTACATGGGAGTTCAGTGACATAGCCATTATGCTAACTGCTGGTCCCAGAGTTCGTGAACCTTTCAAAGTAGTTCCTATGTTATAAGCTTACTTAACTTCTATTTGTAGTCCTATGATAAAAATAGTTTTAAGCATATACAACTGGCTACAAAAAGATTTTAAACCTACCAGATGTCCGTTTACTACTGATAGTAGTTTAAACAAGGAATAAACTGTATTCATTGTGAGATTTTTGGCCTTTTGTGGCCTGCTTCATCCTACCGTTCACCAGAAACCAAACCTAAGGAAAAGAAGCCTGAGGAAAACAAACAAAAAAAACAACACATGACTACAAGAAATACTATTTCCCAATATTCTGTGAAGTTTCACAAACATGCTCTCGTTTGTCATGTTCACTGAAAAAGGTACAGAACAGTGATGTGTATCTGCCTCCAAAAAGCAGATTGAGGTTCAGAGCTGTGATAAATGCTTTGATCAGTCATCATGTGAAGAAAGCAGAGAAATACCTGAGCCAGGAGATGCAGCTCTCTCATTTTCAGAGATCAAATATTATGATTTCAAGAGTCATCAAATTGGTTTAGATGGCTCAGATGCTTCCACACCACAGGAGGGAGTGTGAATAGAAGGCCTTGAGGTCCTCTCAAAAACTATTTCCCACTATTTTTATTATCTCATTAATTTTGCCAATTTCCTTATGAAGCTTTTATGGGATGTTATTAGATCTATTTTACTGAGGAAAACCCTATGAAAAGTGAAGAGAAATTATGTGTTTGAGGTCATGTGAGTCATCTGTTAGGCCTGGAATGAGCCACCTCTGCACTTTTCACACTAATTTTATGTCTGTGGCCTCTCTGAAAACAGGAACTGCAAGATTTCTCCAAGTAAATCTGTTTTTTTCCTTTTCTTTTCAAAAATACTAATATATTAGAAATTTGTCACAAGTGAGTAAACATCATGCATGGTTCCCTAAACCAATTAACATGTCAGGTCTAATTTGCTGTAAGACAAATAATTTGAAATATTTGCAAAAGAGCAACATGAGAATTTAATCTCTGCAATTAGGCAGAGATTTCAGTAAATTCTTGATATGCCTTGAGGGAACTCACAACTAAAAAACAAAAGCAAAATAAAACCAACCCCACCATTTTCTCTACCTCATGTTTGTGAGGCGACAATAATGCTGGAAGGCTCCCCAAATCCTTAAGTTTTAAATGAGTGTCTTTTACTACAGTTAGGCCTGTTCGTTTGACTTCTATGAAGTGGAATAATTAAGGAGTCTAGGATTTCAGAGATGGTTCCTAGAAATTCCTCTTACAAGTAATCTCAAATTCTTTTCATTTTCCTGATCAAAGGGATTTCACAATTATTTTATCATTTTGATGATGAAAATCTGGAGTATACAGATGATAAAACCTGGAATTAATAGAAAATCTAAGAGTATGGAGTCTATGAAATAACTTGCTTTACATTGTTTGTTTGTATAATTTCCTGAGTGGAATTAGGTGCTCAACTCTAGGTCAGATTTAAAGGGAATGAAAGACTATCATATTAAAAATATACCTCTCACTATTCTCTTGTATTGCCTAAAGTGTTCATGTTATTTCTTTCAAGTAAGGCATGCATAAAAGTAGCTTGTTAAATAAAAATACTATCTGGAATGAGTTAAGATCTCTACTATAATGAAATTATCACTTATTATCTAGATAATTATCTAGTTAAAAGGTAATATAATCATATGATTTATAAATTGTTTCTATAAGATTTAATTGACTATAGCCACAGTCTGGGCTCTGAAAATCTAAGACCTTAGATTAGCATATTTTGGGGAAGATATTTTGAGGAAGATTGAAAAAGATTGAGCATGCCTCATGAAAATTTCCAGTAGATGCAAACTGAGTGCCAAATTATATATTATGACTATACCCAAAGGGAGGGTAGGACCAGTGAAAGAAGAATAGAAAAATTTTGAAAATAATTTCACTGTCATTATCTTTTAACCTACAGTTGCCCCAATCATATATTCTTTTAAAAGAATTATTTAATTTTATTTATTATCATTATTATTATTATTAGTTTGCTACAGGGCTTGTACACTTACCAGAAAGAGACAGAGACAGAAAAAAAAAAAGACAGAGGGAGAGAGAGAGAGAAAGTGAAAAAGCAAGTCACCAGATGTGAGACTTGACCTACCTTCAGTCATGTGGGAGTCCAGTGTCTTAACCACCATGCCTCTTGCTGGTTCCTATATATTCTTAATTGAAAGTGTGACTAACACTTTGTATGTGGTAGAAAAGCAAACTCATTGTCCTCCGCAGTTTTCTTCCTTTGAGTTCCAATGTTTTCATAATTATACA
>NW_006159594.1:4689746-4699268 GCF_000334495.1 Tupaia belangeri chinensis
TCCCCTTTATTTCTTGTCCTCTATCTCCTTGTCTTTTTCCTCATCCCAGTAAGTTTCACTAGTTTTCTACTTCTAGACTCACAATACTTCTACCAAACACATAGGTTTATATCTCTACCTTCTTTAGTACAGATTTTAGCCTACACAAGTTTTAAACTTACTGTCAGGGAAGTAGGATAATACTGTGGGAATATAGGTACTTCAAAATCTGAACCCTAAGTTCCCAAATTGGATGAGAAAGAACATTAAAATATATATCCTACCACAGTGTAAACTGGTGTTATTCTCCTCAGAGTTTAAATTCTGTTTCTTATCCCCCATACCCTTCTCTCCTTTTTGACAATCCTAAATAGTGGCAGATAATTGAGCTTTCTAAAACATTTTAGATGATAAAGCAAGGAATTCCTAAGGTAGTGAGGAATATTCCAGGCAAGCACGTTGAACTCTTTCCTCTCTTCTTCTTCTATCCAGCTCAGGCAACTAGATTAAAGAATCCAAGCTCCAGTCACATGTCTGACTTAATGTTCTATTGCTATGTACTGGGCAGGACCACTCATTAACTGACTTTCTGTGTTAGTTGGCCATGTAGGGGAAGGCTCTCAGGCTAACTCTTCTTAGTTTTTTATTTCTTGATAGATGTTGACCATGAACATATTATTAATTACTCCAAAGGATAACACATGAAACGATGATCAGATATACTCATAAATAGAAGCTCAGTGTACTGTGTTCTAAAAAAGGTTAATTATCAATGGCATCATTACTCATAATGGGCCAACCTTACAGCGAATGCTTGTGATGCTTTCTCCATCAGTTTCTTTGCATCATTTATATTTCATCAAGCATCAAGCCAGCCTGGCCACGAGCAGTGCTTCATAGGGATTATTTGCCCATGAGTTTCAGCCATGTAAGGAACTAGGAAAGTTACAGCATGAAATATATTTCATAACTCAATTAGCTGACAATCAGGAAAACATTGGTAGAACAAATAAATCATATTGCATTGAAAAATGAGCTTTTCATTAATTTCCTTTCTCCTGAGGACTCATCATAAATTCCATCTGGAAAAAAATTAAAGGCCTTGTAAGCATCAACAACTTTGTGAATGCCTAATAATGAGGAAAAGTCATCAAAGACAATGTTCTCCCATTACATCCCTAATACTTAAGTGTCCATTAAAGAAAGGGTAAGTTCATAGAAAATCCATCATTTGTTCAGGCCAAAAGTATTAGAGTCATTTTTTTGACTTTCCTGCTTTCTCAGACCATATTCAGTCCATTAGAAGAGTCTGTTTGCCCAATTTCAGATTACATCCATACTAGGGCCACATCTAACTTTCAACCACTACCACCCTGACCCATCTCTTCATCATCTTTTATCTGGAATATATAATCACTTCTTAATTTGCTACTTGTTTCTCAACATAATACCAAATGATCTTGTTAACAGATAACTCAGAAACTATTATTTTCTTTTTTATCTACACCAATGGATTTCTACATCTCCTAGAATACTGTCTCAAGTTCTTTCCTCTCCATGGTACACTACTTAACTGCATATTCAGTTAATTGCATTCTTGCTCACTCTGCTCCCGCTACACTGGTTTTCTTGCAGCTCCTTGAAAACACTAGGCACATGCCTAATTCACAGTGGGTCTCCTGTTTCTCCTGACTCAGATACTCCCCGGGACATGTACATGGTTCACTTTTTCACTTTCAAGTTATTGCTACATACTCCTACACTGACCAGACCATTTAAATTTCACCCTATCATATTAACCCTCCTGATGCCCCTTATCTTCTTTTACTTTCACTCACTTTTTATCTACTACATTATTTTCTTATGTATTATATTTATCAATTGTTGTCTCTCTCATCCTTCCCTCCAAAGCTCTGTAAGGATGCATATTACTGCCATTTTGGCTCATGGAATATATTTCTGGCAAGCTGTCTGGGATTTTGAAATGGATTGCATTGATTCTATAGATCAATATAGGGAGAATTACCTTCTGAACAACATCAAATCCTCCAAAACCATGATCATGGACTGTCTCTCCATTTACTTAGAATGTCTTTAATTTCTCTCAGGAATGTTGTAGATATTATGAATTCTTATTTTGTTCACCAATATGTCTATATAACTGAAATTAGTAGACTCACCCCTAGGTTTTATCATTTAATGTATTAATAAAGAAGCATGCAGATGGCTGGGTCCCACATGGCTGACTGCCAATTCAAATACTAGACCTGGTAGCAGACAAAACATGCTGGGCATGTAAGCATGCATGCCTAAAATCCCAAAAGGAGGAAAAAGGGAGGAGAAGGGATTGCAGTTTGACCATGTCTGGTAAGGACTGCTTTCACTCTATCCTTCTTTGGTAAGCACATTCACCCTTTGGAATTTTTTATTTTTTTGAAAAGGCCCCACATAAAGTAGTATGCCTTCTTCTTGGCCCATTGTTTTGTTTGTTTGTTTGTTTTGTGTGTGTGTGTGTGTGTGTGTGTGTGTGTGTGTTGCTAACAAAAATATCTGATCTGTGTGTGTTTATTAAGAAGATAGATGCTTCTTTACAAACTCATTACTCTCATGGTTGGAAAATCAAAAGTCTTAGGCCTACAATATGCCCAGTGAAAGCACAGAGGCTGGCAAGCATGGAGAGAGAGAAGGAGGGAGAGAGAGAGGGAGAGAGAGAGCTCTTGACTGATCTTTTATAACTGCCAGTTCCCCTGAGAACTAACCTCTTTCTCACAAGGGCTCAAACTCATTGGGTCTCAAGAGAAACCTTTATTCATAAGATTGTTGCTTCCATGTTACAATGACTATGAACCCCTCTTTGCCCAGTAGACTTCACCTTAGGAAACCATGAAGTTTTCACTTAATACCTTTACAATACGACAATATAATCAAGTCCTCACACATGAGTTTCTAGGGAACTTATTCAAACAATAGCATACATCATAAAGTTAATTCCAAGAAATTTTTGATAACTCTATTTTGATACAATGATTCCCTTTGTAAAAACAATATTCTGGAAAGAAGTCCATAACATTTCAGAGACCTTCTAAGAGGTCTATGGCAGAAAACACTTTAAGAGCCTCTGATTTAGAAGAGAGTCCAAACAATATTGATCACTGACTAGGCTGTGAAGGAAGACTTTTTGCTTTTTTAGGATATGAATCTTGCCTTTCAAGTTAAATAACTATATTATTTAATTTAGCATTTCCCTATAATCTTCTTCCTTTGTTGCATATTCTTAAAATAGTTTTTTTAATTGCCAGAGGGCATATACACTTACCAGATAGAATCAGAGACAGAAAAAGGGAGAGGAAGAAATCACTCCTCAATGGGGCATGGTTACACCACAATTCCTTCTCCTCCATTTCTCCATCCTCTCAGGATTCAGGGCACACACATATAACTGATATTTTTCAAGTCACCAAGGCAGGGAATTTGAACCCTAGTTGACCATGTGGCCTCTGGCTCTGTTAACATATAGGCTATGGAGCCAGCCCTTTAAAATAGTCTTAAAACTACTTCTCATTCTGAAAAGTAGTGAGGAACTGTATTTATTTATTAAAATTATTTAATTCCATTTTTTTTTATTTTACCTGAGAGAGAGAGAGAAAGCAAGCTACCTGGTCTGGGACTCAAACTGTGGTCAGTCAAGTGAAAATCCAGTGCCATTAACCGCCATGCCACCTGCCAGCCCTGTACTTTACTTATTTCTAAAATAGTTATGGTCCTAATAATTAAGAAAAACAATAACTTTAGCACATTTTATTTATTTATTTATTTATGACAAAAAAAAACCTACTAATAATCTTCTCTCAGTCTAAACACAGTAAGACTAGTTCAAAATCTGTGATGTCCCTTCTGTCTTACAAAAATAGGGAAAAACCTTATAATTCATGACAGTTTTTATGTCTGCTATAAAAACTTCTGTCACATCACTGCTATATTTTTAACTAACCTAAATTGATCACTTTTACTTCCCCAAATGACAATTAAGAATCATCCCTTAATAAATATGAATAATTCACATATTTGGGGAGAAAAGAGTCTTGTCTATATGTACACATAAACATATACGTAGTCTCTGTTGATATCCTGCTGAGAATTCAAGTAAATTTGATGAATTTTTTTTAGAAAGTAATTTTGCTGATTTAAGCCTTATTTTCTTAATTTTTTCTTCATTTATTCATGATGTGGAGATTCACATACAAGTATGTCTCAATTTCTAAAGTGTTCTGAATTTCCATATCTTTACATTTTCTATTCAAATTGTATTCTCCTATATTAATGACATGCTCAATTTTATTGTCCCCCATCTATTTTTATATCTTTTGCACTTATTTCCATGATAGAAAGTTTATGAACATGCACAAGAGAGGAATAGAGAGAGAGAGAGAGAGAGAGAGAAGCACTCTTGTTTACAGGGTCTCATCACGCAGTGATTCCTCTTCCTCAGTCCTCGAATTTCTCAGGAGATGGTAATGCATGGGTCTGGAGGGATTTTTAAACTGAACTAGGATCTGATTCATATCATTTCTGGTACTACAAGGTGCTAGAATTAAAGCAGTTGGACCTTTCTATTTATTTAGTGGTCTTATTCATTCATTCTTTCCTCTTTTCATCATTCATTGGGTTGTTGGAAAAGTCATGACTTATTTTTACATAGAAAAACAGAAAAATATATCATGACTTTTCAGACAGCCCAATATTTATCAACTGTTTCTTGAATATGGTTTCCTATAGCCTCATGGTTAAGGGAGCCACATTCCACATGGCTAATTGCAGTTCAAATCCCAGCTAGTGGCTTGAAAAACACTCCAGGTACATGTGAGTGCATGTCCAAAATCCCAAAGAGGTGAAGAAATGGAGAAAGGATTGCAGTGTGAGTACTCCCCATTGAGATGCCTTTTCTGTCTGTCTCTCTCTTTTCCTCTCTCTCTCTTTAAGATATATTTTTGCTATGGAGAAAGGATTGCAGCGTGAGTACTCCCCATTGAGATGCCTTTTCTGTCTGTCTCTCTCTTTTCCTCTCTCTTTAAGATATATTTTTGCTGTAGGGACTAGTGCTCACTAGAGAGACAGAGACAGGAAGCAAGAAATCGCCCCACCAGGGGAAATGGCCACACCACAATCCATCCATCTCCATTCTCCTCTTGGGTTTTCGGCATGCATGCTCATGCACCTGGCATGGGTTTTAAGCTTCTGAGTCCATGACTCAAACCAGGGTCAATACATGGGAGTCTAGCAACATAACCATTAACGCCATCTGCTTGTCCCATCTCTCTCACTCTTTCTGGTGAGTGCACATGCCCTCTGGGGGAGAAATCACAAACGTTTATCGAGGGCACACCCTGTTTCAGGTGCCGCTCCAGACCCTGGGTCTGCAGAAAACAACCCTGTTGTCAAGTGAACAAAACACATGAACGAAATACAGAACTGTGTTAATGGAACTTAAAATAGCAGAGAGATGTGGTGCCTGGCCTCCCAGATTTCTAATGTCATGCCTTTACTTTAATATTTACCATATTGTTAGTTGTAATTTTAAAATTTACATTAACTCATAAATCTTTATAGCATACAATATGTTTTTCAATATATGTATGCAGTGTGCAATAATCAAATCAGGGATATTACTGTACACATTCTTGTGTCTGTTAAATGCTTTACTGGGCCCCTTCCATCCTTCCTCCACAATCTAAAATGTTTTTTTTTTTTTAAATCATTCCCCACTTGTTCCACCACACACTATGAGTTTCTTGGGTCCAGGGATTATGTCAGATCCAGCATAACATAGTGTTTGGAACACATGTCCTCAAATGCATGTTCAGTGAATGCATGGATACAGACCTGTCAAGGCTGTCTCCTTTGGAAAAACAAGTAGCCAGCTGCTAGCAGATTATTACAGATTTTCAAGGATAACAGGGTTTCCAAGGAAAATATAATGCCACAGGGCCTTTGAAATTTAACCACCTAAGTCAATATTCCAATAATCCTTTTGCTGTAGCAGACTGTCTTGTTTCGTGGGTAAGTTTCCAAAGATAGAACATTGCTATTGTCTTCAGGCCTTTTTTTTTTTTTTGAAAGAATGTGATAGTAATGCCAGCCTTTGTAAAATAATAAATAAATGTATAAGGACATAGTCATGCAGAGATTTTTGCATTGGAGATCTCAGAATATGGTTTAAGAATTTGGAACAAACTTTGAATCCAGTGCAGCTAATTTACATATAATCCCAAGCAAAGAAAGCTATACTTAAATCCCTCATGCTCACAGTTCTAAAGTTGGAAGTAAAATGAGGTGTTTTTTTTTTTTTTTTTTTTTGGTTGGTTGGTTGAAATATAGTATCTACCACAGGGTTCCAGAAACCAGATTTGCTTTCTTCATATGGGAACCTTCTGCTAGGGAAGCCTTGAGCACTAACTATAGGTTCATAGTATGCCATTCACATTCCTTACCAGAAATGAGCTTCCTATGATTCTGGAATATCTGAAGCTGCTTGAAACTACTTTCAGAAAATTCCATGTAAGTACAAGGCTATTTTGTGTATGTGTGTATGAGTGGGGAGAGGGTAACTTTTTGTTACCCGTTTTTAGTCTCAGTTTGCTTTTCACAAAACTTCTATTTTAAGAAGTTTTGATTGTAGATTTTTGCAGTTTGCTTTTCTATGAATTACTTAATTGATCTAACAGGTCGATTTCTGTTTTTAAATTCTACCTTTTCTTTTTTTTTAAGAGTGAGATTTTTGTTATAGGATGTGTGCACTCTTTGGAGAGACAGAAAGAGGCAAAGAGACAGAAAGAAATCACCCCCCAGTGGGTATGGTCATGCCGCAATCCCTTCTTCATTCTCTTCTAGGGATTTTGTGCATCCACACACATGAGTTTCAAGCTGCTGGGTCGGGGACGTGAACCATGGTTGACTATGTGCAAGTCCAGCACCTTGGTGACCCCTAAATTCTATCTTTAATCATGTGTATTTTCCACATCTAATTTTTATTACATTTAAAAAGTTTATTTATTTATACCATGAGAGAAAGAGAATGCGAGAATGAGAACCACCAGCAGTGTCCACACTGCAGTCCACTCCTAGATCAGCCAGGCTGGATCAAGGGCATATGTACACATGCCTGGTGTCTAGAAGGGAGCCCTGGTACAAACCCAGGCTTTGACCACATGGGTCCTGCTGGGTCACCCCTACATCACCACTTGCCTCCTTTTTCTTATATTTCTTAAGCAATGTTCAGCACATTGTGTGTTTATGTGTACATGTATGTACATTTGTGTGTGTGTGTGTGTGTGCTTTAAATGACTAAGTTTCCATGACTGGTTAACCTAGGACCTATAGACAGATTAGCTCTTACATTTTAGAAGATTATTTCTTATAATTCCTTGGAGCTATCTAGTGCATGGCCATGAAGACCGGCCTTTTTATCTTGGACTACATGGCATTAGGTTGGTGCAAAAGAAACTGCAGTTTTGGACCTTCTAAATCATTATATCTAAGTTGAAACATATCGTTATTACCCCAAATAGGAACCATTACAATCAACACATTTTTGCCAGTGAGAAATAAGTTTGTTTATTCTTACAGCATAGACATTCGTGTTTTGGGATTTGACAAACTCTTAGAAAGTGTCTTCTGCATCCTGCTGGTTGTGGAAGTGTTTTCCCTGAAAAGAGTTGAGATGCTTAAGAAAGTACTAGAGGTCAGATGAATATGGCAGTTGAGGCAAACTGTGTAGCCCAATTTGTTCAACAACATGTGGCTGGGCATTGTGGTGGAGAGAACTGGGCCCTTTCTTTTGACCAATGATAGCTGCAAGCATTGTCATTTTCAGTGCATCTCACTGATTTGCTGAGCATACTTCCGAAATGTAATGGTTTCACTGGGTTTCAGAAAGCTGTAGTGGATCAGATTCCACCAAACAGTGAACATGACCTTTTTTGTGAAAGTTTGGATTTCAGAAGTACTTTAGAGCTCCTTCTTGGCCCAGTCACTGAGCTGGTCTTTGCTGATTGTAATGTAAAATCCCCTTTCATCACTCATCAAAATCTTTTCCATAAATGGTTCATTGTTGTGTAGAATAAGAGAAGACAACACTTCAAAATGACAACTTTTTTTTTTTTTTACTTTTGGTCAGCTCATGAGACATTTAGCATGTCATTTTCACCTTTCCTATTTGCTTTTAATGCCTAACGACCATAGAATGGTTGACGTTTAGTTCTTCAGCAACTTCTCCTATAAGTGGAAGAGAATCAGCTTTGATGATTGCTCCAATTGGTTGCTGTTAACTTCCAATTGCCAGGCACTACACTCCTCATCTTCCAGGCTGTTGTCTCCTTCGGAAAACTTGAGCCTGCACTGCACGGTGAGTTGGTTAGCAGTTCCTGAGCCAATGCGTTGATGTTGTGAGTTGTCTCGCTGCTTTATGATCCATTTTGAACCTGAAAAAGAAAATCACTTGAATTTGCTTTTTGTCTAGCATCCTTTCCATAATCTAAAATACATATAAAATCAACAATAAGTTATAAGTCATTAGCAAAATTAATAAAGCAAGATATGTGCATCAAAATGATGTATACCATAACCACATTTATTTAAGAATAATATCAAATGACAAATTTCTACAACATAAAACCACAATTACTTTTGTACCAGGCTGTATAGTCATATGGAATCGTCAATGCCATTCACTAACTTTGATTTTACAGTCACTCCAAACCACACATAGATGTGGAAGTTATGGAAAGGAATAATTTAAATGGAAAATTGAAGTAGAGGCTATGTCCACATCTGTGGTAAAAATGGCCCAAATTTTTCATTCTAACCTTTTGTGTTTAGCAAATGTCGAAATCAGTGAAAAGCTCTCATTTGAAGAAAGATATTTCTTGTCCTTTTCTTAACTAAAGATGATGACATTTTGAGAAATTTGATAAAAATTAGTTCAGCAAGTATTATCGTGGCAGAGAAGCAAAAGCCACCTTCTGATAGTAAACTCACCAGTCAGTCAAATGTCAACTGACCTAAATGTCTGAAAATAAAATGTCAGAATGAGTAACCCTTACAGGACATATGACACTTTACATAGCTATCAAGAACCAGACATTTTTAGGGGGTTACTGGGGCCTCTCTGTCTATGGGAACTGCACTTCAGCAGTAAGGGAAGTGATCTGGCTCTGCAGTGCGACAGTAAAGACCTGTTCGAGAGAAGCCAGATCCCCCTTGGCAACCATACCTCAAATCCCTGGCTGGTCAGCCTGAAACACATGTGTGAGTGCCCAAGATCTGAGAAGCTGAGGGACTGGTGAAAAGGGGTCTCTGTGTGACCAGACCCCTCTCTTCTTCTCCCCTTTCTCTCTCTCTTTCCTTCTGATTTGTCGCTCTTATGTGTGCACAAATGAACTTGAACTACACAAAAGTAAAATATACTGTCTTAGGAGAAATATAAAATTAATAGTAAATGAACAATCAGCTTGTTGACCCCAGTCAATTTGCATGCTCCTCTCTCTC
>NW_006159594.1:4700206-4745546 GCF_000334495.1 Tupaia belangeri chinensis
TCTGACTTGTCACTCTTATGTATGCACACACGCATTCTCTCAGAAATAAAGAAAAAACATTTTTAGAGAGAGATTTTTGCTGTTGGCAACATGTGCTCTCAGGAGACACAGAGAAACAGTAAGTGAGAAATCACTCCCAGGAAGGATGTCCCTGTTGTAATCCCTTGCCCCCCATTCCCCTTTCAGGGCTTTGGTGCACATACACACATACCCGGTGTGAGTTTCAAGTCACTGGATCCAGGATTTGAACCATGGTTATCCATGTGAGAGCCCAGCAATGTAACTATTATATCATCTGCTGGTGCCCAAGAAAAAAAAAAAGTGAAGCATATGTGAAATTTTGCAAAGGAGAGACTTAATCAAAGACCAAATGTCTCTGACCCATTAACTTTCTCCTCAGGACAGACCACCTTCAGGGTCCATCAATACCACAAGCTCCTGTCATTGTGTATATGTGCTGCAGAATCTGAACATCTGGGCCTGGCTACTCCAGCACCCCTCCGCGCGCACGCACACACACACACACACACACACACACACACTCACATACACACAGCTAGCATGTGCTCTTGTCACTAACTAGAGTCAACTTGTTAACTTGCTCATTAACTATTTATTTTATATTTCTCCTAGTTACTACATTTTACTTGTGTATAGTTCAAGTTCAGTTTTTGCTTGCTGGACCCCCAACTCATCTCTTAATTCCAAATTGAACAACTCTTCTCTGCAGGTCCCCAGCTTCAACTCTGTGCCTCTATTTCTCAGTCCTTGATTCCCCACAGACTAATTTTAATCAAGTTTCCCTATTCTGACTTTTAAAAATAAGACCTCAAATAGCAACACTCTACTGAAAATCTGACAGAATGATTCAGTCTTCCAGGATGATTCTTGGTTCTTCTTCCCTTTACCTTAAAGAAAATCTCACTCTAAAATTAAATGATTCTGAAAATTATATTAATCTTTTTCTTCTAGAACTAGTCACATTTAAACTTTCCCTATTTCTTAATCTGGGTTTTATATTTTGTGTAAAAAAAATGCCAAATATAGACTTCTCACCTTTATAGTTTTTAACGCCCAGTGAAATTGCTGTTATTTTTTCTTATACCTAAAACCTGTTAAATCAAATCTACCTATGGTAGGGCCAGGGTATTTGCCAGGCTGCACTACAGGTGTCCTTAGAAGTTGAAAATGTACTTACGGTTAGAAACTAGTCATACGTTAAATACTTTTAATGTACAGTATACATAAAAGGATCCTATCAAAACCGTTCTATAATTTGAATTTCATCATCTAATTATCTTCCTTTCGGATTCTAATCTTAATCATTTTAGTTGTCATAAAGTACAGCCCACCTATACTTTAATCTTCAAGGCCTCAGGGGAGCATTTTGGAGCATTGAAGATAAAGGGTCACCTGCTGTATCACCTCTACTCTGCTTACGCTGTAGACCAGACAGTCACAATGTCTTGGTCTCAGGATCCCTCAACTTTTTTTTTTTTTAATTTAATTATGGAAGATTCTAGAGAGCTTTGTCTATGTTTGCTGTGCCTATCAAGATTTAACATACTAAAATTTACATTCAGAAATGTTAAGAACATTTATTTATTTATAGTTAAAATAACAATAACTGCATCATATGTTTACATAAATAACATATTTTAATGAAATATAACGCATTTTCCAAATTAAAATAAAATAGTGAGAAGATGGGCTTGCTCTATATTTTTGTAAGTTCCATTAACTGTCCACGGCATTGATGAAATCAAAGAAAGTCTGTTCTGAAGAGGAAGTCGAGAGAACTAGAGGAATTTGGTCGTTGATGACACTCTCCTTTGCAGAAGGAGAAATGCACATAAACTTCCCGAATTTCTGAAATGCAACTCCTGTCCACAGAGAAGAAATAATTTTTTTGTCTGGTTAATAAAAGACAGCTGGAGTCTCATATGTGCTTCCACAGTCAATCTGTTGTGATATCACACTTCATACTGCTTCTGCAAAACTCAACTGCACACTCATAAGAGAATAGGAGTGGAAAAGACAGAAGTAATATTACAAAAAATAGGTTTGACTTTGAAAACTTCCTGAAAGTGTCTTGAGAATTCCCTACAGGCCTCCAGACTACTTTTCGAGAAAACTGCTGTTATAGTCTTGCTATTTATTGTAAAGGCAAAGTAGAGTGAGGAAAAGTAGAGATAGTAAATTCTGAGCAGCTTACTCTCACCTAACTGGGAAAAGACAACATTAAGTTAGGGATGGAATAAGTATACTAGCAATTAAGGTGCAGAATCAGGTTGTGATTTTTTTTCTTCAAGTCAGTTACAAACAGATTTGGAGGACTTATTTGGCATAAGGCTATCCTATATGGTATGGGACGGTGCAGTACTCTAGGAAATTTTAAGTCTGCCTTTCTACTTTCTCTGTGTTTCTGTGAGGAATAATCGCCATCTTTGCCAGCAAAGTCTAATCTGTCCAAAGACCCTTGTTTACTACATTATAGTATATATACATATATATATACATATATATATATTTGTTCGTAATTTGCCAGAGGACACATGCACTCAATAGGAGAGACACAGAGAGAGCAAGAGAGAAAAATCAAGAAAACATTCCAAGAGGGATGGTTACACCACACTCTCCTCTCCCCCATCTCTCCCTCCTTTCAGGATTCTAGGCACACACACACACACACACACACACACACACACACACACACATTCACGCATGCCACGCATGTCTCTCAGGCTGCCAGGTCTGGGATTCAAATCATGAGGTCAGTCATTTGGGATCCAGCCACCTTAACCAGTATGCAATGGGCTGACCCAATATAGCATATATTATCATTATTATTATTACTTTAGTTAGTTTTTGCTATAAGGCATTGTATACTTGCCAAAGAGAAAGGGAAAGTGAGAAATCACCTCCAAGGGAGGATGGCCACACCACAATCTCAGCTCTTCCACTCTCCTCTTGGGGTTTTGGGCACACGCTCACATGCCTGGAGTGATTCTCAAGCCACCAGGTCCAGGACAGTAAACGCGAAGCTGGCCATGTAGGTTCAAGCTCCTTAACTTCTACTTCACCTGATGGCCCATAGCATGTATTCTCAAGGGTATGATTCTTGTCTCAGCTCCAAGCATCACTCTGCTCCTTTGATCCTAATCATATCGGAAAGAGATGCTTGTCTTGCATAATAAACACAAAAATCAACAGCAACAAGAATTAAGCAAACAAAAAGTAAAAAATAATGACATAAAGGCTTGTTTATAACCTTGTTTGTGGAGAAGAAGACTCTAGGATGACATCAAGTCTTACTAAACTTTTGTTCAGAAAATTTCAACAGGATCTCACAATTTCATACCACCTTACTTTTTCAGTTGTTGCTTTACTTTTTGCTATCTAAACAGAAAATACCTGAGCAAACCTAGCTACAATGGTAATCAGATATTTTCCTGAGAAGGCATGCATTTTTCTCAACATTGGATCACTTTCTTTGTAGGCTTCTGGTTTCAGGGAGAGCAAGACTACTGGGGAAGGAAGCATTTTCCAGTAGTACAGTAGGTCCTGCATTGGGTAATAGGTATAGCTGTCGACCTGAAACTAATTTAAAGTCATAAGAAAGATATATAGTACATGTTCCACCAAGTTCAATTACTGGCCCTGCTTTTTCAATCATACTTTTAGAAATGTGATTCCACAATGCTCATTCAATTTTTTTTTTCCTTTGTGGTTTTCATAGGGTGGGGAGTAGTGACTACTTTTTAAATTAAAAAAAAATTAAGTCATTTGTATGTATTTATGTGTGTGAGCAAGAGAGTGAGAGAGAGAGAAAAAAGAAAGGGTGCTTTTGTCATGACTGAAAAGCAATGTCAACAAGATTAACTGGACTAACTTATGAGGGCTATGCTATCGTTTGCGCTAAAAGAAGACAACATTCTGCTGAACAGCCTAATGTAATCAATTGCATTTGGAGGACTTTAGATTATTGTACAAAGTTTTCAACCAAATCTCATTGAACGTGCTACTCACATAGCCAAAGGCATTCTAAAAAGCAGAACAGTGGATTAACACCATTTGTAAACGTCAGAAAGTCTTTTCTCTTCAGGAAGGAGAGTTTTTTAGACATTCACTTCAACTGCTAAAAATTGTAAAGCAAGTTTCCCTCTGTCTCTCTCTCTCTGCCTTGGTAATCTAGTATTCCCTCTTCTTTCGACACATATCCCTCTGCGTTTCCCCTCCCTCTCTCTCTATCCCCTGCCAATCCTCCCCCCCACTCCTGGTCATCAGTGAGTGCCAGTGAAAGCAAGGTTTGTATCATAAGTTATCAATCCTTAGGCTGTTTCCTACATATTCTCAATGAGAGAAATAAGGTTCCTAGTCAAATAAGAAAATGTTCAATTATACATGTGAAGCTTCTGTTGAGCTAGATAGAGGAAAGAATTACATCTGGCTACAAAAACTCAGTCTTCTAAACTATGAACTTTTCTTATATAACAATGCTAGATTTACCAATTTATCTGCCTAATCCTAACAATTAGCAGTGTAGACATAAATCATGTTTAAAATGACCCTCTTGGACGGCCATTTAAATAGGCGATAGTAAACTAATCTTTCTTGTTATCTTCCCTCATCCCCACTCACCACTACCTCCTCTACAAATATTGGAGCAGTCCCAATAAGTTTCTTGTAAAAATAAAAGCCAGGGGTAAGGTATCAGCAGTTTTAAGTTAGCAAAACACAGTTTGGAAATGAGGAGAAATACATAAAAGTGAGAGCTTGTCTTCCAGAATTTTGTGTTTTCTCTTCACAGTATCTGCATTGTGTGCAGAAGGTTTGCAAAATAGAGAGCAGAATATTTTGATTAATCACACAAAATATAAGAGATGGCAGAGTTTGCCAGAGGAAAACTGAATATATGAAACATTCAAAATGTGTGGCAAAAAACCCAAATATTGATGTATCCTCAATATTCTCAGCACGTCTAGATTTTGAATGAACATTTTATTTTCTTGTCAATGATTCAGAATTTCCACTGCTCCTGTTGAGCAACGAGGGAAAATCATGCCAACTGGGAGAAAGCTTTATTTTAAGGTTGAAGGCATGAAATAAGCACTAAGAAGACAATTGTACACCTGTTTTCAAGAGTAAAAAGGCATCTCAAATCTGCTTTGCTTTTGAAAATTTGGCCAAGGAGTGTATTTCAAAGGCCCAATAGCCCATAACATTATTCCCAGGGCTCTGTGCTCTCTGCCTAATTGGGCTTCTGCACATTTGCATAAGCATGATACTTCATGATTAATGCATAAGACCCAGCGTGGAGCCCGGTATCAATTCGTCTGTGGAGGCTTTCCCCCCACTGAAAACAATCATTGTGCCTAAAATACAATCCATCATATTTGTAGGTATGACTGCATTGTAGAATATCATTCTACCTAAATGCCATGACAAAACCTTTACAGAACTGTAAACCTTTCTAGTGTAAGAAAGTTTTATTTTAAGATATCCACAACACTGCTGCCTTGGGATCATCTCTGATGCCAGGAAAGGTTTATTTACAAAATGAAGTGTCAAAGTCACACATTATTCCTGCTTGGCCCAGGTGCTAAATTAAAAGAGGAGATTATTAAAATAATCACCTTATGATGTTTTTGTTTGGATTACAAAATAAGCAATGGCTCTTATTTTGACACCTTCAAACTCCAAACAACCACAATGATTACTTCCGGAATAAGGACTTCACAGAAGGAAGGAAAGGTCTAGTCAAAAATGCTACATGGTGTTGAACTTCAAGAATGAAATCAATTCTAGCTGAGATGGGCTGCCACGCAATTAAGGAGAGCAGGGCTCTCTGTGAGTCCAGGTGTTCCAAATAGCATCTCTTGCACCTTCCCTGCTGGCTGGGTTTCTTAATTAGCCGGGAATCCAGTCCCCACAGAGGGAGATGGGATCGTGGAGTTCACCAACAGGTCTCAATGTGGACATAAATACAGAAGACCCTTGACAGGTCTCTTTCTAAAAGGATCTGAGATTAAACAAATGTATGGCTATGAGACAAACAATTAACCCATCCAAAGGTCTATGAAGTTAAAAAAAAAAAAGTCTTTCATTCATCTGCTCCCATGCTGCTTCCCAGAGGTGACCTCTTAAATGAATGTGCATTATTCCACTTCGTTATTTTGTAGGCACATGAGTGTATTTATGTGTGAGTATATCTTTATAAGCTTAAAGGGAGAAAATAAAAACCTACTTTATTTTCTGTGATTTGCTTTTCTGCTTCAGGAAACCATGCAGTTTGTGAGTATTGTCCCTCAATAGTACATTTTCACTTTTTTAATTCTTTTTAATAATTTCATAGTATTATGTTACATGGATTACTGACATACAAAAAGTCCCCTACCACTCATTGTTTTTTTTTAGATCATTATAAGTAACACTACATTTGAGGTTGTTGGTAACTTAAAGGCATAGACTTTCTCTTGGTCAATGCCATATTTCTGCCATGTAATGCAGAGAATATCACATAGGAAGTGTTCAGTAAATGAAATCTGAAGGCAAAACCTCAGCTATAATATTTCTTTATGGAATTGGTGAATTTAAAATGTATATAGAAGTTGCCTATTTATTTTCAATAAGATTGTACAATTTTAGACTCAAACAAAGTGTACCAGTTACTGTACTCTATTTTGTCAACAACAGGATTACAGACTTGTTTAATTGTTTTCCTATATGACTGATGAGAAAATGTTTCATTATTTTAAATGGCATTTCATTAATCTTGAAAAATGTTAGGAATATTTCTAAGGTTATTATGCATTTATATTTTTCCCTTTGCATATATTCATATCATTTGCCTATTTTTCTCTTAGATTGTTTTAATATTTACCACTTTTTTCACTGTGCTTTTTTTGTATATGTAGGGATTCAATCCTTTTGCTTAACATTTGTTTTACAAGTATATTTTGCTCAGTATATTTGTCTTCTGATTTCATCAGTCTATCTAACTATCCATCCATACCTCCATCCATCCATCTTGTCTACCAAAATTTTAATACTATGTTCAAAATACATCAGCATATCAGTTATTTTCCTTTATGGTTTCCAGGTTTTATGTTTATTCTTAGAAAAGATTTCTCTTTTCAAAGAATTAAAAATTAGCTTTCTCACATGTACTTCTAATATTTATAATTTAATCTGCACAGTCCTTTTTTAATTAATTTGAAATTTAGTTTGTTATAGTGAGAAAAGGATAGGCCTAGCTTTATTTAAAGTTATGTCATTTGAGTAGCAAATTATCCAATTAGTATTTATTAAGAAGTACATATTTCCAAAGATTTGAAATGCCAACTATCTCATATACCCAATTCTCTAGGCCCTGGAGTCTATTTTAGACTTCTTGTTCTGTTTCATTGTCAGCAGGTCTATTTCTGCATCAGTGCCATACTGTTTTAATTACTGTAACATTCATGGTACATTTTATATTTGGACACAGCTAGTCCACCCACAGTACTTTTCTTTTTTCTCTTTGTTTCTTACAAATCTGTATTTTAAAATTATTCTGTCATATTCTTAAAATGAAAAATAAAACAAAACACATGAATTTTGATGGGAAATGTTAGTTTTTATACATTACTTTACAAAGACTTAATGTATTAGTAATATTGAGACTTTTAACCAAAAGGCAGAATAGACCTCTGCATATTTTCAATGTTTGCTCTCACCACTATTATAAAGTTTTCTTCATGTGGGTTCTACAGTTTCAAAAGTTTATTTCCAGCTTTATTTTTTCCTTGCTTTTGTGACTAAGATATTTTCTATCATACTGCTATCTTTTTTTAAAAGAAAGAAAAAGCTAATTGTTTAATGAATTAATTTTATAGTCAATCACCTTATTAAATATTTATATTGTTTTTAATAGCTTTTCAGCCAATTCTCTGATGCTATATAATTATATTAACATAAAAAATAAATCTTTCTCCCTCTATGGAAAATGTACACCTGTTATTTCATTCCCTTGTCTTTCTTTGACATATTAATGTGACAAATGATTTCAAGATGAGCCTCAGTGACTCATGATTTATTACCTTTAAAATTATTCATTAAATTCTGTTTTTATTTTAATATTTTATATTCCACTTTACTTAGATGTTTTGCATTGGCATTCATTAATGAAGCTAGTTTGTAGTTTTCTTTTCAGACTGCCTTTATCCGATTATGTGATCAATTTGAGTAGACTTTATAAAAATGAATCAAAAGCTTACTTTGTGTATCTGTCAGGCTCTGTAAGAACAGTAACCACTCAGGGTATTTCAAACAGAGAGGGATTTAACACAGAAAATAAGGTTTCAAAATATTTGTAAGGAGTAGAAGACCAAGAGAGGAGTTAGTTCTACTCTGAAATCAGAACCAGTAGGAAACAGTTGCAGAGCCATAGGGCGTGGTCTCCACACATTGGCTGAGGCTTTTGGACTCCACCTGACTGCTTCTCCAGAGGTGGACGTACCACCACGACCAGGAGCCAGACATGGCTTCTCCAATCCCTTCTGCTCTTAATCTTACCTTAGTGTCACCAGTTGGCATAACTAGCCAGAGCCCTGCTAACAAAAACTTTGTTTCCAGACCCTTGAAATAGAGCAGAGTACACAGATGGTCGCATAAAGCTCTGGATACCAAATGAACAATAGCTGGCATACCCTTTTCTTAACTTCCTGGGATGTCATAGATACAATTGAAATTATCTATTACTGAAGGTTAGAAAAAAAAAAAAAACATTTATTGTGAAACCATTGGGACTGGTGCTTGTTGCATGGGAAATTTGGTATTAATTTCTTTCCAAGGATAGATTTATTTTTTTCTATCTCTTCTCACCTATGACTTAGTAAATTATATTTTCATAGGAAACCATCCAATTCAGTAGGTTTTCATATTTGTTTACATAGAGTTGTACTTTATAATTTATTTCCATTTCTCTGCATTAGTATGGTTCTTTTCTAAGTTTTTTTTTTTGTTTGTTTTTTGTTTTTATTGTAGGCAAAAAATGTCCTGCCTACTACCTAAGATACCCATACCCTCATCTGCAAAAAAAATTCTGAATGTGTTATGCTACCTGGCAAAAGAACTTGGTAGTTTTGATGAGGTGTAGACCTTAAGAGAGGTTTTCCTGGATTATCCTGGTCAGTCCAATCATATGAGCCTGTAAAGGAAGGATTTTCTCTGGCTGGAGTCAGAAAAAAGTAGCGGAAGGAATGTGGTAGAAGAAAAAGTGAGAGGGACTAGAAGCATGAAAATTATTTGAAAACTGTTTCCTGTTGCTGATTTGAAGACCAGGGGATCAGATTGATAAAGAATGTAAGAAACCTGAAAGAACTGGAGAAGCTCCCAGCTGACAGCCAGTAAGGAAACTGACCTCAAACCCTACTCAACAAGGAACTGAATTTTGTCAACACTTTAATGAATTTGGAAGCAGATTCTTCCCAGAACTTTCTAATGAGAACCTGGGTTGGCTAACACCCTGATTTCAGTCTTGTATGAGCTGGGGCAAATGAACCAGCTTGCCTTTGGATACTGTCTAGACTTCTTACCCACAGAATGGTGGAAGAATAAATTTGAGTCGGTTTAACCCATTTTGTAGTAATTTGTTAGAGCAGCAATAGAAAACTAAAACATGTTTTATTGTAAGGATGGTTGTGTTTCCTCTACTTCTTTGTTCTTTGATTACTTAGGCAGCTTTACCTGTTTATGGTTTGTTTGGTTTTGATTTTCAGAGACTCAATTCATATTTATTTATTGATTCTGTCACCATCTTTTTCTAGCTCAATAATTTCTGAGTAATCATCTAAAATTTTGCATTTAGCACAAATAAGATTGTATCTTAAATATTTTATCATGACTTGCTTTTCTCATGCAATATTATGTTTCTGAGATTCATCCAGTTGACATAGTAATGTAATTTATTCCCTTACTCAAGTTTCTAACAGTCAGTAGAATGTCTACACCACAAAAAATCCATCCATTCTATTCCTTAGTGATATTTGAATTATTTCCAGTGTCTGTTTTGTTTTTGCAAAATGTGCTGGTACAAATATGATTATAGTACATTCCACTGCTCACATGCATCATTTTCTCTAGCCTGTATCAAAAAAAAGTCAGGTAGCAGGGATTATTTACAAGGTAATGCAGGCTGTTTTCTGAAATAAGCTGTGCTGATGATTTATGTTCCCACCAGCAAAATCTAAGAGTTCTGGTTGCTTAAAACCTTTGCCAACACTTTCTTTAAGGTGTCTTTTGATAAGCAGAAATTTCTGACTTTATTTGTGTTAAATATATCCACTTTTTCCTTTACTTTCTGCACTTTTATGGGTTTTGTGTGTGTGTGTGTGTGTGTGTGTGTGTGTGTGTGCTAAAGGCGAATGTGTTGCCAGAGGGAGAATATGTAGTACCTGCACCCCAGTGGGAAGTAGTCACCCCACAATCCCTTCCCCTTCATCTCCCTCCTGTCAGGATTTTGGGCATGCAGGCACAAGTGCCTGGTGTGTTGCTCAAGCTGCTGAGTTTGGGACTAGAAATGAGCAGCAAGCCACGTGAATCCAGCTGCCTTAATGGACAGGTTAGAAGGCCAATCCCAAGTTTGTGACTTTTAAGGAATAACGTCGAATCTATTAATCAGATTGCTTGTTTTTATTAAGGAAGATATTCTTTTTCTGAATTTACAGTGAAGGATTTTTCCCCCTTTTTTTAGAGGTGGTGGGAAGTAGCTGTTTTTGAAATTCAATAATTTTCCCAGAAAATGTCTTGTGTGGTCTGTCAACAGTTTTTTTCTGATATACATTAAAGCTTTTTGATGGACAAGATCATATTTTCTTTCATTTCATGACAGTTTTATATTAACTCTTTGAATGCATTCCATTTTAATTATCTTATTCTACACTTTAAGGAATGCCAATTATTGATGTGTTTAATGTCTAATTGCTAGCCTCCATGTCTATTATATCCTCTTTGGATATTATTATTTCCTTAACTTTTTCTGCTCTATTCTGTGTGATTTTTCCAAAGAATTTCCTCTATGTTATTCTTTTTTTTTTTTTTTTTTGAGAGGTTTTCTCTATAGGGTGTGTGCGCTTGCCAGACAGACAGAGAGAGACAGAGAGACAGAAAGTGAGAAATCACCCCCCAGGGGGGATGGCCACGCCGCAATCCCTTCTCCTCCATTCTCCTCTCAGGATCTTGGGCACGCACACACACGCGTCCGGTGTGAGTTTTAAGCCACCGGGTCCAGGACGCAAACCGCGGTCGACTACATGGGAGTCCAGCGATATGCCATTACGCTAACTGCTAGTTCCCCCTCTATGTTATTCTTGATTGCTACTCTGTTGATTCTGTATTCTTCTGCTTCTAATTTATAAATTCATTCAGCAATGATGCTATTTTTTTTTTTTTTGGAGAGGTTTTCGCTATAGGGCACGTGCGCTCGCCAGACAGACAGAGACAGACATAGAGACAGAAAGCGAGAAATCACCCCCCAGGGGGGATGGTCACTCCGCAATCCCTTCTCCTCCATTCTCCTCTCGGGATCTTGGGCACACACACACACGCACCCGGCGTGAGATTTAAGCCACCGGGTCCGAGACGCGAACCGCGGTCGACTACGTGGGAGTCCAGCGACATAGCCATTACGCTAACTGCTGGTTCCCAGCAATGATGCTATTTTTACTCAAGTATTTTTAAAGTACAATTACAGATATCCTTATTTAATATATACTAACTTCCTTACTGCTGGTCATTTTTGTCTTCTTCCCCAAGTATTTATTATTCACTTTAAATTTGGATAGTTTTCTGAATTTTCTTTTTCTGTTTCCTATAACACATTTTCTTCTAGGATGGTCACTTTACCTGTAATCAATCATTCCTTTTTTTATACTTGCATGTTATTTCATATGCCGTATTTTGCACATTTTACTCTCTTCAGCATCTCTTTAAATATGTAGTGCTCTCTTCCAGGAGTGGACTGTTATTATTTGTAACCAATCAAAATATTCCTATGTTAATTCTCAAAGTTATTTGTCCAAGTAGTTTTTTCTATAATAGACATTTAACCCAATTTGTACCAACTAGTTTTGGAGAGGTTTGTTTTTTTGTTTTTGTTTTTTTGTTTTGTTTTTCTTCTTTTGCTATGGGGCGCGTGCACTCACTAGATAGACAGAGAGAGACAGAGAGACAGAAAGCGAGAAATCACCCCCCAGGGAGGATGGCCACGCCGCAATCCCTTCTCCTCCATTCTCCTCTCGGGATCTTGGGCACGCACGCACACGTGCCCGGCATGAGTTTTAAGCCACCGGGTCCAGGACGCGAACTGCAGTCAACTACATGGGAGTCCAGCAACATAGCCATTACGCTAACTGCTAGTCCTGTACCAATTAGTTTTGTGGAAAGGTTTTCTGAAGTTTCAGATACAGATTATTTCTCATAATTCTGAGAAAGCTACCAGACATCAGCCCTCTTTTTCTTCCTGGGAGAGTTGTGCACACCTGAAGTTTGGATTTACCACACCCATTTTGTACAGGGCACTGAGGACAAGCAAGCGTTTTGATAGATGCTTAAATTTGTTCTATCACTAAAGATAAAACAAAAGCTTAATCTTAAGCTCAACATTACCCAGCTAATAAACTATAGAAAAAGTATTTCAACTCTGATTTCTGCCACTCCCAAAGCCCTTGCATTTCTCTGTTTCTTAGAACATAAATTCCACTATATTCTTCTATGTTTTTATATGTGATGCCCTGAGGGCTTTTATATTTGCATCATCAGTACATCACACAGGGTTTCCCATGTAATGGGCACTCAACAGACAGTTACTGTATTGAAAAACAACAGCATGGAGGAATGAATGAATGGGATGATGAGGCAGGGTGAGACGTGAAGGATTAGAAGAGTTTTAAAGATTTGGTAATTTGTATATTGGTTCTAACAATGAGCAGAAATGGGTCTCAATGATATAAATTTAGAGAAAAACAAATAAATGTTTATTTTTAGACTTTTTTTGTTTATTTTTAATTGATAAATATAGTTCTATATATTTATAGGGTAGAAATGATATTTTTATGTATGTATACATTATGGAGTGATTAAATCAAGTTGATTAACATAGCAATAATGTCAAATAATTTTTTTTTTGTGATGAGAACTTTTAAAGTCTGACCTTTTAGAAATTTTTAAATATACGGTATCTCATTACTACAGTAACCAGAGACAAGCTCTATAAGCAACCCATGTGTCCATCAATAGATGAATAAAGATATAAGTATATAAAATATATGTGTATACCATATATTCCACATATCATATATATACACATATATAATACACTACTACTCAGCCTTAGAAAAGGAAATTTTGTCTTTTGTGACAACCGGATAAACCTGGAAGACATTATACTAAGTGAAATAAGCCAGTTACAGAAAGGAAAACATTACATGAACTCACTTTTATGTGGAATCAAAACTGTTCAACTCATAGAATTGGAGAGTAGAATGGTGGTTGCCAGAAGCTAAGAGGATGTGGCATAAATAAAGAAAGGAGAAACATGGTCAAAAGGCACAAAGTTTCAGTTAGACAAGTCATAGTAATCTATTGCCCAGAACAATGGCAATTCTAATATTTTTAATTAGGCCACTATATGAGTTAAGACTATTGATTTGGGGGTGAGAATAGAACTCAGTAAAGTAGTCAATTTGGCTTTATTAGGCACTTGTTCTTCAGAAGTGGACCCTAAGTGTGAGAGGAGTAAGGGTTTAAAATACAGATTGGGGGACCAAGAGATCTTATAATGGTTATGTCACTAGACTCCCAACGTGATTTGAGTTCTGGATCCAGCCACATACACTTATGTCAGATGTGTGTGTGTGTGTGTGTGTGTGTGTGTGTGTGTGTGTGTGTGTGCATGCTCAAGATCCCAAGAGGAGAATGGAGAAGAAGGGACTGTGGCATGGCCATCCCCCAATGGGGAGTGATTTCTCACTTTCTGTCACTTTGTCTTTCTGACAAGTGCATATACCTTATAGCAAAAACCTCTCTTCAAAAAAAAATAGAAAGAAAGAAAATACAGATTTAAAAAGTTGTATTTTTGTCCCTGTATTCCCCTATTCTTTTACTATTATTATTGTCCAAATAAATAACTGGCCTAAAAAGTACTGATAATACAGTACTTCCTACCCACCTCCTAATTCACTGTTGTTTCTCCTATTTTTACCTGCCAAATTCAGTTCTCATTCATTCAGTAGGAATTTAAGAAAAAAGAAAACACACAATATTCTTGCTGCTATTGAGCTTAAAATCCTGTGGTTTACACGGTAGTCATTAAAGATAGTTAAACTTAAGACCCAGTGTCATAGCTGTCTGGATCATAAAAAAAGAATCTTCCTTGAGTATTCAAAATCATGTCAATAGAAATGCTATTCTGCATTTTATATTACTTCCTTTAATTTGCTGATGTTTTCTTTGCCATTTACTCAACAATTCTTGATTAGACACTTCTGATGTTCCTAACCTACTTAGACACTGAAGATATAGCAATGGGCTTCTCCCTAATGGATCCTGCATACTACTGGGGAAGTCAAAGTTTTGTTGATAAACAGGACTGGAAAGTGAGCAATTTTGCTTTTTCTCTAAATTTTGTTTCTTTTTTTTTAAAAAAAGATTTATTTCTAACTATATTCCATTTTTTTCATTTTCTGCCAATTATTAAGAATTTATTTGATAACAATACTATTCCTAGTATATATTTTATTTTTAATAAAGGCTTTTAATTAATGAACATTTTACAATTCAAAATTTCAGATACTAATCTCTAGCCTTGGTGGATGCTTTAACATATTTGATTTGTCAGAGTTATTTCCCCAGAGCTAACATGCAATGCACAACTTTTCCTTTATTCTCCTTCGTACTCTTCCTCCCCTGTTATATTATCCTCTCCTCCTCATCCTCGACCTTGCCAGAGGGACTAAACTGGTCTAGAATCACAGTTCTGAAATTCTCTAGTATTGTAAAGTTCCCTGGAATCCTTTCTTGTACTGAACCACTGGTGAAAAAGGAGATACTGCTCTTCAGACACTTGAACAGAGTACACCTCTTGAGACCACATTGGTAAAAACAACAGAAGAGAGACTTCGGCACACATCAATTCACAGCAAAAAGGAAACACGTTTGCTCCGAGTTGAAGAAGAGTTCTCCTAAGAGGTATCCAAAAGTGAATATATCTTCCAATGGCTAGAAGTAGAAGAGTCTCAGGTCTGAATACCAGGAAATAAGTCTCCATCAAAAGAACAGAGTAACTCCCCTCCATCTTTCGAAAAAACAGAGGAAGTTACCAAAATGTCAGAGAAAGAATTTAGAACATTCATGGTGACTAAATTCTTTGAGTTGGAACAGAAAAGAGACAACGAACTACACGATATTAGGAATTTCTTTCATGATATGAAAGAAGAAATGGACACTTCTGAGAAAGAATCAGATGGAACTATTAGAGATATAGTCTGTAATGCAGGAAATCAAAAACTCTCTTGAAAGTATTAAAAGTAGATTAGAACATGCTAAAGATTGAATCTCTGATATAGAAGATAAAACCTCTGACCTAGAGAAAGCCACCAAAAAAGATAGAGAAAATAACCAAAAAAATGAGGATAATATAAAAGAAATACTAGATTCCATTAGATGCCCAAACATCCAAAGAATTGGCATTCCAGAAGGTGAAGAAACTAATAAAAGCATGGAAAATCCATTCCATGAAATCCTAGAAGAAAATTTTCCAAGTCTGGAGAGGCATTCAAATATCCAGACCCAAGAAATACAAAGGACCACAAATAGAATCAGCCCAAGAAGATCTTCCCCAAGGCACATCTTAGCCAGACTGGCCAAGACCACAGATACTGAAACTGGCAAGAGAGAAATAACAAGTGAATTACAAAGGTCATCCCATCAGGCTAACACTGAACCTCTCAATGGAAACAATGCAAGCAAGGAGAGAATGGGAAGACATATTGAAAGTTTTAAGAGAGAAACAATTTCAACCAAGATTACTATATCCTGCAAGATTATTCTTCATCTGGGAAAAAAATAAAAAAAACCCTCTCCAAAATAATAATAATAATAATACAATAAATAAAAATAAAAAATAAACAAAAAGTCAATCTTTGCTGAGTCAACTCACATTTGTGGTGAAAGCTTAATGGTGGCAGTTTTAACACTGGTGGTTAAGGACCTCCATGTTAAGGGAGTTCTTCCTAGGCTCTCAAAACATATCATATTAGCAGAAATTCAGGCTCCTTACATCAGACCAGCCGACATTTGGGACATGATCAGTAAAAAGAGAGGAAAAAAATGCACTGAGTCATCAGACTACAAACTAGAAAAACAACTCAGAGGATGCCTGCTGAAGAGGAGAGAGTACAACACACATGTTAAAATGGACCCATCACATATCCTGTGCATAATCGGAGACTGTTTACCCTTCTATGAAAAAGAAGGGGGGCGGAATAATCAATTTGTCAGTTTTCTGGACAAAATTTATATGGAATCTGGTGATTGTGAGTTAGGTCTCTCCATTGCATTTGTATTCATGAAAGAAAATGCAGCTAAATCGGTTGCTGCAACTCCTAGTCCTAAAAGCAAATACTGCTACTGATGTGCTCACATTACTTCATTCTCACAGTCCAGAATAGATTTGGCACATTTTCCTGGAAACAAGAACACTGCCTAGGGCAGGAATTTAGCTCAGAGACAATCAGGCCTGGTAGCTGAGAGGGTCAGTATAACTATATATTAGAATATCACTAGCCTACAATAAATGGGTTAATTTATGTATTAAAATTGCTTTTCTTTGTTAATTGTATTAGACAGTTTGATTTACACTGTAAATATTGCTTTTTCAAGAGACTTGGAAATTAAAGTTGTTCTAGTCTGGGAGAAAAAAAAAGAAAGGTCATGTTCAGTATACTATTTCTTTCTTTTCTTTTTAGTATACCATTTTTAATTTGCTCAAGAATCCTGTGAAGGATTTTTATCCCCATATTTCAGAGAGAAAACCAGTGACCCCAAAGTTAACTTACTACTGGTTGAATACACAACTTACTGGTTCAATGTGCAGTCACAAAGTACCCGAAGTAGCATCATAACATCCCACCTACCTAATTCAGAGCATGTGAAGATGGAGAAAAATAACACAGGGGGGGCTATTTGAAAAATTAAGCTATCTAGGTCAGCGAGTAACACAGTGATCATGTAGCACTCGCCATGTGGAACCTACACACAAGTGTCCTAGGGTCATATCCTGAGGTCTTTCTGTGCACACCAAGGGGTGTGCACACATGTCTGTGGTCCAGGCTGGCTGAGGCTATGGGTGGATTGTTACATGAGAACCCTGTTGCGAGTCCTTCCCTCTCTCTCATTATATCTATCTAAAAATAATTATTTAGGGACCAGCAGATGGCATAACAGTTACATCACTAGACTCCTACATAGTTGACTGTGATGTGAGTCCCAGATTTGGTGACTTAAAACTCACACTGGGTGCATGTGCACACGTGCCCAAAATCCTGAGAGGAGAATGGAGGCAAAAGGATTGCAGTGTGACCATCCCCCAGGGATGTGATTTCTCCAGTGAATGCATGTAGCCCATAGTAAAAATCTCTCTCTAAAATAATAATTATTATTTTAAAAATTAAACCACCTATGTTCATGAGAATCATTACTATGAACAAACTTTTCTTGGATGAGACCAGACATTAAATCTTGGCCATGTGCAAAATTGTTCTTAATTTTAGAAGTTGTTCAACCCTGTTTTTAGCCCCAGGATTCTCTGCTGCTATGTATGAAGAGGGAAATGAAATATAGTCATGCAAGAGGCTATTTCTTTAATTTTCTGGATTGTCATATTCATTCAGCATGAAATTTTCTACAGAAAGTCAATTTTGGAAAGTTCCAAACTTAATTAGATCTTGCAATTTTGTGATCTTCATTATAATTATCAAATACTGAAGAGCTAATAAAGGATCAACCTCTGGGCAGCAGAATAACCTAATATATTCATACCTCAATGACATCCTGAATTAGAACTGGGGAATGACGAACTCCAGTGAACCAACCAACCAACCATAGTTGACAAATTGCAATACACAACTGAGCCTTGATCAGACCAAGATGAATACATAATATGCAAAATAATCCAATAAAGTTTATCAATAATACATGGACAATTCAGATGAGACATACACTGATGTAGCAATTCTAATTAAGAGCATTTCAATGATAAACTGAACCCCTATCTCCTACTATCATGCAATTATTCATTTGAAGCTATTGTTACAAAAAGAATGAGCAGTAAGCATCTTTCTTATTCGTGAGCCTCTTCCCTGATATTTACAATTTAACCAAAAAATATATATCACCCTTTCAATACTGCAAAGTAAGCTTCAATACTCATTTTCCTTAATGTAGATTTAGTGGGAGACAGAGTAGTACATTTTAGATCATTTATTTCTATTTTTTGCTTTGCCCAATTTTTTCATCTCTGCAGATACTTTTCAGAAGCATTTCTGTAACTTTTTTGAACTAATAGTATCTTTGAAATACATTCTATCACAGTACAACCGTAATTTCAGTGGTACTAGAAACTGCATTAACTCTTTTAAGTCCTTAGTCCCTTGATTTAATATCACCTCTGAAATTATCTCCTGAAATCCTACTAAAAATTAACATTTAATAATCAAAAAATAAAATGAATGTCGCATAAGGAAAAATTCTAATCGAACTAAATTGATTGACGTACATTAGTAGAAACTAAGATCTTTTTTTTTTTTTTGGAGAGGTTTTTGCTATAGGGCACGTGCACTCACCAGACAGACAGAGAGATACAGAGAGACAGAAAGCGAAAAATCACCCCTTAGGGGGGATGGCCACGCCGCAATCCCTTCTCCTCCATTCTCCTCTTGGGATCTTGAGCATGCACGCACATGCGCTAACTGCTGGTCACGAAACTAAAATCTTAATTTGGGGGAAACTTTGAAGAAGTTTTTGGGGAAAACATTTCAATTGTTTAAAATTTTTCCTCTTTTTTTTTTTTTTTTTTTTTTCTCAATTCTTTAAAATTTTTCCTTTTTTTTTTTTGCAAATATGGTCATTACACTTGGAAAAAAGATTATTTGTGGTCTTTACACTTGGAAAAAAGATTATTTGGTTTAAGTACCTCGAATGAACATTGGCATTATGCATATGTTAAATGTTTTTTCTACCTATAAAATAAGTAAATTATCTTTTAGAAATACTTATTTCTTCCATGTGATAGACTGAGAAAGAAAATGAGACAATCACCTTCAACAGGGTCCTCCTACCACTATCCACCTCCTAGCCTTCCCTACCAGCCAGAACCAGGGACATATGCACACATACCTGGCATGTACAGGTTGGCCAGGGACACAAACTCCAATCTTCCATATGGACCTGACATCACAGAGCAGCATACTACCACTGTACCACTGTGGTCGGGCCAAATTATCTTAAAAAATATGTATACAGTTTATTTAATTTGTTTCATGAGAGAGAGAGAGTGCAAAAGAGTCTGCTTGCACATATGCATGAGAAAAAGAGAGAGAAAGAGACAGACATCCGCCCTGATAAGGTCTCATGCCTTGGCCCCCTTCCCCAAGTCCCCCAGTCAGTCAGGATCCTGGGTCACATGTGCACCTGCATGTATCAGCTTGATGAGATATCTAAACCTACGGTTGGCCACAAGGTTTCCAGCACTGCAGATCAGTAGGCTATAACTTACACCACCAAGGCTAGGCCTGAATTATCTTTAATATAAATGAACTAAGACGCTCAAGCCAGAGCCAACTTCATGTAATTATATATTTGAGTAACAGAGAGAGATTGAAAGAAATAGGATTTTTGGCAGGGTCTTGCCATGCCTCCATTCTCCCAGTTAGCTAGGATGATAGTGCACACCATCATACCTGGTATGTCTAGAGTGGTCTAGGATCCACATCCAGGCCTTCCATCCAGCGTCAGCATTGTGCAGTGGTGCCCTACCACTGTGCCACTGCAGCTGGGCATCCAGAATATTTTGATGTTTTCAAGGGTAAATGAGAGAAAGGTTAAAAATTCTCGAGGGGCAAGGATTGTGGTATTTTCTTCTGTGTATGCACAAAGTTCTGTGCCTAAACCTTTAGCTGATCCTATGAAACAGACTTTGTTTGTTTTGTGTAGCTTATGTTGTTCTGTCTGTTTGTTGGAAGCATTCATTTTTGTTTGATAGTTATTGGAGAGTTACTTGCAGGAGCTAAAGAGAAGAAGAAAAGCTGAAAGCTGCTTTGTGAGAAACTTTCAGATACGGAGCACAAGCAGTATTGTTTTGTTTCCAAGAAACAAAGTTTGCCTCAGATCCAGGTGGAGGGATGTGCTTCTATCTACAACCAAAATCCAGCTGTATATAGCACCATGAAGCCTGGCAGTTTTGAAAGAAAGAAATGAGGCTTCCTTAACATGGACATTGGTGATCTCACAAAAGCAACGTCAAAAATGGCAGAAATAAATTCTTCTGCTTTGAGAAAACATGGCTTTGGCCAAGGGCAGATTTAGCTGAAGTGGAACACATGGCAGATAACCAGGTGACAGTCATTAGCATCTGGCTTGTGAACAAACATGGAAGACCAATATGGAAACGCTCCTAAATAAAGAGAGGAAATTTTGCTGGTAGGAAGTGCTGACATCAGACAGTAAATCTCCTTGGATCTTGAGTGATGACAAATGGGTGCAAAAACTTAGTTGTAATTTTTTTTAAGATTTTCACTGTAGGGTGAATGCACTCACTGGATAGAGACAGAGACAGTGAGAGGGAAATCACTCCCAAGAGGGATGGCCACGCCATATTTCCTTCTCCTCCATTCTTTTCCTGGGATTTTTGGACATCTGGTGTGATTTTCAAGCCATCAGGTCTGGGACTTAAACTGTGGTCAGTCATGTGAGAGTCCAGTGTCTTAAGTACCATGCCATCTGCTGGCCCCAGTTGTAATCTTAACATACAATTATAGCCTGGCTTCATCGATGAAGCCAAACAAGATTTTCTAGCCTATCTTCTATATGCTTTATCTTAAGGTTATAAATTTCATTTTTCCACAAGCAAGGGAGAGTGACAACTTCCTCAACAGAGGCTTGAAGTCATGTTACACCCCTAACTTCAGCCACATTCATATTATGGACCCGTGCACACCTACTGCACTCAGGATGATCTCTGGACACAAACCATAAACTTCTTTGGTGGGTCAGCCTTGTAGTGTAGAATCATTGTTGCACCACCATCTGTTTCCCTGTATGTTTTCACTTGAGTAAATTCTAAAAGCAAGCCAATCTTTTAGGTCAAAATATACTTATATTTGTTTCTACCAAAGTATAACTTTTAAGATGTAGTTAAAATGCTTCTCAGGTAATTTGTCTCCCATTTATTTTAGTATTACTATTCTTATTTAACTCGCTAGAGGGTACATGTGCTTACTGGAAAGAGACAGAAAGGGAAAGTGAGAAAGCACACACACACACACACACACACACACACACACACAAGGTTTGGCTATAGTGCAATCCCTTCTGCATTTCTCCTTTTGGGATTTTGGGCACACATGTACATGTTCCTGGCATGTTTTTCAAGACACCAGCTCCAGGACTTAGACCACAGGGTCACCCATGCGGGATCAAGACACCTAAGCTACCACACCACCAGCTAGCCCTCTTTTATTTATTGAAGAATGTTTACTCTTACTATGAACAGGCCCTAAAAGAAGTTGCTTTGTTATATTCAGCCTAACTGACCTACTTACAATTCCTTAAACTGAAGTTAGATTTTACACTCTTCCCGGAAAGAATTTTTTTCATCTGTTCAAGCCAATTACTATTAAGATCTTCCTTTAAATTTTTGCCTCCTCTATAAACATTGCCAGGACCAACCAAGGATTAAGTCCTTCTTTCTCTTATAAATGGATTCATTTATTTTCCAGTATATATTTATTGAGGATGACAATGTGCCAGTCATCCATTAAGCACTCACTTATGCTTCTGAATTGTTAGTTATCTTGTTACGTGTCTCAATTGCCCCCTGCAACTAGACTATTAACTATCAGGAAAGAGACAGAGTCTTACATGCTCACTGGCTTGGTGCCTAATATCTGAAACATAGCAGGCATTCAATAAATATATAATAGCTTTTATCACTATTTCAGTCTTTAAATTTTAAAAATGGCAACTGAATTATACTCCTTTAACAAGCACAACACTTAACCATCGATTGAGTGACTCTTAGGTGTCACAGTATTTTCATAAATAATCTCTAACCCTTATGGTGGTCCACTAAGATAAAATTTCAGTAGTCCCTAGTGTGTCTGTGAGAAAAGAGATACTGTGAGAGGTTAAGACCTTGGGTTACTCTGTTAGTAAGTTGTAAAACTGGCTCTCAAATGCAGGAGTGGATGATTCTTAAAAACCAGAAGCATTCTTAACTAAGGAGAAGTTCTACATCCGCAGCTGACATCCTAACGTTTTCTTTATAGATGAGCAAGGGAAATACATCTTAATAGCATTCAGAAAATGTCATATTTGTCAAAGTCTTTCTGTTTTTTTTTTTCTACCTTTTTAATGTTTCCTTAGCAAAGATCCTCATGAGGGTTATCTTTTCTAGAAAATTAAAGCCACCAAACAATAAATATCACCCTCAGGCTGCTGAATTATCAACAAAAGCAGCTAAATTAAATTTTTTAATTAAAAAAAGAAAAAAACTTACTTTAATTAAGGAATACATGCTAAAAAAATGGAATGTTTTCTATAACACTTTAATGTAAATTTATTCAAGACTACTCATATATGTGATATTATATCTAGGTCTTAATGAGTGGATTTGTTTTGATTGTTTTGAAACTACAAAAATACAAGAAAGCATTTTGTGTAATCAAGAAGCATACATTGAAAAGAAGATACTAAATTGATTTTCAAAGCAGTTGCTGCTCTTCATATATGATAATATTGCAATAAGAGGGAGATTAAGAATCGTAAGACTCTTACCAATCAAAATAATTTTTATTACTTAATGATATTTGTAGTATGTGATTGTAATTATAAATAATTTTTAATATGATGGAGATACATGGAGACTTTCAAATAATTTCTTTGGCTGCTGCCAACACCTACAGAGGCTCAGTCTTTCGATGACTCAATAGCTTCAAGAGGAGTTATATCAAGGATAAACTTGGTGAAGGAAAAAGGGAAATGACCTGCTATCCCACAGCATCTAAGCAGGTACAGGGAACTATGGGTCTATTTGACTAGGCTTTGCTATTTAATGACTATGAGTACGTAAAACTGGGAAATAAGTTCCTCAAGGTCAATCATTCCTAAAGGAGGCAAGAAGAAGGTGCCATGTTAGGATTACCTAGGGATTTGGGGGACATTTTGCCCAGCTATTCTTAGTTCTCCAGAGATGATGGTACAACGGTTTCCCTGCCAGTAGCTACTCATCAGTAGCTATTTATTCTCATAGTGATTTACTGCACTTAACCCTCTTGACATGTTAGCCATTTAAAAAATAAACACAGGTGATAATTACTAGTGCAGTCACAGAGAAGATGTATAGCTGGATGTGTGCAAGGATGATAGCAAGCAGGGCACAGACAGTTCTGGTTTAAAGTAGCTCTACGTCCTTAGTCCGCTCACTAAGAACGGGGAATTGGCAAGGATGAGCATGACACTTGGCCCAGAATGGGAGGGCTCAGCAATCTGTCTTTCAGGAAAAAAGAGGGGTTTCGAAGAAATGATTTAAAATACTTTCACCACAAATACAAGACAATTCAATTCCCAACGCACCCAATGTAGGGAATGAGTCTTAAAATGTATTTCATGACTTTGTTGTAAAGAACCAGATATAACTGGATTCTGTAAATTAAGGATACCTGAGAAGGACAAGAAAAAGCAGATAAATATATAAATTTTATTACAGATCATTGCTGAGACAGCGCAAAATCTCTGGGCAGTAAAATATTGAATTGCAAACATGTGTCACATATAAGAAAACAATTCTATCTGTCTTTGTGTCCATGTAACACTTTCCTGAATGTCCCAGCCAAATGCAAAAAGATAAAATTTTAGAAAATTTATTTAGCTCCAAGTGAAAATCAAATTTATTCTTTACAGATAAGATTTCTTTTATATGAGAAATCAGTGAAACTCTAGAGATAAATAACTAGAATTAGTAGAGAGTTCAACAATGATACTAGAGAAAGGATAATTACACAAACAACTGAATGCTAGCTACAACTAAATGGAAAACAACCACCACCACAACAACAGTAAAAAGCATTAATGAGAGAAACATAACTATTATGTATGTAGAGAAAAAGTTTAACAAAGGATATGGAAAGCATGTGTGGGGAAAATTAGAAATTTGCATCTAAGCTAAAAGGCAGAGACCTAAATAAATGGAAGCATTTACCAAAAAAAAAGAAAAAAATCAAAATGATGTCAATTCTTTTTTTTTTTTTTCTTTTTGGAGAGGTTTTTGCCATAGGACGCATGTACTCACCAGAAAAACAGAGAAAGACAGAGAGACAGAAAGCGAGAAATCACCTCACAAGGAGGATGGCCATGTCGCAATTTCTTCTCCATTCTCCTCTCTGATCTTGGGCATGTATGCACACGCATCCGGCGTGAGTTTAAGCCACTGTGTCTGGGACTCAAACCACAGTCAACTACATTACATGAACTGCTGGTCCCAAAATGATGTCAATTCTTTAAAAATTAATCTAACTTCAAACAACTTCAGCCAAAAACAAGGAATTCCATAATTCTTGAAGGGCACAGTAAAGCCAAAGAACTTTGAACAAAAATTAGGTTACAGACAGTTAAGGAATCTTTCTACCACAAGGAAAGATTTACCAAAAAAAACATAGTAATTAAGATAAGATGATATTGGCACTGATGCAACAAATGGGCCAGTGGTGGAAACTGCCCCTAAACAAACCATACCAGCTTCATGGTACCAACCCTTTATGCCAAATGCATGACCAGAACCTTACAGTACTATCTTATCTGGAAATGCTGGGCAGCTGTAGATAAGATAAAGTCATCCTGAATTAAGGTGGGCCCTCTAATGAACAGTGTACTTAGCAGAAGGCCCTGTGAAGACTTAGAGACACAGAGGGGATAATGACATGTGATCATGGAGACAGTTTGGAGTGATTCATCTGTAAGCCAGAAATGTCAGGTTGTCAATGATCACCAGAAATTAGGAAGAGACAAGCAAGTATTCTTTTTATTTATTTTTTTCAAGTATAGGTTTTTGCCATAGGGTGCATATGCTCACTGGAGAGAGACAAAAAAAGAGAGAGAGGGAAACTGAGAAATCGCCCTTCCTAGGGGCATGGCCACATTGTGATCCCTTCTCTTCCATTCTCCTCTCAGAATTTTGGTCATGCACACACATGCTCCCAGCATGATTTTCAAGTTACCAGGTCTGGAACTTGAACCACGGTTGTTGGATGTTTGGAAATCCAGCATTTTAATCACCATGCCAACTGCTAGCCTCAGCAAGTGTACTTCTTTAGTGCCTTCAGAAAGAATATGAACTTAACACCTTGATTTAAAACTTTTCACCTCTACAACTGGGAGACCATGCATTTCTATGTCTTAAACCACACAGTTCATGATAATCTGACCTAGGAAACTAATACACAAATACATATTTTGGAGATTTCTACAAGATGGCCACATTGCACAGCTTCAGGGGACTCCATTTGCATGATATTCTATATGTTCCAGGATTATGCAGTTCTCCTAGAACAGCAGTCTCCAATCTTCCCTGCCCTAGGAACCTATTTTATGGAAGATAATCACTCCTCAGATGCGGGTAGGACATGAGAAGGTAGAGGTTGGTTCCAGGCTGACCCAGGTACACGCGCCTACTGTGCAACACATTTCCACCCTTACCACATTGTAATATACAATGCAACAATCACACACAATAGGGTTTGCACTCCCAAGATAGTCCAGGATCGCCACTGATCCAACAGAAGGCAGAGCCCAAGTAGCAGTGAGATTGAAGGGAGGGGCTGCAAACCCAGATCAGTTGGAGCCCCATTTTCTCTCCTGCCAGTCATTCCCAGTGCCGGTTACCAGTGAACTGGTAACCTCTGATATAGAATATGAAGTGAACAGTGGCTCCTGAAATCGTGCAGAGCAGCATCTCTCTTTATGTGGGTGAGAAGAGGCAATACAAGTTAATGGGTAAAAGATTAACTTTTTGATGACTCATGCTGAAACTGAGGCCTAATCATGACAAGGAAAGAAAAGCTTTTAAATTATGAAAGAAAATATTAAAATAGCTTTACAATACTGGAATTGAGAATTATTTCTTAAGCAAAGTATACAAACACACAGGAAAACAGGTAGAAGCTGAAACAATGTTTTGATAAAGTTGGCTGTTTTGAACTTTAAAATCTCTGGGTAACAACATCATGAACAAAATGAAAATATAGGGAGCAGAACAAAAGACGTTTGTGTTATAACTCCTGATGAAAGCTTGAGAGCCACAACATTTAAAGGAGTTTTATAAATCAGTAAGAAAAAAATGTAAAAGAACAAAATGAGCAAAATATAGGACTGGGTAAATGACATAGGAGAAAAGTTACTATGTGTATGAAAAAAATATTAAATTTTATTTATGCCCAAAGAAACACAAATTTAAATATATGATATTCCATTTGATATCCTAATGATTAGGAATAACTGAGAATGCTATAATATTAATCAGCTAGAACATGGACACATGGGAATTACACATTGATGGTGGTGATGTAGGCAGATATAACACTTCATAGGCCATTTGGCAATATTTGGTGATATTAAAACTGTATTTCTCCCAAACCCAGCAAATCCACTTTTGGTGTCTTCCCTAAAAGAACTTGAACATGGACAAAAGGAACAATGCAAAAGGTATTCACTGTATAGCACTTATAATTAAAAATTACTATAAACAATCTCGATAACCAATAGGAGAATGGATAAATAAATTGCTCTATATTTATATAATTGAATATGTTTAGGGACTGGCAGATGGCATGGTGATTAAGGCACTCAACTTCCAATGGCCAACCACAGTTCAAGTCCTGGACCTGACAGCTTGTTTTCTCAATTTTCCCCTCTCTCTTTCTGTTCAAATAAAAAAAAATAGTAATAATGATAATAAGTAAATAATTCTAAAAAAAAAAGTCTGTGCTGTATACATTCACAATCATGTATTTATAAATGAACTAAAAACACATTAAATATAAAAATATCTTTAAAAATATTATTTAAAAAAGAATAGTATCAAGAATACATGGCATATGTAGAGAGCAGCATCATGTAACATTTTCAATATCAAACAAAAATATTAAATATTGCAAAAGTATATGTTGTTTAGAATAAATACAAATGTTGTGATAATATAAAATTGGAAGATAAGAATATGTACAACTTCAGGATAAGGTTTACTTGGGAAATTGAGAGAGAAATGAATGGGTGCCTTTAATCAAATATATAATATTTTGATTATACTTTTAAAATCTAAAAGAGATATGATAAAATGTTATCATTTACAAATTCTAGATTGGGGCAGTACATGGATATATTATTTTCCCATCTTTTTGTATAAACTTTATTTAGAATTATTTACTTAACTTTATTATAATTATTATTATTTTTAATTTTCAAAAGGGAATGCACACTCACCAGAGAGAGACAGAGATAAAGAAAGAGAGAGGGAAACTGAGAAAGCAATTCTCACAGGTCCGCAGTTGGCCATGTGGGAGTCCTGAGCCTCAACCACCACACCACCTGCTGTCCCCTTATTTTCTCCTCTTTAGTAGGGCAGAAGTAGGTGATATATACAAAATAGAAACAAAGAGAAAAAGAAAAGAGGAGAAAGGGAAAAGACGTAAAGGGGAAGGGCATGGAGAAGAGAGGAGGAATATGGGCATGGTGTTCCCAGTTGACCCATGTGCAATTTGTGGCAGGCAATGTATTAATAGTTTAGAGGAGGTTAACTCTTGCTCAGGTATACTTTTAAAAAATTATTTATTATTATTATTATTTTAAATTTAATTTTCTACAAGGCAATGTGCGCTCACCAGAGAAAGACAGAAAGAGAGAGAGAAAAAAAGTGAAAAAGCTAGCTTCCCCATCTAGGACTCAAACTGTGGTCAGCCATGTGAGAATCCAGTACTTTTACCACCACACCATCTGCTGGCCCAATACACCTATGTTAATACTAGCTTCTTCTTTCAACTTGAACAAATTAACTATTCCAAGACTCTGTTTACCCTCTATAAAATGAATAGGTTAAAATGAACTGAAATTATTCTCCAAAGACTAAGTAGATGAAAATATGCAAAATGTCCAGTGCAGAAGCCTACTGGATATTTACGGAGCGTGCCATGAATACTAAAGCACTCTCTCTCTTCTTGTAAGCAGTTGGAAACAATAAAGTCTGTGCAAAAAGAATAATACCTTAACTACTCATTGGATAGAATTGATTTTCTCTTTCTCATCTCAGTAAAGGTAATTTTGAAAGGGATTAAATGCCTTTGGCATGAAAAAACATGTAGACTATAGAGAAAATTGTAGGGCTTCAGTTTCAACCAAAGTACCCATTACAAAGGTAGATGAGGAAGTTCCCATGGCTCAGCATTTAAGCGACAGTTACTTATTTAGGGGATTGTGGCACAGGCCCTTCACCCTTAGCTGTCAATGACTTTACTCTGAAATACTGAATGGAACACGCAGTAGGGTCAATTGCAGACTCACTGACAAGAATTAAAGCACAAAGCTCCCTAATGAGATCTGTGGTTATTCCTTGTGGTTCAAGGAACACTGTGGTTAATAGTTGACAGCCTGTAGGGTCAATTCCCTTGCAGAAGCAGAGTTAACTTAGGCAGTCCCTGGGCTGTAGAAACAACACTGTCTGTAGTAGGAAGCTTGACCCTCCTTTTATCATGCCAGGAAATTCTTGGAATGCAGCCATAGTCTGATATTTATGGTTCCATGAGCATTTGACTCTTAAAAAACTCTCTAATTCTGGAAAATGGTCACTGGTCAGTTGCTAATGCACACATGGTAGAAGAAAAAAGTCTTTTATGAGAGAGAAGGCAGAGAGAAATGTTCATGAGACTCAGCATCTCTGATATCTACCTATAGAGTAAATATAAATGCATGTTTAATACATGCTTATGAAAACTCTGTATATGTATTTCCACACACAGAAGCTAAAATGCTGAAATAAATGCTTAATACTTAAAAGAAAAACAGGACTAGTTTTGTAGCCTAGTGGTTAAGGGAGCCAGATCCTATATGGGCAACTGCAGTTTGAATCTTGGCCTGGTGACTTGTGCATGTGCATTATTGCCCCAGATTCTGACAGGATGGCAAAATGAAGGAAAAGAAATTGTGGCATGACTATATCCCATTTAGAGGTGCTTTCTCTCTCTTTCTCTCTCTCTGTGTGTGTGTGTGTGTCTCTCTCTCTCCCTCTAATGAGCACACGTGCCTTCTGGCAATTAAAAAAATAAGAGAAAAAAATTTATCTAGTTTTCCTCATAGAAAGAAAAAAATGTGGCATATGGTATTTATCAAAACAATGGAGGGGGCCAGTAGTTAGTGTAATGGCTATATCACTGGACTCCCATGTAGTCGACTGCGGTTCGAGTCCCAGACCCAGAGACTTAAAACTCACTCCCGTGCGTGTACGTACATGCCCAAGATCCCAAGAGGAGAATGGAGGAGAATGGATTGCAGCATGGCCATCCCCCCTGGGGGGTGATTTCTTGCTTTCTGTCTCTCTGTCTCTCTGTCTCTCTCTGCCTTTCTGGCGAGTGCACGCACCCTGTAGCAAAAACCTCTCCAAAAAAAAAAAAAAAAAAGAAAGAAAAAAAAAAAATGGAGTACAATAGTCTGAACTCACACAGGCTTCTGTCCCAGTATACACTCACTTTCTTGAGCTCTTTGGGCTAAAAGGAACCTTGAAGAGGTTCTTTCATCCATATCTCTCTTCCCTGCACTAAAAGGATCCTTCAGAACAATCTAGCAATTGGTTATCTTATTTTTTACATGAAAAGAAATTTTATAGTTTATTTAGGGGTAACATCTCTAGCTGAAAAGAAACAAACAAAATCCCTCCATTTTAAAATACCTTGACACTCTTTGTAAGCATTTTAAAATTAAGGTAGGAAACCACATAATATCTAGTAACTGAATTAGAAATAATGATTGCATACATTTTCTTAACACCCTGTCTCCAAGGTAACCTATTTCTTCCTGACAGACTGCAGGAGCTAGAGAAATGGGAGAAGATGGAGACAAGATGAAGTTGCATCCAAAGATGAGATGGCCACTGGCTGATAGATCGATCCCAACGAGAATAAAACAATTCATAGAAATCAATGCCACTGACCTGCCAGTGCATCTCAGAATTGCTGCTACACTAGAGGCGAGTTGCAAACAATGCAACACAAGCAGTCTCTCAGTAACACTAGCAGTGAATAGCCAGATTAAAAATTACCTGTTAAATCTGAATTACATGAAAAAAAAAAGTCTCTTAGATATTTTATACGGGTTAGCCAGTCTAGAAAATCCAGGCAGGTGATAAAGAAATCAGAAGCATCTTGCTGAATGTAACTAGTATCTCACTAGTAGTTTCTGATGTTATTCAAGGAAGCGATGGAATCTCCTTTTCAGCAGTTTTGAAAATATCCAACCTTCCTGCATGCGGATGATCTCACCTTGGAAGCAGCCCAAGCTTGAACACAGTAGACTGCTTATTACAGGCTCATTTAAAGAGGAAACCATCCCAAACCTGTCCTGTCTCATGCACTTTGCATTTGGAATGGGTTAAAAGACACAAACAAGCCTGAGGCATCTGAATGCCCAGGGTTTTCAGTAGAATGAGACTTAGTTCTTAGTCCAGTGGATGCCAACAGTTAATGAATTTATACATGTTGACCCTTTGCTCTTCTTTCTTCTTCCCAGTCTAATCCTCAGTTCTCCCTTCATTATCACTGCCATCAAGAAGGCACAGAGAACCTAGTCTAAGAGGGATGAAAGAGGAAGGAAAGGGCCACCATGTGTATGTATGTTAATTTGGGGACATTCTGTAGCGAACTGGCCTACAGAGACAATGCTCAACAATGTCCTCTCATGTTGGCTGGATAGTCACTAGGTGTTGAGCACCAGGCTATTGAGGTTGACACTTGAGCATCATAACATCCTAATGCAGTGTGTTATTATTATTTCGATTTTAAGGATAAAGAAATGAATGCTTAGAGACACTTCCTTATTCAAAGATATAGTGAGTAAGTGGTAGGACTGGGAATCCAGCCTTGGGAGTATTACTTTGAAGATCATGATCTCATAACACCATATTCCACTGCCTACCTTTAGTAAGACTTTGCTATTTCTAAATGTGAAAACTTGGGCCATTGGAATTTCTCTAAATTTCAGCCTTCCGTGAAACAGTGTAATGATCCATTCTTTGTTTCAAATGAATTTTATTACATTTATGTGAGGCACTGGGCTACTTACTGGGATGCACAACTGAGCAAAAGATGGAGGGAGAAATATAAAACTTTTTTTTCCTTAAATTATGAGACCAAAGAAAACTGTATCCGCATGTAGAAAAAAGCATAAATCAAATAACTATGGGGATAGTATAGCCTGGTTGTGCATGGGGAGTGCGCTAGTCTGTTTTTGTGTTGCTAACAGAAATACCTGAGTCTGTGTGATTTTATAAAGATAGAGGTTTATTTACAAACTCATGTTCATATGGTTGGAAAGTCCAAAGTCCTAGGCCTACAGCATGGCTGGTCAAAATACAGAGGATAGTGGTATAAGAAAAGAGAGAAAGAATGCAAAGTTTGCTGTCCTTCTTTTATAGCAAGATGACTTCTTTTGAGATCTAATACTCACCGGTTCTTATGAGATATCATTACTTTATCCATGTGAGTGTTACCATCACAGCATAACCACCGTGAACCAATTACTCCTCACAAGACCCGGACCACACCACCTCCCAACACCAAATTCCAAAACATGAAATTTTGGGGGTCAAACCATGATTCAAACCATGACAGCAAGTATCAATTTAGATGGAGTGTTCAGGGAAGGTGTCTCATAATGGTGACATTTGCTTTACTGTGACCTTAAAAATAAGAATGTGTCCTGCATGTGAAGTTCATTCCTAACAGTGTTCTGCATGTGAAGTCCATTCCTAACAGTGAGGACAGCATGTACAAAAGCTCAAAGAATAGGAAGTTGGTTGAACAGAGGCATTAAGTAGGAACCTGAGAGATCTGAGGCTGAGGGCCCTGCTGGCTGTTCTAGGGAATTTAGATGTAAGTCTCTTATTCTATTTATTTATTTATTTGTTTGTTTATTTATTTTGAGAGTTTTTTTTTCTCTCTCTCTCAGACAGAGAGAGACAGAGAGACAGAAAGCAAGAAATCACCCCCAAGGGGGGATGGCCATGCTGCAGTCCCTTCTCCTCCATACTCCTGTCAGGATCTTGTGCACGCACGCATGCGCACCCAGAGTGAGTTTTAAGTCTCTGGGTCCGGGACTCAAACCGCGGTCGACTATATGGGAGTCCAGTGATAAAGCCATTATGCTAACTGCTGGTCCCTCTTATTCTATTGATTCAAAAAGCATTTATTTATTGTGTAAAAGTATCCATTTATCAATTCAAACAAGGAACGCCAGATTCCTGTAAACAGCAGTGGAAAGTCTCTGGTAGGTAGAAACCTAACAATGTACAAATTGAGTGATAAGGGTGAAAATGCTTTGGGGAGCCAAAGTTTTAGACCCACTTAATTAAATCTTTTGTCGTTTTTGTAAGAGGTGGAGTGAGGAGGGAGGTGTTTTTCATTTATTTTGTAGTGTTTTGTTCTTGCTCTTCTCTCTTTCATAGTAGTAAATGCACAAACTGAGGTGGTTGGTGATGAAAGGGCATATTATTTCAAGGAGTATCCTTGAAGGTGTTTGGAGCTCTAATACCCCACTGAACACCTTCCTTAATTCATTCAACAAATGTTTATTTAGTGTGTGGCAGTCAGTGAGACAAATTACCCTGTAATCCTCGAAAATGGCACTCAAACTTTGATTTGACATCCTGTGCTCAGCCAAAACAGAGTGCTTAGTTCATTTTCCAGCCTTCTTCCCAAGTAGGAAGGAGCATATGACCACTTCTGGACAAGATAAAAATGGGGGATTTCTAGGAAAATGTGGGCTGTCCAATGTGAAAGCACATCCTAGACCACCAACAACAGGAGGTGCAGGTGACTTTGGTCCACAGCTCCTATGCTCTGACTTCCATCTGACCGTATGCTGGGGTCTTTGATTCCCCGGGTTGCTCTCAGCAACCTACAGGCCATTCCTAGGAGTTGCAGGATTCCTCTGATGATGACTATGGCCAAGGGCTCACTAGTCTTAACAAACTGGATTACAGCCTAAATTCATTCGTCCAGCGTTCCTTCCCTGTCTTCCACCTGGAGTCAGGTTTGCATCATGGCCTGAAGGCTCTTCCAGCCTCTCAGTTCCTCTCCATTCTCTCTTACAGGTGTTTCATTCTATAATCCTCACATGTTAAATACTGTCTTGGCATCTGCTTCTCAGAGATCCCAAACTGACACAAAAAGCATATAATGTATGTAATAAGAAAATCTTAAGATATATTAAATGAGAAAGATCAAGTTTTGGAGCAGTATATAAAATATGCTATATGTTCTCTTAAAGTGAAGGGAAAATGAAAATATGAGCATATATTTGTTTTTGTATGTAAATATAATGATTGTTACCTACAGGGATAGGTTATGGCAGGAACTGAAAGGCAAATAGAAGACAGGAAGAAGAGGGAGACTTTTTTTGTGGGTGGAGGGTGGTTTGTTGTTACAGGGTATGTGTTCTTGCCAGAGAGAGACAAAGAAAGACCAGGAAAGTGAGAAATAATTCCTAGGGAGGGATTGCCATCTGGAAATCTCTTCTCCATTTTCATTTTAGGATTTGGGGCACACTCACACACACACATGCATCCAGAGTGATTTTCAAGTCATCAGGTATGGGACTTGAACTTCAGAGTCAACCATGTGAGAGCCAGCCACCTTAACCTTCATGCTACCTGCTGGACTGGGAGATATATATTTTTTCTTATCTCTATACCTTTGTATATAGTTTCGGTTTTTAACTGACTGAAGATGTTGCATATACAATTTTTAAAAATAAAAGATTAAATATCTTTTTTAAAAAAGAATTATTTTATTTAAGTTTATTTTTATTTTATTTGCTTATTTTAACTTGACAAGAGAGGAACAGAATGAGAGGGAGAGAGGGTAATCAAGGAAGTAAGCCACCAGGTCCAGGACTTGAACTGTGGGCAGCCATGTGGGAGTCCAGCACCCTTAACCACTATGGAAAAAGATGAAATATCTTAGGAAACAAGATTTTCTGGCTTCAGGCTCTGGAACGTGTGACACATATTTTTGATAATGTAATTTAAGAGTTAGAAAGCATTTTTGTAAATCGTAAGAAGACATCAATTACTCAGCTTAGTTGCATGCTAGAGCCCCAAAGCAGCAACACTCCTTATGAAGCTGTGAAAATGATTTAACACCCTTATAACGGGATTCTACCATCACTCACAGTACACATAGCCTTGTTGGTGGAGTTTCCACTCAGAATCTGAAGCTAACTGACTCCTGCCTTGATTCTAGTCCATGAATTCTAAAGATGGTAGATTTCAATACTCTTATGATAATCCATATTAATTTCCATTCCAGGAGGACGTTATGCAATCAAGGAAAATGACTGCTTCCTCCGCTGAGCACATCATTTGAAGTTATGATAGTCTTTCTCATCTACCCCAAATCCATTTGCCAGATTATGATACTTGTAAGGATGGAGACCAAATTATTGATAAAAGTTTATTAATAAAATATATAAAAGCCATTTTAAGGCTTTATTAATTAAATTTTTTTCAGAGATAACCATTTTGGGAGAATAAGGTGTTTATGATTAGTGTGCATTTCACTCTAATATTGTCAAGAAAAATTATTCAACCAGGAGCTGGGAGGAAATAACATCATATTGTCAAACTTAAAGAGTTCAGAATTTCCCTTTTCAGAATCCAATATACTTAGAGGAGTGTCCTTTTCATCCTGTATACTTGGAGGAGGGCTATAGTTGGATTTGAGAACAATGATGTGAGATATTCAGGCCCTAAAACTCCCTTTTATTTCAAGCTCTCCCAAATTATCTTTTCTGTCTTTAAAACATGAATCCTCCATATTACAACACATTACAGAGTATCTGTGGTCTATAAAGAAAATTTTATCCTCCAGAGCCCATTTCTGTGTTAACTCTCAGCATCTTTTGAGGTTTCCTTGGGGGACAGCATTGGAAAAAAGAGCTACATTTTATTGACCTCCCACTGTGGTCTAGGCACTATGTTAGAGACATTACATATGTTATCTCAAATTTCGTAACTATTTATGAGCTAAGTATTATTTTTTATTTCTTTTTACAGATGAAGTTCTGAAATTCAGCAGTACAAATGGGCGGAGCAAAGATTCAAACCCAGGGCAGCCTATGAAGTCCATGCTCTTGACCTCAGGAAATTGCCTGAAGATGTAGATAAGAGGGTAAAAGCCCCCACAGGTCCCGGTACAAAGTATATGACAGACAAATGTCAGTTTGCTCATTGCTTTTGCTTTAAACTCTAGGCACAGAATTTACCTATGTGTCCCTAAGTTGTCCAACTCATTGTACTTCTATTTCTCTTTAGAGTTGATTCACGGTAGATACTGGGAAGCCAGGGATCATCAGGTGGACTAGTGGATGTGGCACTGGATTCTCATATGGCTAACCAGAGTTTGAGTCCTGGACCCAGTGGCTTAAAACTCACTCTGGGCACGTATGCATGGGTGCCCAAAATCCAAAGAGGAGAATGGAGGAGAAAGGATTGCCGAATGGCCATCCCCTCTGGGAGGTGATTTTTCATTTCCTCTCTCTCTCTCTATCTCTCTCTGTGTCTCCAGTGACTTCATGTGCCCTATAAAAAAATCTCTCTTAAAAGCAAAAAATAAATAAATAAATAAAGTGGGGAAGTCAAATAGGAGAATGTTGCTCTTTCCACACATATTTTCCAGCCAGACTGGAGCCAGTGAAAGTGAGACTCACTGTTTGAGAGGAGACCCCAGCTGGCCTGCTGGTACCATTTAAAGTACTAGTGGTACCTTGAGGGTCAGAAATTACTCTGTAAGGAGATTTCCTCCTCCAATACCAGTAAGTGAATGTGCCATGGATAAGAATGTTCAGTATACAACAGGTGGACAACCACACAGCCCTCCTCTAGTTAACTTTGAACAGGACTTCAGAAGAAAACTGAGTTCTGTGCTCGTAATAAGAGCTCTGAAGAACTAAAATCCTGGGAATGAAATACCTTAGAATTCTTTTGTCAGGACATTAGGTACTATTATATGTTATTTTATTTAAAGTTTTATTTTACTGCATGACTCATTGCTACCTGATCATTTAAAAAATAGAAAATTTGGGGGCCAGTAGATGGCATAATGGTTATGTCACTGGACTCCCACATGGCTGACTACATTTTGAGTCCTAGACCTGGTAGCTTGAACTCATACTGGGTGCATGTGTGTGAGTGCCCAAGATCCCAGGAGGAGAATGGAGGAGAAGGGATTGTGGCATGGCCATTCTCCCCTGAGGGGGCAGGGGTGATTTCTCACTTTCCTGGGGCAATTTCAAACTTTTCCTTTCACTGTTTCTGTCTCTCCCTCTCTTTCTTTCACTCTGCAAGAGCACATACCCTAGGCAAAAACCTTTAAAAAGAAAAGATCTTTTAAAAATGTAAAGTAAAAAAATTAATAACCATTTTCTCTATATCCTTCTATCTTGAAATTTCTAATCACATATGAAGATCTATCCCTTCCTTTTCTATTATTTTTTGTCCCATTTGAGATATTTTATACATGTTATTATGCCTCTTGCCTTTTTACTAAATATGTCTTTGAGATTTTCCTTTGAGCACTTAAAGATTGTACCAGTCAAAGCTGCTGGTGTAAGCAACAGAAACCTGGATGATTGAAGCAAAATGACATTTATCAAAAGTAGACTAGGGGGATCAACAGTTAACGTAATGGCTATGTCACTGGACTCCCATGTCAACTGCGGTTCATGTCCCAGACCTGGTAGCTTAAAACTCACGCCGCGCGCATATGCATGCATGCCCAAGATCCCAGAAGGAGAATGGAAAAGAAGGGATTGCAGTGTGGCCATCCCCCCTGGAGGGTGATTTCTTGCTTTCTGTCTCTCTGTCTCTCTCTGTCTGTTTGGCAAGTGCACGTGCCCTACGGCAAAAAACCTCTCCAAAAAAAACCGTAGACTAGGTAGCTTTCTGGATGAGCTGGCCTGAGGACAAGGCCTGGAGACCTGACAACCAGGAATTATTCTGAAACAATATTGACAAGCTATAGACAGCACCTCTGGGTGCAGCAACTGCTATTTTCTCAGCTGGTGTGATAGTCACTGACCCCTGAGTATTGCTGCCAGAAACATTGCCTCCATCACTCCTGGGATACTAAGGGGGAAGGATTGTTACACAGTGAAACAATGAGAGCTTGTCATTGAAAAAATATATATATATATATATATATATAGAGAGAGAGAGAGAGAGAGAGTAATCTAATTAGAGATAAAGGATCCAGTAGAGAAATGTCATTTTTCTCTTACATTGTTATATATTGGTATTTCAATACAAAGTTATTCAGTCTCTGATTATGACTCTGAGAAGAACTACAATAGACTTCCGAATACATAATTTTACAATTATCTCTATAAGATAAATTCATGGCAATAACATCATGGTAGTGAAATAGCACGTGTATTTCTAAGGTTGAAAATTTTTACCAATATGATTTCCAAAATGAGGCACACATTCTTGAGTAGGAAAAAGTAAGAGCAGCACTGTCATTATAACTTGGTCCACAGTAGATTAAGTGGAATCATTTTTGCAATCTGACAAATGAAAAGTAGCAATTTCTTTCAAATTCATTTTCTTTAATTATATATTGATATTGAGAATCTTTTCTTTCTATGTTCATATCCTTTTTTTTCTAAGCTTTTTTTTTTTTTTTTTTTTCAAGAGAGGGATTTTTGCTATAGAACTCATATACTCGCTGGAGAGAGAGAGAGATACAGAGAGACAGAAAGTGAGAAATCATCCCCTGGAGGGATGGCCACGCTATGATCCCTTCTCCTCCATTCTCCTGTTAGGATTTTGGTATGCATGCACACGTGCCCTCATGAGCTTCAAGACACTGGGTCCAGGGCTCAAACCATTGTCGACTATGTGAGAATTCTGTAATATAACCATTATGCCAACTGCTGTTACCTAAATTATGGTTTTTGGTTATTAGCTTAATATTTGTTTATTTATTGTTTTACTTTTGATTGCCAGTGGGCAAGTACACTCACCAGAAAGAGACAGAGAGAGAAAGAGGGAGAAAGTACCCCCAATGGGGCATGGTCATGCTACAATCCCTTCCTCTCCATTTCTCCATTCTGTTGGTTGTTTTGGAAACACAAGCTGATTTACCCAATGTGTTTTTCAACTCAGTAGGGCCAGGATTTGAACCACGATTGGCCATGTGGCACCTGGCTCTCTTAACCACAAGACTACCGGCCAACCCTGTTCATTTCTTTTCTATTAACTACTATGCAATCCTTCCATATGAGACTGCATTATCTATTTCTAAAGTGAAGGCTCATAACATTTAATTTATATCCTGAAACCCACTCACTTATTGAAAAGTTGTTAAACTGCTACCTTAAAGTCTTTCAAATAGTTGTAGACCCTTGCAGGTGAAGACATTCCCCATGTAATTATTTTTAAGACAATGTTACCTGGAATATATTGACTTAAGTCAGGGACAACTTGTGTGTGTTAAAGTTTGGGTTACTGAAGAATAGTTGAGGGAAGAAGGACCATAATCCTTCCTTTGGTGATTGTATATTTTGCTCCACAAAGACAGTAGTGCCCTCTAAAAGGAACGGTCTCCATATAGCCCTCCCAACACTCATCACAATTTCATCTTCCTCTAGCCTTCTCCTGAAATGGGAATATTTGGAAATCTAAGTCCCTGCCAACTCAACATTGATTTCTATAACTAAGTAGTTATTAGGATGTGCTTTGGCATCAACAAAACACATGAAGTTGGGTAAATGAAAAGAGGACACCTGGCTTATTTAAGGTAGAATTGTATTTGCAAAACACATGAAAGCATCCAGGTTGGATGGTACAAATAATAGATAAGTGTGCTCCTATGTAACTCCCAGGTTAGCGGCATGGACATCACCAGTCAACTAAAGTCCCCTCTAGACTATAGAATCAAAAAACTTTGGGTTGGGATATAGGTCATGGCAACATTTTTTAAAATGATAGAGAGTTCTCACATGTATAAGAGATAGAGAGTAAACACTCTTGTCACACCATAATCCCCACTCAAGCCCTCCAGCTCCTCAGGTTTCTAGACATCCATGCATGTCCAGCATGCCTTCAGGCCAACCCAGGATTCAAACTCGTGGTCTACAATATGGATCCAGCCTTAAACAGCATTGTGTGTCTGAGGCTCATTATAGCTGCATCGGAAATCTACTAAGGAGCCTTCCTGTTAACTCTAAGGCAGTTTAGAGTTTAAAAGTGGGGTAATGTAGAGAAAATCTGCATGATTCAGCTTCTGTGCTTCATCTAGCAGTCTCTGCCAATTTTCCTTTTCTCAGAAGTCATGAATGGAGGATTTACTACCCTTCAAAAGCAGCCAGAGGTAATTGTAGTTTCCTTAGCTAAACTTGTCCTACCTAAAGTTCATGAAAAAACAAAAAGTTGGTGGGGGAGAAAAAGAAATTAATGTATGAGTTCATTTTGGTGCAAAAAATTTTGACCTATGCAATTTTTTTTAACTACTACTTATTTCCCTGAAAAATTTATTTTTGGAAAGATTTTTGCTATAAGGCACATGTACTTGCCAGAGAGAGAGAAACAGAGAGACAGAAAGTAAGAAATCACCCCTCAGAGGGGATGACCACACTGCAGTCCCTTCTCTTTCATTCCCCTCTTGGGATTTTGGGCATGCACACACACGCACATGCATCCTGCATGAGTTTTAAGCCACTGAGTCTGGGACTTGAACCACAGTAGACTACGTGGGAGTCCAGTGATCAACCTCCTCGCCATCTGCTCCCCTGGCCTCGTCCCATGAACTTTTTGAACATCTTTTGTGTCTGGAGCAAATTTAACTGTCAGCCAACTTCTAAACTGTGCTGACTTTAACTCTGACATACCTCTGTAAGAAAGGAGTGTGCAAAGCATGTGTAGTTACTCCTCTGCATATACAACTGTGTCTTTCAGTAAAACTACCTCCTACGGAGCATAGCTGCCTCTAGAAAGTGAAAACTTTGCCTCCATTAAGTGTGTTTGCTATGTTGCAACTGTATTTTCTGACCATCCCTTATCACAGTGTGATATTCATTTGCACACCACATTTTTCCAGTGACTGAAAAGTGATCACCCCAGCTTGGCAGTCTACACCGAAGCACCATCATTTATTTCTCTCAGTACTCTGTCCTGGACATTCCCAGTGAGCACAAAGCCTTTGAAGTCCATGATGCATGTAATTCAGCTGACAGTGGATTGGATTGGAGTCCATCTAAATAAAGCCCAAGCCTGAGCAGGTATCAAAATATCTCCCTACAAGGGGCAAGTGCTATTATTCTACCAAGAAAAAAAAAAAAGGTATTTTCTTACCAATCCAAGAAAATTTTACTGACTTTTGCTGTAATAAGTCTTTCTTTTCTTTTGAGGGTGTTTTGTTTTTTATGTCTCAAAACCTGCTCTAACGACCTCTCAAACTTTGCCTAGTTTATATTTACCAATATGCCCACTAAGAAAACAGAAGAATATTTTAAAGAACTTTTTAAGTATTTTGACCTATGAGGATTGCTTTGGTTTCCCCTAAGCTTTTCTAACTAATTTGTGTAAATCCTTTTTAAATTGGGGTTCATTTACTTAATGTTCAATGACTGCAATGACTTCCTAAAGCTAATTTCAAAAGACAGAGATGATTTGGGGAGAGATTTCCCTCTCTGGATGGACCTATAAGAAAGTGCGAAGATGTGAGGGAAATTTGGAAACACAACAACTGAGGAGACTAATTTATTGTAGTCTTAATTGACAAGCACTCATTAAAATAATAATCCTTAGCTTTCAACTTTCTTATGGACCCTAAATTAGGATTTGAAATGTTCTGCCTATATTACTATTTTTAGCTCTACAATATAAGTAAACTTGGCCTAGAAACACCTGGGGTGATTTAATAATAAAGCAGGACACAGAAGATGCTAACAGTTGGCACTAGGGCATAAAAACACAGAGAATATAAAATGTAATAGCAATTGCAAAATGTAATACAATTGCATGGAAATGCAATTAAATCAGGTTGGATAAATAGCTTCCAGGATATAATAGCAAAAATTGAGAGAGTTCATTTCAATGAAGTGAAAATGGAAAAAAAAAAAAAGAATAAATAATTTAAAGCTGGAAATGAAAAAAGTTCCGTGTGGAGTTTAGAAGACAATTGAGCTCATCTGACCTTGTGCAAGTCAGTTAACCTCCTGGGGCCTCCCTTTCCTTATGAGGAGAAGGAGGGGACAGGAGGGAGGATTAGACTCTCTGCGATCTCAAAGGTCTATTCAAGTCCTAAATTCCCCTCCTGGGCTTGGGAGGAATGGAAATGTAGGGCACCAACACAATGATGTTAGTGGCTCTGGGAAAAAAAATGCACATTTGCCAACTGTGAATTTGGGTTTCATATGAAGCACTGATTGTATCTGTTCGTATCATGTGTTATTCTTTATAAAAATAAAAGAAGAATAAATGCCTACAATGGTTGGATTTCCTTTATTTCATCTTTTCTAGGCTAAGGTTTTCCCTTATGTAGGGTAACAAAAAAGGTGGTCTGCAAACAGATAAAACAGCCCGTGTGACTATGCCATGCTGTGGTTCCAGACTGAGTCACTCTCCCCATTTTCTGTCCATCTGCTGTTTTTCATTTACCTGATTTTCCAGGGTAACAAAGTTCGCTGGGTGCTAATCAGTGACCAGGAAAAGGAGAAGTATGTGTTATTGTAAATAGGATGGATCACAGACCATGGGTCAAGAAAGCAAGGACACTAGTGAGCACTGCAAGAGACTTGATGCATTTAACCATGAAGGCATGCAGAAAGAAAGCGGTGCCTTCACGCATCATGTAGACATCAGTCAATCACAGACTCTGGGGAGGAGTGTTTATCATGCTCATCTATGAGATCCTGAGAAAAAACATAGGAGGATTTTTAACCTTTATGTCTTTTTTTCCCCCTATACATTATATAAACAAAAAAGGAATCAGTGCTGTGTTCTTCATGCCAGCTGAGAATATATTTCTCAGCCTTCTGTACTCCAGAGTAACTTATCAGCAAACCTGAATTTTGTAAATGAAAGGCTATATACTATGTTCAATAGTTTAATGGCTGCATTTCTGATTGGAATGTACCTGTTCCTTAGCTATAGGATAATTATACATGTTGAGTATTGTATCGCATTAGCAATTTCTTCTTAGTAGGAGAAAGACAGGAGGTGTACTGGTGGTCAAGACATTACAATTCTGTATCAAAGAAATAATGGACACCAAAGGTTAGCTTGGATCCTCTGCTTCCTACCTTGGTAACGTTAGTCAGAATACCTCTCTGGATATTGGTGTCCTCGAATGTAGAGTTAGTAATGTTGACAATAACACCTCTTTTGGATTTACTATGGTAATTAAATAAGCTATTATAAGTCAAATGTTTTTAACAGTGCCTGTAACATAGTAAAGAATTGTGTATGAGCAATTATTATGAGGAGCCAGTAACAGCAATAACAGTCTCTAACTTAAGCTCATGGCTCACGTGGCCATGAATTACGTAGAAAAGTCACAATCCTCCCAGTTGTTTTATAGATTATTTTAAAAAGAATCTGAGGGACCACCAGTTGGCATAATGTCTATGTCACTGAACTCCCATGTAGTCAGCCACAGTTTGAGTCCTGGACCCAGTGGTTTGAAACTCATGCTGGGTGCATGAGCATGTGTGCCCAAGATCCCGAGAAGAGAATGGAGCAGAAGGGATTGTGGTGTGGCCATCCCCCCATCGTGGGTGATTTCTGGCTTTCTATGTCTCTGTCTCTCTCTGTCTTTCTGGAGAGCACACGCACCCTATAGCAAAAACCTCTCTGAAAAATAAAGAGGAATTCGAAAAGATCCATGGGAGCATATACCATGGGTTACAGTTGGTGTTTTGTCTGTGAGATCAAGATAAAGAAATTATTGTATATCCTCACCAGAATAAACTTGATCTCACCTAGTTCTTCCAATAAAGAATGAAAAACTCAGAATATCAAATATCAGTGAATCTTACAGACAAAAAAGGAAGATGTAACTCAGAAAGCAGCTTAGCTTTAGAAAACCAGAGTTTATAAAGAACTGAATCACTATTCACAATGGAACAATGGTCTAGAAGTCTTCTTTTTTCATAACTCAGCTTCTCTCTCTCTGTCTCTCTACTTTTTTCCCACCATCATTTTACAATCCTTAGTATTTTCTGTATTTAATCTCCCTCAAAAATATGACTGATCTATTTTGTTTTTATTTGTTTGCTTTATAGGAAGCGATGGATCCAATGGGCAGAGTTCCAAGGCTTTCGTAGATTCCCATCTAGATTATATGTAGTATGAAACTCAGAAACGATCCTGGTCTGATCAGTTGTCCTCAGTATTAGAACAGTTCCTTGGTTCCATTGGTTGGAAGCCAGAGACTGTGAGAGTTGCAGACATTTTTAATTTTATAAACTTCCTTCTAGTGTGGGACTCACAAGGTCCTAGAGAAACTGCATTCATTAGATTATATATCACTCCTTGACTTCCTGAAACTGTAGGTTAAAAGCAAATATAACTGGTCTACAAATTGTTTTTAACCCTTCATTATTTTGTTCCTTTTTCAATCACTGCAACTAACGAAGGGGGAAGTCTTGGCACTAAAACCACCATCACCAAAAAAAGAAAAAAATAATTCTAATAGGAGGATTAGGAAAGCTTTAAGGTAAATGAGCAACAAAAAAATTGTATAAAGCAAAATGTATAAACAAGGTCAACTGAGTTACTAAACTAAAGCTACTACATTGCTACTGAGTTCAAATAAATGACATTACAAGAGAAATTCATTGAAAATGAAAGAAACAACTTTTATTAAATAATTTTTATTAAAAGGAGGATAGGGGAAAGGAAGTAGATGAATTATGGGAGTAAAAAGTCTGAGAAACACTTTGTAAAAAGGTAGGCTTTAGAAAAGACTTTAAAAGATTATATGACAAAAGTGAACAAAGGTTATTTGAAGGCAAGGAAAGATTGAGCAACATTTAAAATCATGCTATGATATGTAATTCATTGTGTGCCTATGTAATGTAGCTATAGTGAAGCAAGAATTTGGAGAAGTATAAATGCCAAGCTGAGGATTTGGACTTTAACAAACCATTAGAAAAGAAAGAAGACATAGCGGAATCTTTTGAAAGAAAAATGAACAGAACTTAGAGCTAATTACATATAGTAGCTGAAGAAGTGGGAAAACATCAATTTGTCTTAACTATGAAAATTATGAAAGAAAATTTTCTTTTCATGCTGAAAATTCCCTGATTCTACTCAAAGCTTACACGTGCACACACATACACACGTGCACACATATATATATATATACATGTATATATACGCACACATATATATATATATATATATATATATATATATATATATATATATATATATATATATACACTCTTACATGTCATAATCTAATGTGTTGTTATACATAAAATGTCTAATTAATCCTTGACTACAATATCACTCTTGGCCTATAGATTCTTCTCTTTAAATCAAGACGACATGTATAGTATTCTCAAGTGGACTGTCGGAGAAGTATTTCATGTTGGATAAAGTCTTTTTACAAGCAAAATGATAAATAGTGATTGAATACTTAAAAAAATAATTGGAATAGGGACCAGCAATTGGTATAATGGCTGGGTTGCTGGACTCCCATGTAGTTGATTACAGTTTGAGTCCCAGACCCGGTGGCTTAAATTCACACCAGGCACATGTACATGC
>NW_006159594.1:4749477-4764883 GCF_000334495.1 Tupaia belangeri chinensis
TATATATATGTATATATATATATATATATATATATACACTCTTACATGTCATAATCTAATGTGTTGTTATACATAAAATGTCTAATTAATCCTTGACTACAATATCACTCTTGGCCTATAGATTCTTCTCTTTAAATCAAGACGACATGTATAGTATTCTCAAGTGGACTGTCGGAGAAGTATTTCATGTTGGATAAAGTCTTTTTACAAGCAAAATGATAAATAGTGATTGAATACTTAAAAAAATAATTGGAATAGGGACCAGCAATTGGTATAATGGCTGGGGTGCTGGACTCGCATGTAGGTTGTACTCGAATGCTTGAAAATCACACTGGGTGCATGTGCTTATGTGCCCAAAATCCCAAGAGGAGACTGGAAGAGAAGAGATTGTGGCATGGCCATTCCCCCGGGGAGTGATTTCTCATTTTTTGTGTCTCTGTCTCTGTCTCTCTCTTTCTGGCGAGTGCACACACCCTATAGCACAAACCTCTTCAAAAAATAATATTAATAATTGGAATGTTAATAATAATCTGGAAAAAAATAATGAAAAGTTATTGGATGATTATGATGGGTATTTTAATGTCTTTGTATTGACTGATATGCATGGTGTTCCTTTCAGAAAAAGAAATCTAATACACTGTAAAGTTATATGTGATTCAATGTAATATAAATAAGACTATGATAATAATACATTTAAAAATAAATAGAAAAATAAAAAGGTATATCTAGTCTACAAACCAGTAGATGTCATAATGGTTACATCACTGGACTCCTACATTGTTGACCATGGTTTGAGTCCTGGATCAGTTGGCTTGAAACTCACACCAAGCTTGTGTGTGTGTGTGTGTGTCTATGATAATAATACATTTAAAAATAAATAGAAAAATAAAAAGGTATATCTAGTCTACAAACCAGTAGATGTCATAATGGTTACATCACTGGACTCCTACATTGTTGACCATGGTTTGAGTCCTGGATCAGTTGGCTTGAAACTCACACCAAGCTTGTGTGTGTGTGTGTGTGTGTGTGTGTGTGTGTGCCCAAAATCCTGAGAGGAGAATGGAGGAGAAGGGACTGTAGCACAGCCATCCCATCTTGACGGTGATTTCTCTCTTTCTGTCTCTCTGTTCCTCTCTGTCTCTCAGCTAAGCATGCATGTCCTACAGCAAACTATAGATAGATAGATAGATAGATAGATAGATAGATAGATAGATAGATAGGTAGATAGACTCTTTTTAAGTCTGTGAAATATTTAATATTGAGGAGTCAAAAAATAACAAATAAATTGTAGTTTTCACCTAGCTTTAAAGTTCACCTAAAACAAATGGTAACACTTTTACGATATGTCATGTACAAGGACATACCCTTTCTTGCAACTTTCTGTATCATATATAATTGAACTTCCTTTTGGGTGACTTTTGGTCTAGGTGCAATATCAGAAGACAGAAATCTTATCTTTATGAAAACCCTGAAACTGTATGATATAGGGAAATAGCAATGGATTTAAATCAAGTTGTCTGATCAAATAACTGCCTGGATTCTGAGCAAGTCGGTTAACCTTTGAGGGATTCAATTTCCTGACTTCCTTCATCTGTGAAGTCAGAAAAGTGACTTAGATGATGTCTAATATTCTAACTCTAAAATTCTATGGTCCATTTTCTCACCTAAATTCTCTTTCAAAGCATGGTTAGTGTTTTAAAACCAAACATTTGAAAATAAACTTTCTACTTATTTTTCTTAACATTTTAATTTTGTTCTATCACCAAAGGTTTTTGTTGTCTTTATATTTAACATATGTAAAGGCAAATATTGTATGTGTTTCCTCAAGGTACCCAATAAGCTGCAAAGTAGGTCAATCTAAAACTTTATGAGGTACATATCTTATTGGGTTGCCACTACCATTACCCCTATTGCTTCAATATCTTCTTTTCTGGTATCATCAGGAGATTAGAATAGATGTCCCAGAACTGACATCCTCTCTAATTTTCATGAAGGATTTTCCATATGTGCCTTCTATGCCAAGTATTTTCAGGGTTTCATGAAAATAAAAGTGTTGCTTCTACTCAAATAGAAGGACCTCACAATAATAGTTGCCTGGATCAGCAGGATGAAAATAAGAAGAAGCACAAACTGAGCCTCCCTGAAGCACATTGGTTAAGGGAACCAGATCCAATATGGCCAACTGTGGTTTGAATCCTAGCCCTGACAGTTTAGAGAACAGATCAGGCACAAGTGTGAGCATGCTCAAAAGTGCATTCAGGGAAGGAACTGAGAAAAGGGGATTACAGCATGACCATTCCCTGATGGGGCAAGGGAGAGTACTTTCTCTCTCTGACAAGCACACATGACTCATGATAAGGAAAGAAAGAGCAAGATCTTAGGCTTTATATTTAAGAATCACTTGTGTTTATCTTCACTCTATCATGGCCATGGACACAAACTCTTTTAAATGCCACCAATACAGATAATCCAAATAAAATGAAGTGAGGCCAGGTGTGAGGGATTGGTTTTGTCCAGTATCACAAATAGTAATTTCTTAATAGTTAAACTTAACAATAACAATGAAATGTGGAAATGGCTAGAAAGTCATTCTAGAAACCAGGCACCATTGGCTCAAGGACATAGGCATAAAAGAACATGGCCTTGTTTTTAAAATGAAAGTATCGTGGTATGACTGTAGTATAGGAGAGTATTAGGGGGCTGAAAGAGATTAAAATGGACAGAAGAGTCAGATCAGGAAGGAATAGATTCTAGCTTAAAACAGCTGAGAATTGTAAGTGATTTTAAGCATGATGAAACTTTTTCTATAATAAAAATTATTCTGACAGCAAGCAGAGGTATTTGAATTAGGTGAGAGTAAGTCACTAGAAGTGTTAGGACGCTTTTACAATATCCCAGACAATAGTAGAAATTAATTGTGAATAGAGACAAGAAATAGATACACAGGGTATTAAGTAAGAAGAATATCAGAGCATGATAATTAAGTGGACATTGGGGATGAAAGAGAGAGAAGACTCAAGTTAACTCCGAGATTCCAGCGTTAGGAAAAATAAAATACAAATTTTAGTTTGAAAATAGAGTTTACTCTTTTATTACAAGCTTCTAGTATATAATGGTATATATTCTGATCTGGCACTCAACTGAAGTCATGGGTATAGAGCAGATTACTCTGGGAAAGCAGATGAAAAGAGGAGTGATTTAAGAATGACAACATCCTAACTGCGAAGAACCAAAAAAAAGGGGGGGATGTTTCTATTAATATGTGATTTTTTTTTTTTTTTGGTCTACCTCTAAGTTGAACATTGTGAACTAAAAAACAAACAAACAAACAAAAATCATCAAACTAATTTTAAAAGGGTTTGTTTCACTGACCTTTACCTCCTAAGCACATTTATCATGATTTCAGGGGGAAAAAAAATACAAATTTAAAGTTAATAAGTGACAAATGGAAAGGACTTGTTAGTCACCAGCAACACTAAATGTATTTTATATTTTCAAAGGTCTTGTCTTCTTTTGTGTACTGCTGAAATAATCATAATAAACATCATATAACTCCTAGGAGGTAGGAAAAGAGCGTGGCGGTACTCTGTGGCATCCTTGTAAATAAGAACAGATGCTCATCCATCCAGAAAACTATTTTGTGCCAGACTGCTTGAGGTCATAGCGCGGTTGAACAAAGGAAATCCCAGTTTTCTACCTGTCCCAGCTCAGAGAGATTGGCATTAGATATAACTGCTGTTGAACCAACTGGAGTCAGGAAATCTTTCACATAGAACAACACCTTGGGATATTAGAACCTTGCCAAAGAGCTCCAAGCACTTCTGAATCATTGATTCACTAACCCCTAGGCAGTCCTTGTGGGACAGAAAATAGCTTTGTATACAACTTTAAAAGATCTGAAGCCTGGAACTCAGCAAATTAGTGGCCAAGCTTGAATCTCAGTTAAGTTCTCTCGACTAAACCCAAATACTTGGCACAATCACCTAAGCACCTAGAGGGATCTTGGAAAATACAAGCCTTAGAGACGCCCTCAGTGAGCTCAGCTGCATCCCCAATTTATTTGGTACAGAGCCATTTTGACTTGTCACCTAAAAGCTCTCAGGAGGGGAGGTGGCCTTCTATCCACTCTGCTCCCCTTTCTTGCCATTCTCTCTTGAACTATTGCTGCTCCTTTTAGCGTGGCTCCAAGCCAGAGACCCTGCTGTTCTTACTGGTGGCAGAAAATGAGTAGGGAAGAGTGATAATTCCCATCAACAAGTACCCTGGGACAGCCACTTGTTGCTTTGGTATAGTACCTCATGACATTTTGAGCTTCTATTTCACTGAAATGGGGATTCTGATCATACTGTCCTGCCTCCTAAGCACATTATGTGGACTTTTAAAGATGAATCTAAAAGCATTTAAGCTAAATGACTTCATATAGTTTACAACTTTTGATAGGACAGAACATTCTCAACGACTTGTCTTTCAAAAAAGGAAATATCATTACCCATTTCTGCCAAGAGCTGAATTGTTCTTCTGAGAATCTCTTCCATTGTGCTTTTAAATATTGTATTATGCAACAACAAATCCTGTTTTAATGCAACATATTGATTCTCTTATAGGCAAGGGTATTATTGTCTTAAAGAGATTCAAAGTAAATGATTAAACATAGCTTATGCTATTGCAGTGATCAGCAATTTAGCATTTTTTTTTTCTGATTGGTATGTTTGATGGCTGGCCACTCAAGTGACAAGGGTTAGAACATCTTACGCTGGTGGCTAAGAAATGGAGGTAAAACACAACCTAATGGCTCTCACTTCTCCTCTTCCCATAAAATAGCTAACACCTATTAATCTTAAAAGTATAGTTGGCTTAGTTCTTCAGGATAGTTTTGTTTCTCCATTATTGGTGTAGCTGAGAAGGTAAAGAAAAAAAAAATTAAAACAACCTTTATTTTATTTGGTACATTTTTGTGTCAATGACTAGATTTATTCTAGTGTCTAGTAATTTCAATGTGTTTGCTCTCAGTCAAAGCATAGCCTTCTCTGTTGTTTTAGAAAGTATAGCTCTGTAGAAAATCATTATGATAAAAATAGAATTTTCTTATTGGCATCAAGATGTAAAACAGAACCAGTGTTTATATCAAAGAAATATGCTAAGTGGGGAAGATCCTGAAAAGAAGAGGAGATCCAAAGTGCTGTTCACTGCCTCATTTGGAAAGAATGACCTCTATCAGCCCTTACACAGATGGCACTGTTGACTGTCCTATGAAGGACACAAAATATGACATGAACTCTCCATGGTACTGGGATGATTGAAGACTACTTGCCTAAAGTGGATCCTTGAGAACCAGCTAGACAATTCAGCTGGTTTTTCACTTTCTTCCTGTTACTTCTGGGACATGAGCATCCATCAGATTTCCAAGGAGATGCAATAGTGCACCAAGAAGTAGAATCAATGATATACAGGATGTAAAGGTTAACGTCAGAAGACATCTCAACACTGAAGGTAAAGATGTGTCGGAGAAGAGTCAGAACATGGTGTAGTGGTTACATTGCTGGACTCCCACATGGTCAACCATAGTTCAAGTCCCAGACTCAGCAGCTTGAAACTCATGCCAAGCACATGTGTGTGCATGCCCAAAATCCTAAAAGGAGAATGGAGGAAAAGGAATTGTGGCATGGCCATTCCCCCAAGGGGGTGATTTCTTGTGTTCTGTCTCTCTCTGTTTCTCTCTGTCTCTGGTGAGCACACATGCCCTATAGCAAAAAAATTTCTCTTTAAAAAAAAATGACAGGGGAGGAACCAGCAGTTAGTGTAATGGCTATGTCGCTGGACTCCCACGTAGTCGACTGCGGTTCGCATCCTGGACTCGGTGGCTTAAAACTCACGCCGGGCACGTGTGTGTGCGTGCCCAAGATCCCCAGAGGAGAATGGAGGGGAAGGGATTGTGGCTTGACCATCCCCCCTGGGGGATGATTTCTCGCTTTCTATCTCTATGTCTCTCTCTGTCTGTCTGGCGAGCGCACGCGCCCTATAGCGAAAACCTTTCAAAAAAAAAAAAAAATGACAGGGGGAAGGGAAGGCATCAACCATTTCTTAGAAAGAGATATGCCCCTAATGGGCAGAGTGAAGTGGGATGGGGCAGTCATTTATTTTTAAGAATGAAATATGGTTCTTAATGTGAAGAGATGGGGTCTGGATAATGAGATTAGCAAGGAAGAAGCAGACATGTGGGCACTCAGCACTACTGGTTTCCTGATGAAATGAAACATTCCAGCTATGAAATGAATGTGCTGTTGGTCAGTGGGGATTTGGGATGACAGCTTCAAGAAAGAAGTAGAAAGTGATAATGTCCTAGTATGGGCACTCTTGCAAAACATGGCTAGGTTTAGACAAGGGCTCTCTGCTTTAAAGTGTGAATTTTAGGGACCAGCAGTTGGTATAATGGCTTTGCCGCTGGACTCCAATGCAGTCTACCGCGGTTCAAGTCCTGGACCAGGTGGTTTAAACTCACGCCAGGTGTGTGTGTGTGCATGCCCAAGATCCCAAGAGGAGAATGGAGGAGAAGGGATTGCAGCATGGCTATCTCCCCTGGGAGGTGATTTCTTGTTTTCTGTCTCTGTCTCTCTCTGTCTGCCTGGCAAGCACACACGCCCTATAGCAAAAACCTCTCCAAAAAATAAAGTGCAAATTTTATTATATCACTATTCAGGTATGGTAAGGCCAACAGATCAGGGAACCACTTGCACTCACATTATGCACTCACCATATTGCTACTCACAGTTCCATAAAGAGGGGGCACTTCATGCCATACAGGGTCATAGGGACAGTCAAGTGGCAGAGGAAGTAAGAAGAAAGAAGACCTCACTGTAGTTTCTGTGGGAAGGAATGGTCCAGGCAAGGTAAATGTTTAGGATTGGACAGACTAATTTAAGTGGACTCCAGAGAATGAGGGCTGTTTTTAGTTTTCTTGTGGCTCTGCCTTGGGGATGAATAGAAGAAAGAAATAGTAGCCAGGAGAGTGAAGAGACAGATGGAGGAGGTGGTGGGAGTGTGAGACCAGGAATGGTTGTTTGCATATGAAAGGGATAAATTCACAGGTGTGTTGTTTACTCTGTAAGGATTGGCTAGTTCTAGGAGGGACACTGTCTCCGGGTCATCAAGAGCCCACAAGTCAGTTTCAGAAAGGCAGAAAATAGAAAGGGTGTAATTAATATACTATCCAATGGTGATGTCCCTGATTTAGGAAAAGAGACTTTGATGTCATACTTATAGGTATATAAGTGATGTCCATGTGAAAACAACGTGTTTCATCTAATTAGACATATCCCGAGAGGTGATAGAACCCAAGATTACAAGAATAATCCTGAGAATGAAAGAGGTTCCCTGGGTGAGGTAGATGTGGTCATCTGCAGGAGACTGTCGCATCAAGAAGAGGTATGAATATTTTCTGGAGAGCTGTAAGTGGAGTGAAAGGACTCAAACTAGAAAATGATGATCTACGTATGGAACCATAGCTCTCGCAAATGGAGAGTGGTCACTTCCTACAAATAAGATCTTTGAATCCGTTGCCTGGAACAGTTTGGAAATCACCATTCCTTTTTTTTTTTTTTTTTCGTGGTATCACCACCAGAGAAACAGAAGACCCAAGTGTTTGGGGAAGACCACTTGCTCAGAGCCCCACGACAGGCCCATTCACATCTCAGCTTATACTACAGCGTTCACAGCAATCTCTCTGGGCCTCCCGTACAAGCAGCTTTACCCACAGTGTTGAGCTGCTAGAGGAAGATGGACTTGCCTATTTATTATTTAACAAAAGTACAGAAATAAGCCTGGCAGACTTAATAAACAGTTCATTCCCTCCACTCCTGCCCTCCCATTGCATTTATCAAATAGGCATGCTCTTGGGAGATTCCATGACAACAGGATCCCTCCGGATTCAAATCCAGACAGGAACACTTGAAACAGGAGTGTAGTAATTGGGAAAGTGGCTTTCAACCACCTGGTGAATGAAAAGTGACAGCCAAGGAAATACAACCATTAATCTGCTCCCGAACCAAGCAAGCTATTGACTTCCTCATTTATTATTTTAGTGGCTTAAGGGAAAGTCAAAACTACAAAGTGATTTGCAGTCAAATTTCCACTGTACCTCTAGAAGTTTCAATGGTGTAAAGTGAGAGAAGTGTGAGACTAGGATGTTCTGGTAAAGCTGAATGAAGGGAGAGGGAGGCAGAAGTTAGAGGAGGATGTGGGAGAAAGGGACGGACTTTGAGTCTGTGTCTAACTGAATTCCTGTAACTAAAACACCCCTTCCCCCACTAGAAAAATCCTCACCTAAACTGGGCTATGGCTACATCGTACACATAATGCAGCTACTGGATACTAAAAACCACTAGGTGGCATTTGTGATTTATTACTTTCAAAGCTGAGGTTTTAAAATATCTCTGCTGATCCTTTGCTTAGACAGAACAAGACATTTAACATTCCAGAGCATTACATTCAGAAATGTGGAGTTGATTCTCTTTATCAAGCTCAAAGAGGGCGGGGAGGTGACTGGCTTGAGAAGTTGAGTTTCAGATCATCTACATTCTTCTGCAGGTCCTCTCTGACCCCACACCATCAGCTACATAAGTAATTACTTGTCTACAATTAAGCTGTAAATAATGCAATCACTCCATTCTTGTCCCGTCACTCCAGTCCCAACCACAACAAATAGTGCTAATCACATACTTATTCAAGTGTGTAATTATTCACAGTTAAACTTCTGTCACTTTCACCCTGTTTGGAAACAGCAGAACACAACCTGTAATTAGCAAATGTGGCTCCAGGCACTTTTGCTTGGGAGTACGCCAGGGATTCAGCACCTAGGCGCTCCTTTGATCTGGAAGCTGGCAAGGCGCCTCACCCTGAGGCCAGAGTGCTATCAGCACTCTGCAAGTCACAGAGATCAATGAATATGTCAAAGGCATCTATCCCAAATCACATATTACTTTCCTCTCTCGCTGTGGTTTCTGCCTTTAGTATATATTTCATAGGCTTCCTTTTCTTTTTGAACCCTTTGACTTAGTTTAAAGGGTTACCAGAAAGGTCTCCAAGCCCCTGTGTTTTCAACTCAGGTTAAAAATGAAAGTCCCAGAAGTCCTGCTTAAAGGTCCCTGTTCTTTCTTAACTTTCCAGTTTCCTAGAACACAAGCACAATGGAGGAGGGATGACCTTTGCTGTCTCACCTGGACCACAAGGAAGAAGAAAACCAAAGACTTTTGTCCTGTCTCTGTGTGTCCCACTTCCCCACAAGCCTCAGTTAAACTACTCTGGTTACAAGGGAAACCATGAACATGTCAGCTATTTCAGATCAAATCTGTAATATTTTATTAGAAAAACAATTCAGCATTAGAGATCCTCCCAGAGTGAGGGCGAGGATCAGCTACTTTCTTCTGAAGGCCATCGCATGCTTTGGTGTATGAGGTAGTGCTTTATGTAAGGATACATAGGGCCCATAGAAAGGAATACAATCATAATGACAGAGATAAAGGAAGAAAAAGGCATAAAGGCACAGTATATATATCCATGAATTAGATTTTTATTTGCATGTTGTGTTACAAGTGATCATTTGCTTGTTTGAGGAAAGGTTACTCTACCTACATTAAGACCTCCAATGACAATTACCTAATAACAAGTTTGCATATCTAGCTTGGTTTCATATCATCCTCTCCTGATATATCCAATTCTGACAGAGGTTTATCACTTCAACCAAATGTGAATACTCTTCACAGGAGAAGGGAAAACCCAACTGCAGTTCAGTTCCTTGCTTATAAACACCAGCCAGGCTTTGGTTCTAAATATACTAAAATAGTTTTTGGATAATATTTAGAAGTCTCTAAGGAAGAACCATCTCAAGTTTCTCTATCAGAGAAGACCGTTCTCAGAATGGATAGCTTCTGCGGGTAGAAGGTGAAAAGTGAGAAATCTAGGGATGCTGCCTGGCCAACTAACCAAACCAAGTGAGCTGAATTAGCCCTGGCAAACAGTACAGTGACAGATGTGTGGGCCAGATTGCCATGATGTTTTCATTTTATACTTTTTTTTCACGATGAAATACTGTGACTGCTTCTATGCAAGCAAAGTGGAGCTGTACAGAGTAGTTATCTAGTGATTCTGATTAATACAGACTGACAAGCAATCTGGAGGGTTAGTTAAAAAAACAAACCAGAAACCACTTCTATTTTCTCCAACAGCAGTCATCAACAGAGTTTCTCTGAAAATAATACTGATGATTTTTTCCATTTTTATTTTCATCTTAATCGACAGATAAAATTGTATCTATTTACCATTAACAACATAATGCTTTTTTTTTTTTTTAGCTAGAGGATGTGTGCACTCACTAGAGAGAGAGACAGGGAGACTGAGAGAGAGAAAGGGAGAAAGCATTCCCTAGTGGGGAAATGTCAAGCCACAATTCCTTCTTCTCCATTTCTCTATCCTGTCAGGATTTGGAGAATGCACACACATGTGTCCAGTGTGTTTTTCAAGCCATCAGGGCCAGGATCTGAACCACAAGTTCATCCGTGTGGAATCTGGCTCCCTTATCTATTAAGCCATGAGACCAGCCACTCAATACTTTGATTTTCAAAGTTCTCCTTAACTTAATCCAATAGGACTTCAATTATTACTTTTTATACTAACTTTAAAAAATCTTATGATGCAGTCCACTAACATAATAGTAAGATAATAAAGCCTGCCAGTACTGCCTCTTGAAAGATGGATACAAAGGTGTTTTGTGTGCATTGTCCTGCCTTCCTAAGAGAACTAAAAAACTCTCAAAACTCATTTCCCTCCTGACTTCAGGGAACAATGTGACATTTAGTCAAGAAACTGCATATCTACATCTATACAAGGCATCTTAAAACAGTTCATGAAAAATATGTGTTATGAAGAAAAACGACATGGACTTCAAAAATCATTTGCTTCAAAATAAACTTGAGCTTTATTTCCATTTCCTACAGTGTATCTATGTATCTGATTGGAGAGCTAGAATCCAAATAGTCATGTTCATACCTTAATATAACACATTTTCCCCCTATATTTTATTTTGGAAATTGTCAAATATACAAATGAAACAATTTCATAGTGAGCAGCTGCCAAATTCAGCCATTATTTCATTATGCTTATCTTGCTGCAAATTATCTATACTTTAATTCATCTGATTTTCAGTGCCTTTTCAAGCAAGTTGCAAATAGCAAATACTTCCTCCTACAAACTTCATCATTAACTAGAATTCAACATTCATTTGAGGCTTTTCTTTTGATGTAAAGTTTACATAAAATGGAATGCATATCAAGATAATTGTTACTAATTTTTAACAAACAAACACGTCTATGTAACCCAAATGGCTACCCAGATAAGAATAGTACCCATACTCCTTAATAATCCATTTCAGCCTCCAACAACTGTTACAGTTTTTTGTACCACAGATTAATTTGACCTATTCTATAATTTTATATGAATGGATTCATGTGATATGTATTCTTTTGTATATGTCTATTTTCACTTAAATAAAATGTTTTCAAGATGCCCAGATGCTGTGGCATACCACCAGTTATTAATCTCTTTTTACTGCTGAGTCTTGTTGTGTTGTATGAATATACTTCTTTTTTTTTTTTCCATTCTTTTGCGGGGTACCTGGTTTAGGCCCAATTTGGGGCTATTAAGAACAAAGCTTCCATAAGCATTTATATATAAGCATTTTTGTGAACTTAGTTTTCATTTCTTTTGGGAAAATACCTAGCAGTGAAGTTAATATTTTTAGGTAATTTGGGGCACATGTTTAGTGTTAGAAGAAACTTCCAAGTTCTTCTAAACTGATCGCAGTTATAATTTCCCACCAATGTATGTGTTCCTTAACAATCTTGCCAATATTGGTGTCATCAGTCTTTTAAATTTTACAAGATTTTCATGGATGCTTATTTGTATCTCCTCCTGGCTGTAATTCACATTTTCCTCTAAACTAATCATGTCAGTGCCTTTTTAATGTACTCTGGATATTTGTACATCTTTTGCAATGTGTTTATTGAAATATTGTTTTTTTCTGAGTTCTTTGTTATTATTTTCATTGAGTTGTATGGTAGCTTTTTCTTTCTTAAAAAATTTTGTCAGAGAACACATGTGCTTACCAGTGTGTGTGTGAGAGAGAGGGAAAATGAGAAAGCACCTCCATGGGGAATGATCATGCCACAATTCCTTCTTTTGCATTTCTCCCTCCTTTTGAGATTTTGAACATACATGCACAAATGCCTGGCGTGTGTCTCAAGCCACCAGTCTGGGCCTCTAAGTACACAATTGGATAAATAAGATCCAGCTAACTTACCCATCAAACCAAGGGATGACCTGAGTTACATGATTTCTTCATGTATCTTGATGTGCAGTATGGGATCATCTGTCAGGTATGTTTTACAAGCATCTCCAGTACATAACTTACATTTACTTTTCCTTTCTTGTCTCCTTTTTTTTCCCCCTACCTTCCTTTCTTTTTTCTTTCCTTCCTTCTTTCTCTTTCTTCTTTTTCTTTCTCTCATTTTCTTTTTTTTCTTCTTTTTCTTTTTCTTTTCTCTTTCTTCCTTTTTTCCTTTTTCTTTCTTTCTTTCTTTTTTTCTTTCTTTCTTTCTTTTTCTTTCTTTCTTTCTTTCTTTCTTTCTTTCTTTCTTTCTTTCTTTCTTTCTTTCTTTCTTTCTTTCTTTCTTTCTTTCTTCTTTCTTTCTTCTTTTTTCCCTTTCTTCCTTCCTTTCTTTTCTTTTTTTTTTTTTTATTTCCCCGACACAGTCTCACCCTTATGATCCTCATGCTCCAGCCTCCTATCTGGGATTATAGGAGCATGCTTCTGAGTCCAGCCTTTAGGTTAGACCAATAATCCAACCTGGTCCTCCCATGGGGTCTCAGCCCTACAGAGCACAGCATCTTAGCAGAGTATGCTATCATAGCCAGCTGCTACCTTTTATTTTTTAACTGATTTTTTTGATAAACAGAAAGTATAGATTTCTTGTAGTCAAATTAGCAACTTTTCTGTTAATTGCCAGAGGGCACGTTCATTCATAAGAGAAAGATGGGGGGTTGTGTGGAACTGCACCTCTAATGGGGTGTAGTTATACTGAAATCTCTTCTCTTCTATTTCTCCATCCCTTTGGGATCTGGGGCACACATGCACATATGCCTAGTATGTTTTCAAGTCGCCATGGCTGAGATTCAAACCACAGTTGGTCATGTGAGATCCCACTCCCTTAATCATTATTGAGAAGGGCCAACCTTTCCCAACTTTTTAAAAAAAAAATCATTGTTTTCTGTAACTTAAGGAAGTTTTGCCTATCTCCATATTATTTGTTAAAATAGCTTACCTTTAGATGTGCTCTATTTTGAATGTTGTTGTGTATGTGTTAGCTTGTTTTTAATATGGATAGTCAGTAATTCCAGCAACACTTGTTAAAAAGTTTTTCGTTTCCAAATAACCTACTTTGCCATCTTTGTAAAAAAAATCAAGTCGCCAAGGGTAGGTTGATTTCTGGGCTCTCTATTCTGTTCCATTGACCTGTATGTTGATACTTATGTTAGTACTATTCTTGATTACCATCTAGCTTTTCAGTAAGTCTTACAATCAGACAATTTAATGCTTCTGACTTTACTCTTTTCTTTTTCCAAGACTCTTTTGATTATTCTAGGTCATTTGCATTTCCATAACAATTTTAGAGTTAGCTTGTCAATTTCTACAGAAATTCTGCAGGGATTTTTATTGCGATTACAATGAATTGTGGATAGCACTTATCAGATGCAATTATAAGGGCCCTGAAAGGCATCCCCTAACGAACCCTTTTGAACTGTGGAGGATACTGTCAGTTCTCTCTTAGAGGTTTATTTGAATTAAGATGTTGTTTCACTGGGTTTATATTTTGTTTTTTACTACAAAGCAATAACAGCAATTTTTTTTTTTGAGGGGGGGAGAGATTTTTTGCTATAGGACGTGTGTACTTCCCAGAGGGACAGAAAATGAGAAATCACCTCCCACGGGGAATGGCCATGCTGCATCCCTTGTCCTCCATTCTTCCCTTGGGATCTTGGGCTTGCATGTACATGTGCCCAGGATCAGTTTTAAATTGCTGGAACGGGGACTTGAACTGTGGTGTACTACGTGGGAGTCCAGCAATGTAACCATTACACCACCTGCTGGTTCTAATAACCAGTATTTTTAAGTGACCTCATGAACTTCCCATTCATAATCTCATTTCATCTACACACAAAAACCAAATACTTTGAGTGAGACAAAGTACACATGCACGGCTACTTCAACAAGCTCTCGGAGAAAGTGGAATTAATAACATACGTTTTGGTGTAAAACTATTTTGAAATCCATATACTGTTTTTTTTCCCCTAATACACATTTTTCCATGAACTTTTGAAGACTCAAGGAGTTTAAATAATTTGCTTAAACTCAGAAAGTAAGAGAGAATTTGAAGTCAGACACCTCTTCCACAGAAGTGTAAATATTCCAGGAAACTGAATTTCATTATCTTTTACTACCCGTTATTGTGTAAGTGTGGGAGTTTTGTATCAGTTGGGATCCAAATACTAAAAGACCAGAAGGTCATTTCGTGATGGTGGAAGAAGCAAAGACCTTCAGAGAGAAGCCTTGTGTGACGTTGTCTTGGGATACACGGGGTCAGAGGATGCCACTGAGGGCTGAGAACCTGGAGTGACTAGGACCACATGGAGACTGAGGGCAAATAACCTCTCTCACAGTTTGGACAGGGAAGGCCCTGACTACAGGCTGATTGTCTAAAAACAGCTTGTTCTAATGCTTTTAGCTGCCTGAGAATATTTATATCTTGAGAAACTCACATGTGATATGCTTGGCAATAGCTGCAGGGCACTGATTCCTCCTCCTCCCCTTGGATGCGCTCAGGGCAGCAGAGAGAACATAGAGACTCACAAATGAGCTTTCTTTGTAGGGCACTGTCTGCTTTGAAATTCTTCATTAAATCTTTTTCACAAATAAATTGCCCAATGTCCATGGGGAATATTTCCATCTTTTAATCATATGCAGTTTGAATTGACTCGGAGTTGCAGTGTACGTGGTTGGGCTGGTGTGGAGGGCCTTGGCAAGGGGTAGGGATGGGGGAAGACCTTCGGAAGCCCAGACATTCCACTCCTTTTTGAATGTAAGTAACAAAAGAAAGTCCCAAAGGGAGCAATTGGAGTGAGCTTATATTTTGTGATGGGTTTAGCACCCGTCGTGACTGTATTTTTAAAAGAGTGAAAATTAATCAGTATTGGTTCCAGAAATGAAATCTTGGGGTTCAAATTATCACCCATAGGCTGGCGAGCCATTCTAAATTAACAGGTTAAATTAAATGTCGAGAGGCTGATTGCCCTTGAAACA
>NW_006159594.1:4766835-4793991 GCF_000334495.1 Tupaia belangeri chinensis
GGAGAAAGTGATTAATAACAAATGCGTTTTGGTGTAAAACTATTTTGAAATCCATATACTGTTTTTTTTCCCCTAATACACATTTTTCCATGAACTTTTGAAGACTCAAGGAGTTTAAATAATTTGCTTAAACTCAGAAAGTAAGAGAGAATTTGAAGTCAGACACCTCTTCCACAGAAGTGTAAATATTCCAGGAAACTGAATTTCATTATCTTTTACTACCCGTTATTGTGTAAGTGTGGGAGTTTTGTATCAGTTGGGATCCAAATACTAAAAGACCAGAAGGTCATTTCGTGATGGTGGAAGAAGCAAAGACCTTCAGAGAGAAGCCTTGTGTGACGTTGTCTTGGGATACACGGGGTCAGAGGATGCCACTGAGGGCTGAGAACCTGGAGTGACTAGGACCACATGGAGACTGAGGGCAAATAACCTCTCTCACAGTTTGGACAGGGAAGGCCCTGACTACAGGCTGATTGTCTAAAAACAGCTTGTTCTAATGCTTTTAGCTGCCTGAGAATATTTATATCTTGAGAAACTCACATGTGATATGCTTGGCAATAGCTGCAGGGCACTGATTCCTCCTCCTCCCCTTGGATGCGCTCAGGGCAGCAGAGAGAACATAGAGACTCACAAATGAGCTTTCTTTGTAGGGCACTGTCTGCTTTGAAATTCTTCATTAAATCTTTTTCACAAATAAATTGCCCAATGTCCATGGGGAATATTTCCATCTTTTAATCATATGCAGTTTGAATTGACTCGGAGTTGCAGTGTACGTGGTTGGGCTGGTGTGGAGGGCCTTGGCAAGGGGTAGGGATGGGGGAAGACCTTCGGAAGCCCAGACATTCCACTCCTTTTTGAATGTAAGTAACAAAAGAAAGTCCCAAAGGGAGCAATTGGAGTGAGCTTATATTTTGTGATGGGTTTAGCACCCGTCGTGACTGTATTTTTAAAAGAGTGAAAATTAATCAGTATTGGTTCCAGAAATGAAATCTTGGGGTTCAAATTATCACCCATAGGCTGGCGAGCCATTCTAAATTAACAGTTTAAATTAAATGTCGAGAGTCTGATTGCCATGGAAACATTAACACAGAGTGGACCCAGTAGCACGTTGTGCTATGGAATTACAATGATATGCACTACCTTGGTCTCAGGAAGCCTTCTGAAATGACCAGAGCTGCATCCTTGAGAAATGAGTCATTCATGCATGAAGCAAGAAATGGTGTCATATCGCCATGCACATAGCTACGAGTTGGACAAATGCCAGTTTCTTAAAAAAAGACAGAGACAGGTAATACAGGCAGACTTTACTGTGATGTGGCCCTCCTTTGTCATGGAGAAACCAGCAAAGATGTGGTACCAACTTCAGTGGCCTTCGAAGCTGAGATTGGTGAATGCATCCAAAGGGGTGTTGGTCACCTGGGGGTAACGCTCAGAAAGGTGCAGCATACCCTTCAGGGCCTGCTCCTGGACCTCTCCGTGGAACACATGTTCCAGCTGCCTCCCCAGCCTGATTAACAGAGCACTGCTGATTATGTTTATGCAAATGGTAGGAGATGGATTTCACATTTCCCCCAGCCAAGCTTTGCACAGCTTTGCATTTATTATCCCCCTTTAAAAATACAGAGTCCTCAGAGAAGGGGAACGGCTCGTTTTTATTTGTTCACCAACAGAGTTGGCACAGACCTGTCAAGCAATCATCCTGGGCTGCGATCTGCAAAGCTGCCCTTTGTTGTTCATGTCCCCCCACTCCCTAGATTGTTTACAAGACACACAGAGACATCTGCACGCCTCAAAACAAGTTATTTCCTGATTCGGCAAAACTTGTCAGCTTGGGTGATGAAAATGTTACAGCATCTGCTGACAAGCCATCAGATAAACCTAGAGTTATGTCCCCAGCACCTTGTCCTCATTCACAGCTCAGGATGGTAAATACTTAGCAGGTCCTGGTCCTAGATGATTGTGTAATCAACCATCTGCCCCTTAGCCCTACTGATACTGCTTTCCATTCATTGGTGTTTGTCCATCGCCAGGAAAACAGTGACCCATTTCCTTCTGTTTAGAAATAAAAGGATTAAGGTTGTGTTTGCTGTGTTGCCAATTAAGACTAGAAATCAAGGTTAAACTGGGTTTATTTATTTTATTTAAAAGTCTGTATTGTCCACGATTCGAATATTTCTGAAGAACACATCATGACTAGTTTCCCTCAACTTCTACCATAGCCTTGAAAGCTGAGGCTACGCAGTGCAGCTTTCCAAGAACGTGTCCTCCTCCCCCGGCACTCCGCCCTTTCTGCCCTCCTTATCCACCCCAGGGAAGACTAGTACAATTGGTGTAAAAGGAGCAACTGGAAATTAATGGGGTAGAGATCAACTGACATATCCGGTTCCTCTAGGAGAATTCATACGATGATTTCTCCTGATTTACAAGATTCAGCCCAGCAACAGGATGAGATCATCAAAGTGGGGAAAAAATGGCTGCTTGTCACAACTTGGTAAGAGATCCACAGATCTTTTGTCAAATGGGAATAAAACTCTGTAGCTCTAGAAAGGTTTATTAAATCTGAGATTTATAATCCAGCTTTGCAAATAACTACTCGCCACGTACCTCTGGTGAATCATGACTCCTTCAGGCATGCAGTTTAGAATACTAATACAGGGGTCTTGAAAAGTTCATGGAAAAATGTGTATTAGGGGAAAAAAAAGAACAGTATATGGATTTCAAAATAGTTTTACACCAAAATGTATTTGCTATTAATTCCACTTTCTCCGAGAGCTTGTTGAAGTAGCCGTGCGTATTTACGCACGTTCACACAAACATCACATGTATACATATACACACGTCTATGTTTTTTAATAATTGTTGATAATTGTGTGGAGTGTTCATTATAAGACAATTGTGTAAAGCACTAAGCCTTATAGATTAATTTAAACTGATAGCTAATGATAATGGAAAGTAACATTTTTTTTGAGGTCCCTTGTGAGCCAAGAGATTTATAGATATCTCTCATTAGATCAACTCTGCCAAGAAGATGTTATCTTCATTTTTCAAAAGGGAAAACCAAGACAGAGGAAGTTGATATGACTAGGTTGTGATGTAATGCAGTCAGGACTCAAATATAGGCCTGTGCTGGTTCCCGTCCCATTCATAGTCCATCAATAAGGATCCGTGTCATTTCCAGAGAGAGTAAACCCAGTGCAAGCTAGCTTAAATGATAAAGGGAATTTATTGTCCCAGATAACCAAATAGAAAACAGAGGTTGGCTTCAGTGAAAGCTTGCTCCAGCGGTTTAAATGATACTGCCAAGGGCATAGTTTCATGCAGTCTATCCACACTTTCATAAAGGTCTGATTTTTCATTAAGAGATGATTTACCCCAGGCTTCATGCTGTGGCAAAGCGGCTCTGACTCTTCCCTCCCTGCTACCGGTTCTGGATGGCGTATCCTCTACTGAATTGTTTCAAGAGATTTTTGCTATAGGGCATGTGTGCTCACAATAGAGACAAGAAAGTGAGAAATCACCCCACAGGGGGGATGGCCACAATTAATTTTTCCTCCTCCATTCTCCTCTCAGGATTATGGGTACACAAGCATATGTGTCAGGGGTGAGTTTTAAACCGCCAGGTCCAGGACTCAACTGTAGTTGCCTACATGAGAGTTCAGTGACACAATCGTTTTGCCTTGTGCTGGTCCCCCCAAACTGATTTTTAACTCTCAGAGAAGAGAGAAGTACTTCCTTTCTAGATTCTCAAGAAATATATTTTATTTATTTATTTATTTATTTATTTATTTATTTATTTATTTATTTATTTATTTATTTATTTATTTATTTATTTATTTATTTATTTATTTATTTATTTTGGAGAGGATTTTTGGTATAGCGTGCATGTGCTCACCAGAAAGAGAGAGACAGAGACAGAGAGGGTCAGAAAATGAGAAATCACCCCCCAGGGGGAATGACCACGCCGCAATCTCTTCTCTTCCATTCTCCTCTGAGCATCTTAGGCACGTACACACTTGGCATACGTTTAACCACCGGGTTCGGGACTAAAATCAAGGTTAACTACATGGGAATACAGCAACATAGCCACTACGCCATCTGCTGGTCCCAATAAATATATTTTATTAAGTTCTAGAATTTAGTATGCTACATTATCATCCCTGAGCAAGGGAAATGAGCCAATGAGGGTCCACATCTGGAATTGGGGTTGTGAGCAATCTCACCTGAATCACATGGCTTAAAATAGAGAGAAGAGATTTTGCCTCCAAAGCTGGTGCAAAAGAACAGCAACAACAAAAAGACAAAAATAAAACAAAAGCAAAAACAGGTGTTTCCTGTTTACACTTGTATTAAGAAATACATAGTATCAATAATGAAGAAAATGATAGCTATGTACTTAGGTACACACTTAAAGCTTCCTCAAAGGCTGGCCCTCTAGGTTGGCAGTTAAGCCCTGTACCCAGGGAGCTGAATCCTAGATGGTTCAAATCCCAGCCCAGCTTGAAAGCATGTTATTACATACCCCAAATCATTCCAGAAAGGAGAAGTGGAGGAAAGGGGGATGCTGTGTGACCAGCGGTGTACTTTCTCTCTTTTTCTGAATTTCTATCTGTCAAGCACACATGTCCTTTACAGCTAAAAAAAAATAAGAAAAGCAGCATTCAAATAAAGATAAGTGAATTGAGAAGTCCAACTTGAGAATTAGTTAAGATAGACAAGAAATAAACAAGGGCAGGATTTCAGAACAGAAAGTTTTGGAACACTGTTATTGTTACTGGTGGTAGTGGTGGTGGTTTGGTGGAAATAGCTAAGATTTATAAGAGAGAAGCCTAAGTGCAAAAGTGGAAAAAAATCAGTCATCTGAAAGAAAGGACAATACGCATATTCTTTTGATTAGAGCAGTAACAAATGAATTTAAGTGAAAGATTTCAAAAGGTTGAATCTAGGAGCTCTAATAACATAATAATATGAAATATCAAACTGCTACAAGTTTTTAACAAAAATGGTATTTGAGGAAGATTTTCAGTTTTATTCTGTGTCACATAGACTAGAGTGTAGAGGCAATCAATGGAAGGAGGTATATAGAACGATAAGAGAGTGCCTGGGTTGTAAGGTCATCCTTTGCAAAAGAATGTGTTAAACACAAACTATACTATGTGTCAAGTTCTATGCTAGGCACAACAGTAGCAGAAGGGGACACAAAAATGAATTAGACATAGACTCTGTTGTCAAGTAATTCATAGTGTTAAAGTGGAAACAAATACGTAGATACCAGTCACAATTCAACATTTTAGACAGTACATGGAAATAAAATATATACCATGGAATATATACATGAACAATTGACTCAACCTAGAGAAATATGAGGAGTCCCACACAAGCTGGGTCATATAATCATAGCAATAGCTACTATGATTTAAGTGTCTCCTCAATACTCTAGTTGAACTCCATTATGTGACCTGCTAGTCCCACTCTCGCTAACATTTCATGCCATCATAACTATATTAGGAGATGAAACCTTTAAGAGGCGATTAGAACACGAGGTTTCAGCCTTCATGATTGAATTTATCCCTTTATTGAATGAGTGAGTTAGTTATGGGAGTGGGCCCTGATGAAAAGGTAAATGCAGCCCCTATTTTCTCTTTCCTGTGTGCTATCTGACTGCATAATTTCTTTTACTGTGTTGTGATGAAGCAAGAATATCCTTAGCCACTGTGGCCTCTCAATTGATCTTGGACTTCTCAGTCTCCAGAACCATGACCAAAATAACCACATTTTCTTTACGAATTACCCAGTCTGTGATATTCTATTATAGAAGCAGAAAGTGGACAAAGACAAAAGTCCAAATTAGTAGGATTATGTTGGGTCCTAGACAAACTGTATGGCATGGATTAAAAGAAAAAGAAAGAGAAAAAGAAGAAGAAAGAAAAAGAATGAGAAAAAGAAAGACAGAAAAAGAAGAAAGAAATAAAAAGAATAAGAAAGAAAGAAAAAAGGAGAGAAAGAAAGGAATAAAGAAAAAGAAAGAAGAGAAAAAGGAAAAAAAAAAGAAGGAAGATATAATTGTCTCCTTACTTGGTAATATTTGTTTGTCTTGTGGCCTAAAGTCCATGTCTTTTCCCTTTCTTTTTTCAACCTTTTAGTAGGCCTGGCCTTCAATGTCATCAACAATAGCATACAGTATAAAGAAATGAACTAATAATTATAATTAAAGTCAGCAAAAGAATGTGGTTGGTTAGGGATATTGTAGTAAAATTTAATTTGTACATATTTCTTATCTTTCTACCCTCAACCTATGCTATATGGTAATTTTTGATATAATTTGTGGTATTACCTAGAGAAAAGAGACACTTTTTTAAAAAGTGAAACATTGATTTAGCCCTAGGGACAGAAAGCACAGATCAATTAATGATATTATTTTTCCATTAATTGATACACTGCCAAGACACTAATGTATGCATATTAGACAGGGAAAGTGAAGATGACAAACTGTTGTTTTGACCTTGTAAAATAAAAGCATTATGAAGAAGCAATTTCAGACATCAGTGGTTTTTACTGAGAATTTTTCTCTCCTGTGATTGAGAAATGTCACCCTGTCAGAAATTCAGGCAACTGGAGCTGAGGGAAGGGGTAGAGGACCAGCAACAATTTTGTCTGAACCTGAAATGTGTCATCATTGCCTAGCTCGGGCATTTCTTGTATTCCTACAAATATTCATGCACTGTAAGGTATTACTAAGAGACACATACTGTATTTATGCCCTTCTGAACCCATCATTTATTAATACGGCATTAAAGCAGAGCCAGATTACACTGTTTCATCTCACACTTTCTGGCTAGCATTGCAAACTCTCTGTTCCCTTCCTTCTGCAACTCAGTTTTGTTCAATAATTCATTGAAATAGGTTCCCCTGAAATTTGGGAGAAATTAAATGTTATATCCACATTCATACCAAATTAATTAATCATGATTAATGCTCCAACAATGAATACAAAAGGAATTAATCATGATTAGCAGCATATTGAAATGTACAGCTCAGAAGGTGAGGTTTCCCCTGCTTGGTATGTACTATAGAAGCCTTGAAAGGGCTTACAGGTTTCAGCTTCTTTGTCTTTTCTTCTGTTTTTATAGCTGCTCTAAGTCATTGACTAAGGCTTGCGGACAAGAGTGTTCATAAATAAAAGCAGATAGTGATTTTCTCCTCCTAGGATTCAGGGTTAACTCCTTTATAAGAATGGGAATCATAAGTCTTTAGTCCAGGGATTGGCCCGCGGTGGCCACCTGAGTCAGAAGTGAGCAATGGCCTTCCTACGCTTGTCATTACGCATCGTCTAAGGCTGTGTAACACTACTACGGCAGAATAGTGTAGTTGCAAAAAGAGGTCTCATAGCCCATCAAGTAGGAAAGATTTATTTTTACTATAATGTGTGGTCCTTTACAGCCAAAAATGTCTATAGGCATAAGGGAAATACATTTATATATTTATATTTTATATATATTTTATTTACATTTATATTATATATATTTTTTTCTGCAACTGTTTGAGAATAATGATATTTTCGTGATCCTAACTGGAATTTCCTAGAAGGTGTGCCTAAATTGCTTCCCTGCCAAGTACAGTGCCAAGTACAGTGCTGGCACAGAGCAGGCCCTCACTCTGCTGTAGCTATGTGAATGAATAATTGAATGAATAAATGACTCCACAGAGCTTGAACAAGGACTTTGTCATATCCTAATGCCTACCTTTCATACCTGTGAAATAGAATTTCTTTTATTATTATTTATAACACGTGTTTTGGTTAGGTACAATTATATAAAATACTATACAGTTCTACAGGGTTACTTGTGTATTTTAGTAACTGAACAAACACACACAGTGATAACAATGTGCTAAGCAAATATTTTGCAAATATTTACAAATTTATAAATATATCCTTTTCAAATATTATATTTCATCCTCCTACATCCCCTCAGCTTTTCTCACTCCTCAGATGAGAAAAGTGAAGAAGCACAGAGACCGGAAGGGACTAGGTCAAGGTCACACAGGCACCAAATAGCGGAACCAAAATCTGTACCCTAGCAGTCTAACTTCAAGCTGCTTCTGTCTACTGGGTTCTGCTGTCCTGCATTGCTTTTTAGTGACTAGGCTCTCACCTTTGAGTAATAAAACAGATATTTGCTCTCATTTGGTATCCTTGGACTCTTCTCATTGGAAACAGCCACATCAAGGATGATATAGCACAAATCTCCAAAGGCACACTTGAGTGCAATGGCTTTTTTTTTTTTTTTTCTGATGTAACAACACCAGTACAAGCCAAAAGAAATCACAAATATTTACTCCCTCAGGAAATTCATGAATTCTATTAATTTCTAGATGAAGTTTTCAAAATTAGGTAGAATTCCAGGGGTTCATGACACTTATCTATTTTATTTGCTTTAAAGTCAGTTTGAGGGGCCAGCTGGTGATGTGGTGGTTAAGGCAGCTGTATCCCACATGGCGTACTATGCACCTTGAGTCCTGGATCCAGTGGCCTGAAAAAAGTACTGGGTGCATACAAGTGCATGCCCAAAATCCTGAGAGGAGAATGGTGAAGGGATTATGGCATGGCCATTCTCCTTGGGCAGTGATTTTTCCCTTTCTCTTTCTGTCTCCGTCTCTGGTAAGCACACCCTATAACAATTTCTTTTTCAAATCAGTTTGAAGGATTTAATTAAATGATGAAAATATTAAAAATACATGATTTCTTGTATCAGCCAGATCTTGGTTGCAAGTAGCAGAAGGTAACAAAATTAAGTAGGAAAAAGAAAAAGTTCTTGTAATACTGGTAGGCAGTTTACAGACTTGATCGCTGAAGAACCAGGCACTGATAATGAGCAGGAACTAAGGGATTGTAAACATTAGGAGACTAGTTAATGCTTGGGCCTAATATCTGTCTGTGTAGGGAGCACTAATCAGATTTGACTATTACTGGCCAGTTTCCATTACCCTGATGCACTCATTGGAATGTACCAATTTATTGTAAACATTTTACCAATTATCCATGGACTTTCGTATCACTATTTTAAGAGTTAAAGATTTAGAGGAGTGAAAGGTGCATTTCTTAGCTACTGAAGGGAGCTAAGAAAATTACATATATATACACACACACAGAGTCCACAGATATATACATACTTAAATACATGTATACATATGTGTCTATGGAGATCATAGGTATCACCAACAACAATTGTACCTTTATTACATATCCTCTGTATCTGTTCATATTAAAATGATCATTTGCAAAGCACTATTTCTCTGTTTCTTTAATCAGTAAATAAAAAAGTGATTTTTTAATGGTGGTTATAGTTTTAACAAGTATTTTTTCTGTTGCTTCAGCAAAATGTCAGGAATTTGGAATCAACATTAAGCTATTATTTTTAACACAGAGAGACTCTGTTAGCTTTATGTGAGTAATGAGTTAATGGAAATCCACAAATTCTTACATTCATCACTTTATTTTACTGGGAGCAAACATTCATTTAATATCAAGTATCTAAAGGCAAGGAGCTAAACAAGGGAACTCACAGATATGCTTGAAATCTAATCCATAGTCTTGGTGAGAAATTACAAAACTTTTTTTCAAATGCATATTTGATTTAATTTTTTGTATTTCTAATTAGATTATGTATATATGTATATATATATATAATTATTTATTTATGATTTTTTAAGCAAAAATTAATGGAGCTTCTATGAAATGCAAAGGAACATGTATGCAGAGCATCTGTTGGTGACTATGTTATGTCTAGAAACAAATCTTTGCTCTTTCACAAATTAGAATCTACAAAACTTGGGTGGTATCTCATCTTCTAATGTCTATATCTTGCCTCTTACATGACTAGAATTGTTTTAAAAATTCAAAATAAAAAGGCATTTTCTATAAAATGTTGTTTTATAATATTTAAGTCACGTAATTCAGAAACGTGGTAGATACTTAGAGTAACAACTCATAATGAATAATGCCCTTTGGGATGTTGGTTGTTGCTCCTCTCATCAGGAGTGGAACCTATTTTTTCATCTATTGAATCTGGATAAGATGTGTGGTTTCCTTGATCTGAAAGTGGCAGAAATGATGATGTCTGAATTTCAAAGCTCAGGTTTTAACAATCCTTGCTGCTTCCTTTTTCATTATCTTGAAAGTCGGAAACTAGCAGTCTGTGTGGAAGTCCTACTTAGCTCATTCAAGAAAAACAGGTCACAGGAAGGGTACCTGAGATACCCCAGCAAAAAACAGAACTACTATCGCACTAGGCTTGTGAAGGAAGCTATCTTGGGCTTTCTAGTCCCAGTTGAGCCGTCAGATGACTGCAGCTGCATGAGCGATCTCTGGTGAGATCAGCAGAAGAACTGCCTACTCAAATCTAGGAATTGTGGAGCATAATCAAATATTGCTGTATTAAGTTACCAAGTATATGGATGGTTTGTTAAGCCTCAATAGATAATTGAAACAGCATATATTTATTAAATATCTATTGATACTAAATTTTACATTCTTGCATTCAGCTTTTCAGACAGATTTGATTTCTTCTTCTTCTTCCTCTATAATGGGACATTTCCTTAAATTGGGTAGAATTTACTTACCTGATAAGATTAAATATTTCCAATGAGAAGCGTATTTTCTCTTGGTTTATTTACTCTTTTTTTCTTGGAAAATAATCATGCGTTTCTACATAGTTCACCATTATAGAGACTTAGAGAAAAAAAATTCACTTTTATTTTTCCTAAGTATCTGGAGTCATAATTCCAGTGAAGGATAGACGTTAAGTAGAAATGAACTTGGACAAAACCTTTGGAATGACATGACTTACAAATTCAAATGTGTCAGGCTTGTTCCTGCCTGTGTAAGGGTTGCTTGTGTATTACATTCTTATACCTTGCCCCACATAAGCTACAAATTCCCATAAAGAGCTCACATTTTAATGAAAGCCAAAATAGGTTTGTTTAACAAAGAAAGATGTTCTGACCTGCTAAATGATTTGCATAAGAACCATGCACTTTTGGGACTGACAGGTGGTATGGTGGATAGGGGTGCTGAACTCCCATTTGATTTACTATGATTTGGGTCCCAGACCTGGTGGCTTGCTTTCTCACTTTCCCTTTCCCTCGCTCTCTCTCACTCTGTCCTTCTCTGGTCAAATTAAAACAAATAAAAATTAAAGCTAAATAAAATAATTCTTTAAAAAGAAAGAGATTTAAAAAAAAAGAATCATGCACTCTTAAACAATGGGAAAGAAGCAAAAATAAAGACACACTCACAAAGAAACTGTTTCTTCATAGCTCTCTGCAAAATATGTGTATATATGCTTATGCTAAGGAAATTCTAATTCCAATAACTACGTTCCTGTCTTTAATGCAGCCCAACAAAGATAGCTTCTGGAATAGTAACTCCATTCCTTTTCTACGTGAGTTTGTACTTGAAGTGAATCTCTGTGATTCCCCTGGCAGAGCGAGTATGGATCTAAGAAAGCATCACAATAATTCTTTTCTATGCTGGAGGAAGAAATATTGTGCTTCCTATAGGTAAAACATCAGAAGCTTCTTTGCTGAACTGCTACTTATATTCTCTTGTTTTGAACCAGAACCAGCATTGTCTTCCACTCTACATGGGAGACCAGCACATCTGTACAAATCTGAGCAACCATGTGTTAGTGAGCACACGTTAAGTGCATATTCTTCCCTGTTATTTGCGTGGGAAAAACCAAAAATAGCAGATTTTTCCCTGCACTACTTTTGTCTGACAGGTAAAAGCCTATTAAGCACTGCCTCAAATTGTCTCATGGAAATTAGACTCATTTTTCTAAAATTGAAAAGTTCCACCCAATCTTGGCTTATTACATAGCAAATTGATAGACACATTGAGATCACACTTTGTCTTTTTCAATAAGGTGAAAATTCAAGGTCCAGCCTGTATTCAGTCTGATGTCATCAGGACTACACAGGACAGTTCAAATATTTCAAAAACTTATAATGTAAAAAGAGAATATCAATTTCTAATATAATGTTTTAGAATTCAAAGTGTTGACTTGAATTTCATCCTCAGAATTTGATAAATCCAGCCCCAAGGTAAGTTCTGTTAAACCAGCTTGAATCAAGCTTAACAGGTTTTTAACATACTCAGTTATAATATTTGTTTAAAAAGAATTATTTCTAACTCTTCACATAGATGTGAATTTGCTACGACTTTTTAGAGCTCTGCTTCTCAGATGTAATTCTATGCCTCCAATACTCTATCTGGGTAAGAAGAAGGAGATGCTTTTGCCTTTAGTTACAGGATGGACCAATATTTTATCTCAATAATTTTTCAAAGTCCAGTGTAAGTATTTATGATACACCATTGCTTTCTGCTTGCATCCCAACAACAGCAATTTACATTCACTATAGGTATCAAAATGACTAGAAGGAAACCACAAGTTTTTGGGACCAGCAGATGGCATAGTGGTTATGTTGCTGGACTCCCACGTAGTCAACCGCAGTTTGAATCCTGGACTAGGTGGCTTAAACTCAACCAGGCACATGTGCGTGCGTGCCCAAGATCCCAAGAGGAGAATGGAGGAGAAGGAATTGCGGCATGGCCATCCCCTGTGGGGGTGACTTCTTGCTTTTTTTTTTTTCTCTGTCTCTGTCTTTCTGGTGAGCATACACAACCTGTAGCAAAAACCGCTTTTAAAAACAAACAAAACTTCAAGTTTTCTTCAAGTAAATAGTATTTTATTTTATAGATTGTCTTGCCCAGATGTTCTCTATATTCTATGTGGATAGTGTAATATGCAAGAGGCTCAGTTCAGCAAAGGAATTCATGTTATACTTTCCTCCTGATAATGGGTTGTTGAGTATTGAATGAATTAAAAAGGAAAACTGTATAAGATTTCCTTCGCTATAGGATGCTAAGTACTGCTATCTCTATCTCTATAGCTCTTTATCTCTATAGCTCTTTATCTACCTATCATCTATCTATTAATATCTACTACCTACCTAGCTGCTTCTTTCATTTTATTGCCCAACATTTATCAAAGGTTAAGAGAGATACCACTTAGAAAGAATTGCTTGGAGAATTTGATGTTCATCGTGAGGAAATTATCCATTCCTCTAGATTATCCATTTTTCTTGAAATCAAATAAGGTCTAGAAGAAGCCACTTGCTAACACCCTCTACCACTTTAGAATTGTTTTATTAAATTATACTTCGGTGTGGTACTATCACAGTACATTAGAAATCAATGTCATAACAATGTCCACTGCAAGGGTGTTGTTGAAATTGTTTTCTGCTTTACCCAGTCTGCTGTTTATCTGGGCCTCTGAAAGAAATGACTCCCTGGTCTTAGTAACCAAGATGATTCTACTATCTCTAGTGATTGGTATTTATTGACTAGTCATAGTGGTAATGTAACTGCAGTGTTTCTCATTTTATGGCGACACCTAAAAAAACGTAGATGCAAATTTTTGACATGCCCAGGTATATATGACAGAGGTCTTCCACAAGTTTATGGAAGATGCATATTATGAAAACAGTTTTGGCACCAAAATAAGCTTGTACTTTAATTTTCCATGAACATTTTGAAGTACCCTCATCTTGTTATACATTTCAGTAATTTCCAGATAATAAAATTATTTTATTATCTCCATCCATATTCTTCTTTACTTTTTACTCTGGCTTTTTAAATTATGCTATTTTGTTATAGTAATAATTACATATACTCTAATAACAACTTTGTGTATTGTATGATTGCTATCTGCAAGTTTACATGCTAAGAATTCAATATATAGAACTTGATTTTATTTTTACAAAATACTAGTAACAATGTTTATCTCTATATTTTCTATATAAAAGAAAAAAAAGTTGAGCACATTTTAGTCATTCCTCTATTTGTGAGTGAAGAAATTGAGATTCCTTTAGAGATGTGCTCTCACTAATAGTGAATCTGGATTGCTGAGTTTAGCTACCAATCACAGCAAGTGCTTTGTATGAGTTATCCTAAGAAAAATCATGAAAACCCTAAGCCGCAGTCACATAGTTAAGTACTATTAAGTATTAGTATTCCTGATTAATGATACGGGCTGCTACTATGCTCATTATACTGTTGACAGTATGGATGTACAGAGAAGTTAAGTCATTTTCCAAGACCCAAAGTCAGTGTAGAGCTGGAATGTAAACCAGACGGTTTAACACCAGACTCCATAAAGACAAATACAACATCATCCTGCTAGTATCTAACTATCCTGGTGAGCCACCTTAAATGATTCTGAAACTGGTAGAAGCTATTTATATCAAAGTACCTATATATCTGCATTAACATAAACACAGATGTGCCATTTTCATCTCTTCTTATGTGGAAGTGATTTCACTCAGTGCTGAAGTACAAAGACTTTCTCTACAAAACGGAATAGGTAGTTCTGCCTGAAGTCTGAGGAAGGGCTAGCTGACTCAAAAGTTCCTTTCTGCCCCAATTCAACTGGGTTAAATGCTCCTTGAGGACAGAGACTATACGAATGTGATTTGAGCAGTAATAAGCCTGAACTGCTCTTATTGGACTTCTTAGTGTCCCTCAGCTTTTCATGAGTCCCAGAGCTGGACAACTTTCATGTTCCTGGTGTGCTTCTTCATTAACCAAGAATGACTTCATTTTCTTCATAATGAACTCTGGTTGGCTCTGCTCTGAGACCACACCCATTGGCCACTTAACCTTATGATGGCTGCCATTAACAGCTCTGTTTTCAGGTTCCTTACTTTTACTCTAGGAAGGGGGCTTTTGACCCAAGAATGCACTGGGGCATAGAGACTGGTTCTTGTTGTTAACCTGCTGAAGAATTGTGTGTGTAGGATTTTGTGTTTGTAAAACTGGGCCAGGTCATGGAAGTTTAATAAATTAATGAGGTCTGAATTAATTAATACTTTGGGTTACAAGTAAATTCCAACCAAAAATATAAGGTTAAGACAAATATATAAATCTACCAATATTTTAGGACCTCCAAAATAAATGCATTTATGTGGGGCCAGCAGATGGTAGGGCAGTGAAACCACTGGACTCCCACTTGGCCAACCCTGGTTTATGTCCCAGACCTGGTGACTTGTTTTCTCTTTTTCTATCTCTGTGTCTGTACCTCTCTGATAAAGTTTAATGAAAAATAATGATAATGATGAATAAAATAAAATAAAATAATTCTTAAAAAAATAATAGGGACCAGCAGTTAGCGTAATGGCTATGTCGCTGGACTCCCACGTAGTGGACAGCGGTTCAAGTCCTGGACCCAGTGGCTTGAACTCACGCACGGGCGCGTGTGCGTGCGTGCCCAAGATCCCAAGAGGAGAATGGAGGAGAAGAGACTGCAGCGTGGCCATCCCCGCTGGGGGGTGATTTCTAGCTTTCTATCTCTCTGTCTCTCTCTGTCTTTCTGGCGAGCGCATGCGCCTCTTAGCAAAAACCTCTTAAAAATAATAATAATAAATACATTTGTGTATTCAGTGCTTCCATGACAGGACTCTTCTGCCTTCCTTGCAAGTTTACCAGATACTCAGGAAACCAGAATAAGATTAGAGTCATTTATAAAAGAGGGAGAGAGGATTTTTTGTTGTCTTGTTTTGTTTATATGAGAAATAAAATTGAAGTTAATCAAATTGATTGTAGAAATTTTAGAATATAGATATTTGTTAGAATAGAAGAATTATCTTTGTTTCTGGTACTATAGAATCTTCTACATCAAAAATAAAGGAAATGTTCAATTTGCTTCATATGGATATTTCCTCCCTATCATCTCATGAAGGAACAGTCTAGAGGTGTCCTTGAAGTGGTTAGTACTTCTAATCACTGCAGAAGGAGCCGGCTGAGATTCAACTCAAGCAGTTGCTTCTCCATTGCATGGGATGATCAAGGTGTGCTTGTTCTACCCACTCCTACCCACTTGTGTTTTCTTCAAGAAGACTGATGGGGCCATGTGTTTTACTGTAGTAAGGACAAAATATGATCCCTTTCCGCACTGTCCTTCATGAAATAATTGATAATGCTTTGTCTTATGCCACCATATAAAAGCTTGCAGAATTACATTGGGATAACTGTTGTGTATTTACTGTGAAGGGTAGTCCAGTACACAGAGTTAGCATTGGGACTGTGACTCAGACTCTCCTGGGTTCTCAGCTTGATTGCCAACTGTGTGATTGTACACGTTTCAAAGACTTCTGGGCCTCTATTTTCCTTGTAACAGTGCCTACTTCATAAATTATAAAAATTAAAGATGTGTAACATGCATAAAGGATCTAGAAGAAGTATAGCATGTACCACATGTGAGGGGTCTTTAAAAAGTTCACAGGAGAGATCAGCAGGTGCCATAGTTGTTAGGGCAATAGACTCTCACATGGTTGACCGTGGTTTGAGTCCCAGGCCTAGAGGCTTGATACTCATGTTGGGCATGTGTGTGTGGATGCCGAAAATCCTGAGAGGAGAATCAAAGAGAAGGGATTGCAGAGTGGCCAACCCCCTTGGAGGGGAGTGTGATTTCTCTTTGTCTCTGTCTTTCTCTCTCTCCTGTGAGTGCACACGTGCTATAGCAAAAATAAAAAACAAAACAAACAAAACTGTAAAATATATATAGGAAATGTATATTATATAAAAACACGTGACTTTCAAAATTTTTCCATGAACTTTTTGAAGTACATGTTAAGTCTTACATAAGTCTTCAAGCAAGTATCCTTTGAACATTGACATCATATTCCTTCCTGCCAACCCTCATCACTCAACCCATTTAGAACAAGTACCTCCTGGGACCAGTAGTTAGCATAATGGCTATGTTGCTGGACTCCCATGTAGTTGACCACGGTTTGAGTCCGGGACCCTGCAGCTTAAACTCATGCCAGGCACATGTGTGTGCGTGCCCAAGATCCCAAGAGGAGAATGGAGGAGAAGGGATTGTGGAGTGGCCATTCCCCCTGGGGGTTACTTCTCACTTTCTGTCTCTCTGGCGAGCACACACACTCTCCAAAAAAAAAAGAAGTACCTCCGAATTGTTCTCTCCATCCTTCCACCTTTTGAATCAACCTTCCTTGAAGTTATTTTGTTGTCATTCTATTGTGAATCCTTCTAAACTATTAATTTCTACTGTTTTCCATCAGAAATCATTTTCTCCAGGGTAAAGTTTTCTTTTCTTTGCCTGAAACAGAAAATCCTCTATAATTTCCCTCTGCCTCATTATTAAACTATATTTGCAATGATTTGTTATTATTGAGCCACAGAAATGGCTATGTCTTCTGTGGTGGAGGTAGATTGGAGAGAAAGGAAAACCCGCTGAAAGAAAAATGTGCAAAATGGATATTCCTAATTTCTACTTAATAAAGCAGGGCTTATGTGGTTGTCCTAGGAAAGACCCAGCTTCCTTAATGTTGAAGCCTAAGCCTGGGTCATCCCTGTGGGATCCAGCAAGTGTTTGTGGATGGTGGTATTCTCTCTCACAGAAGAGAGAGACAGAGACAAAGAGAAATCACCTCATGGTCACCTCTGTATGTCCTAAATCACTCTGGTTATGAAAAGCTAGTATGATTGGCACGTGATGGCTTGGCAGTTTAACTAAAAGCTTTCTTGCACAGTAAGAGGTGCCCACATTAGTTGTCATTATAACTGGCCTGTACATTACATTAACATAATGCAATTTTATAGCTCTAAGAAATGTCAAACCAGAATGAAGGCAAGCAATGCATTCCTAATGGGTTTACAATATCTCTCATCCTTACTTTTTCACTTCAGTTATCTGAAGCCAAAATTATTTTCTCTTCTGAGTAAGCAGAATGGATTTACTTCCAGCTCTGTACTCTGCTTAATCTTCCAATGGAATCTGTGCTGTGTGAGAGGAAAGTCATTGATATTATGTTGAGCTCATATCTCATCTGCAAAATGTGTATGTGAGTGCTGTGTATTGCAGCCCTGTGTGTTTTGGTTACGTTTTAGAAATTTTCATAGTTGGCAGGGGCTCCTCTCTAGGCTTCTTGCTTGTCTTATTCTGCTCCCCATGATACTGATCACGTTGCCAAGTTCTTACTGACATCAAAGCAGGCTCCAGGCTCAGATCATCTCTGTGGGATGCGGAGGAAGAGGAGAAATAGCTCTCCCAGAGAACATTTCTCTGACTGAGTTCTAAGTAAATTCTGGGGCTTATCTGACATTTTTTTCACTGGCCAGGCTCCTGGTGAAGTCAAATATTGCAGCTGACGTCAATCAGCTTATGGCCAGGTGCCTGACGATGCTGGGCAACAGATCCAACCCCCTTGGATCTTGATTTTTATAGTTCCGTTTTGCATGATGTTCCTTCAAATAGCAATAAAAATAGTAAACATATTACAATATGCAAGCCACCCACGCGTACATTCCTTTCTCCTGAACTCAAATGAACACAATGCCAACCCTAACAAAGGTTAATTGCACAACAGAGATTCCTATTAAAAAATTTCTTCTTTCCATAGTCTGCACAACAAGGTTCTTGCCTGTCCTGTGTTCCTTAGACATACATTTGTTTTTGCTTATTCTTCACATGCTTTATTCTCTTTAGACTTTCTATAGAAAGCATATGCAAGTCTGAGATGGCAAAACTGTGAAGTGGGTGACCATAATGTTTTTTTCCCCAGGATTTCCCCACATTTTAATACATTCTTAGGCATTTCTGATTTCCCCCTTACCGCGCTCTAGAACCACTGATCTGTGCTGTCCACTGGTTTAACAGGCTCACCAGTGAGAAGCAACAAAGCTTTGTGTTCCTATTTGCATCCTTTCTCAGTCATCAAAATGTGTACTACTTCTCCTGCCCACAGAGCCCAACCAGCTGCAGGATCTTTGCTAGTGATGAGCCTGTGCTAAAGAGAGATACTTTGGAATATGCCTTCCTGTGAGGAAGTTTATGGTCCTGTGAGAAAGTGTGACTTCTAATTTTGAACAGGGGACAGACTCAAATGCACACAGACAGGAAAGTCACACTTGGGCCTAACATAATCCAATGCATCTACAAGCACACGTAGAGAAAAAGAAAACCTAGACGCTTGCCAAATTTTGACTTCCTGAGAGAGCCATCAGGTATGTATGTGAGATGTAGACATGACCTTTATGTTTTGTGATATTCCAAGTGGAAGTGAGCGACCCACTGTTCCCAGAAACTCTGCAGAGATCCTTCCCATCATAGGCTTTCTCCTGGACTTTCTCCACTGTCAAGATGACTTGACCCAGAAATAGAAATGTGAACTTTTTGCTCAGCATACCTTCTGGCATCTATTCCTTGGTGTGAACAACCTTCCATCAGTGATGCTTTAAAGTATAAAAAAAAAGTTCATAAGTCATATCACATGATTTTAGATTTTAAAAGAATCTCAGGAACCACCTATTCAGCTATTTATTTTCTAGCTGAGGAAGTTAAAAGTCAGTGGAAAATCTGAACCTAGAGCCAAGACCTGCTCATTCCCTGAACTACACTCATTTAGAAAAATCATTAATGTAACCCATACTCATCAGAGTTTTCATAAGCCCTCCCTCCACACCAATTATTTTAAAACCCTGTGAAAAGAATGCTCTGTGCAATTAAACATTGTATACCTCACTAATTTATTTCTCTTCATTGTTAGTGAAGCACACTGGAAAATACCAAGTACGATAACAAAATGAAATCAGTTATGGCAGTTGGCAACAGAAGTATAATCATGCCCTTTATGAATTCATTGTCAATTTTTATTTTTGACCTTTCAGAGGTGCCATAGCTAGCACGTGCATAAAAGTGAAAAACTGCTTTAATGTTTCCATTTTGAACTGAATGTTGAAAACTAACTAGACGGGCCAGCAGGTGGTGTGGTGGTTAAGGGTGCTGGACTGCCACATGGGTGACTGTAGTTCGAGTCCTAGACCTTGTGGCTTGCTTTCTCTCTCTGTTTTTCTCACTCTGTACCTTTCTGGTCAAATTAAAATAAATAAATAAAATAAAGCTCAATAAAATAATTATTAAAAGAAAAACTAAATAGACACTATGCAATGCAGCTCAGCTTTTATGGGAGAAATAATGTGCATAGTTATAGTTTGTCTTAAAAGGTTAAGATGTTCCTAACAGTTATTTTTATGTTTTACCCTACTTCCAATCTAACTCTACTCACATTAGGACATTCTCCTCACTATCCTGTATTCACTTGTGGTGCTATGACCTAGGTATATGTTCTTCCTTGAACTGTCCATTTTTTTATTTAATTTTATTTATTATTATTATTTTAAAAGTACCTATAGAGCACATGTGCTCATGAGAGAGAGAAAGAAAGTGAGAAAGTAAGCGAGGTCTGGGACTCAAACCATGGTGAGTCATATAGAAGTTCAGTGCCTTAACTACCACACCATCTGCTGACCCCAAAGTGTCCTTTTCTTAACCCTAAATCCTAGTACTTTTAAATTCAAACTCAAATTGTAACTCCCTCATGCATTCCTTTCTCTAGCAGTCATGTCTTTATTTCCTTTAATTTAAGCCCTTAAACACATACAAATTATACTACAAAATTCCACACTTAATTATATCCAATCTTATATAACTCGCTGATTTATGTTTAGCTAAAATTTGCACTTAGATTGTGAAAATTTTCATGCAAAGATTATATGTCTTCTCTATTCCCATAAGATACAGCATTATAATGCAGAAATAGGCACCCTAAACTATTTCTTTTTGTTTAGCCTATAACAATAAGAGCTTATGTGACACAAAACACGGGTCTGACTACTCCAAGTGTGGTCCGTGAGCCAGCAGCCTCAACATTCCTTGAGAACATATTAGAAATGCAGAATCTTGGGTTCTAGGTTAGCTGATTTTAAAAACCCAATGAGTTGTAAAGTTTGAGACAAAATAGTTTAGGAGAGAAAGACCCATGTGGATCATCACATTGAGTTCTGGCCTACATGTACAAGTACTCAATTCTCCTAGGCCCAGATCTGGTACTTGTGCACAGATAGAAGTATTTCTTCAACATCTGTACTTACCGACTTTCTAGAGAGACTGGTGGAAGCTTTGAATCTTCTTTTTGAAAAATTAACATAGATGTACATATTTTGTATGTCATTTATGAGCTTAAAAAATGCTTTGAGCCTATAAATAGATAATTTATTTTTCTACTAGAGTGCTTTATTGTATGTAGTATATTTACTGTTGAAAAACAAGGAAGACCTAATTGACCTTCCTTCAAGGTCAATTTGGCTTGTACTATATGTTTGAATAGTCACTAATAATCACATGTAATGTTGCTCCTGTGGGTGAAGTGATCAATATTACTATGTAAAAACTAATTTAGCCATGAAACAGGTCTTCATGTGATAGGTTTCATTCATCTCAGTAACACAGAAGGCTTTGATTTAAGTAATCAAGACTGTCTTTCTACCTAATTGTGTACTTAATTAAAAAAAAAAACTCTCTTTCTCTATTTCTCTTTCTTTTAATCCAAGCAAAGAGTAATACTTTTCTTTTCATGTATTTTTTAAAAGCCCTTTGGGGTGATGATCTGAATGGCTTTTAATTATCAATTAAATTTTCCCCAAGTAGATTATTAAAAGTTTAGAGATCCCAATTAGTGAGATCCTCACTCTATAACAAGAGTGAAGTTGGTTATTTTGAGTCTTTTTTATTACATGAAAGGAAAGAATCAGATGTCTCAGATCAGTGTTAAGTGGGAATTATGGAAATAGATGTTAAAAATAAAAGACATAAAAAGGTATGACCAGGGAAGTCAAGAAAGGGACTTTCTTTTTGGTTTTAAGTGTTTTGAGATTCTAATAATGTTTTATTATATTTTTACTAGTTTGAAAATATTATCCCCCATTCACCCTAAAAAGAAGGACAAATTAATGTCTGCATTCATAATTAAAAACTATACCTTTTGGGCCAACTGGTGCCCTGAAGGTTACAGCAGCTGGATTCCACATGACCAACTGCATGGTTTGAGTCCAGGACCTGGTAGCTTGAAAACATGTCAGGTATGTGTGTGTGCATGCCTAAAATCCCAAGAAGAGAATGGATGGAGGACAGGGGATTGCATCGTGGCCATCCATCTGAAGGTGCTTTCTCACTTTCTCTCTCTCTCTCTCTCTCAGGCAAGCACACATACCCTCTAGCAAATATAAAACCAAATATAACAAATAAAAAAACTATACCTTTCTATATTCTTTTTAAAGTTCATTTATTTTTTCATGAGCAAGGGAGATAGCAAAAAGACAGACAAAAGTGAAAAAGATAGAGACAGTACCCCAATGCAGAACTGACTACTGTGATCCACTACCAGCCACAGCCAGTCCCATGTCATAGGCACATGCGTGTCCTGAATATTCACAGGACTCCAGACATAAACCTGGAATCTTTGCGTATGGATTAGCACTTACAGAATATCACATTTTACCACTGTGCTATCATCTGACTCCTATATTCTTTAGTAGTGTTTTTGTCTTGGGAGGACTACTACCCCAACTGTATAAAGGCAATTTATATTTGTGAAACCACTAACACATGAAAATGGGGTTATGCTGGTCTGACTATTCAGACAGGGCATCTGTGAACCCTCTCAAAGATATGCAGCTTGAGTCTTCTGTTGGTGAAACCCTAAAAACATAGTCCAAGAAAACTTGGTGAACTGAAAAGTACTCAGAATTTCTTAGAATACGTTATGACTCAGGGAAAATCAATAGTTTAAAGAGCACTCTCACTACCCTGAATCAAGCACTGGGGAGAAGAGATACATAGGGGAAATTTTAGGGCTGGTACCAAGGGCTGACTAGTAAAAACAAAGTACAACAGATAACCTTTTCTGTGGATCCCCAAAATGATCTTTAGACCTGTTGACATGCTTGCTTTCTGAGATGCTGGGTGTGAATTGCTGAAAAGAATATTGGGCTGGGAACCAGCAGTTAGTGTAATGGCTATGTCGCTGGACTCCCATGTAGTTGACCGCGGTTCGAGTCCTCGACCCAGTGGCTTAGAACTCACACCGGGCGCATGTGCATGCCTGCCCAAGATCCCAAGAGGAGAATGGAGGAGAAGGGATTGCGGCGCGACCATCCCCCCGGGGGGTGATTTCTCACTTTCTGTCTCTATGTCTTTCTCTTTCTGTCTGGTAAGCGCACGCGCCCTATAGTGAAAACCTCTCAAAAAAAAAAAAAAAGAATATTGGGCTAAATTCCATTCAATTTGATTCATTTTTATGTATTTGTACAATAGAAGTTTGCAACACAGTAGGTGAGAGTGTTGGTCAGTGGGGGAAAGGGAAGTAAAGACAGGGTCAGGGTTTGCACCAAGTGAAAAGATACTCTCTGTCTGGTTGGAGAAACAAACACACACTGAAGATTAATTAATTAACTGGCAGCATTTGGCATTTTTATCAGCCTCGCCTTTGGGAGACAGATAAAAGTCCAAACAATTTCAGTTCTTTATGCTTTTTATTTTTCTCATCCTATTGCACTGGATAGAAGCCTGTATTTTTTATAAGGATAGAGATCTTACTAAGAAAGTGAAATGCAATACAGTATCATTCAGGAGTCAGCAGGGGCTAAGATATAGTTGAATAGTTGGTTTGCATGGAGCCCCTGAAATCACATTATTGTCAGTCACTCTTCACTAAGGGAAGTCTTGGGGAAATGATTGAGAATGAAAGTCAGATCAACAGCTTGGGGCATGAATTCACATGGTAGCTTTCGAGATGGTTTTGGAAAAGCTCCATCAAAACTGGCCTTGGTGAAATTCTGAATTAAATGGAGTTTAAATTTGGTATGCTCCCAAAGATAGTCTTACAAGAAAATATGGCTAGGACAATTGGAAGCAAGAAGGAGAGAATGAGATGTGATCACAAACTTCTTTTATTCTTATTCTTGTTTCTTAATTCTTCTACCTCTTTTAAGTAAGGAAGTTAGTATATAGCATCTGATAAGACCAATTCATTGTTTTTTGCTCTTTCCGTAGTGAGAAGAGAATGAGTGTACACTGTCACGTTCAGATACTTGAGAAAACATTTGGGTTTTATTGCAGAAGGGGGGTAATGTGACCTGTCTTGTTTGCGATAAGGTTATTTTTTTCATTTATGCTGTGTATCATAGCAGCTTAAAGGTAGTCACATGCTGAAACCAAAGGCAAATGACCACTTGATTTTTCACTCAATCTTCGGTGAACTCTCGGACTCCCAAGAAAGGAATTGTGTTGTCATAAAAAAGCCCTGATTTTTGCTTAATATGGATAATATAATATTAAAATATTGTACAAAATATAGTTTTCTGAACATCTTAAAAAACTAGAAACTGTAGGGAATATTGACCTTGTATGATATAGCAGTGATGAAGGTGAAGATGACAGCTACGATGACAATAATGTTACGTTTTAAAGTTAACATCAGTGAGATATAATTGTAACTTACTATATAAATTCTACTTTGTTTATATTCTGGTACATGTTCTCTAAAGCAGTCATGACACTATGGACAGAAGCTCTGATAAATATTAGGACAAATTTAGTAAAAATTTGCTAGCAGGAACTCTATACATTCCTTATTTTATTTTATTTATTACCAGAGGGCAGAGAGAGAGAAAGAGAGAGTGAAAGAGAGAGAGAAAAGTATCCCCAATGGGGCATAGTCACCCTACAATCCCTGCTCCTTTTTCCTTCCTGTCAGGATTTGGAGCACACACACACACACACACACGCACACACATACACACACACACACACACACACTTGACCAGCATGTTTTTCAAGCTGCTAAGACTGGGATTTGAACCATATGGATCCACCTCCTTCAATCACTAGGTTACAGGGTCAGCTTCTATGTTTCATCTCTCAAAACAAACAAACAAACAAAAAAACCCCCACGAATTTGCTCTTGGGAAACAAGGCTTAAAATCAGGGAAGGTGGGAATGTTTAAATGTAAATTAATACGTAGTGATGCTACTTCATCTAAGACCAGAAAGCCACGAAGAGATATGGGAATGGGGAATTCAGACTACAAGTGAATTAGTGTCATATTTACAAGATGAAATCTAGAATAAAGAGAAAGGGCAAATCATTTTTGGTATCTATTTGTAAATATGTAGGTAGGTATCAGGGCCTTTAAATTAATTTCTATAACTAAACATAAAGGACTGTTTGGATCTAGAAGCCCTCTAAGAGGTCATTTAAGCTCTCACTTTATAAAGACCAGGCTCTAAAGCTCAGTGAAGGTAAATGTTTAATGACTGTCATACAGCTGGTTGCTGGTAGAGATGGGGCAGGAGTGCATGCATCCTAATTCTCCTCTGACAGCTCTGAGAGGAAAGTGGGTTTTTACAGAGTCTTCAACTCTGTGAACAGATTAAGCAGAATGTGACAGATGGACTGTGTTTATTGCTGGTCTGGCCAACATGTACAATTATTGGGAGGTAACACAATGCTGAGGTTTAACATTTACTTGTTGACTCATAGTTTTCTACTCACTGTTTATTGTGCTGCTCAAAGAAAGCTAAACATTTTGTAAACAATACAATTTATTTTTCTGGAAGGTTAAATAATAGAATAAAACTGTGAACTGGAGTTAAAACTATAAACTTCATTCTTAGAGTACATTACTTTCTTCCAGACACATGTAGGGATGGAAAAAGTCCTTGTGTCCCATTATGGCTTTTGTTTGGATTATATCACTTCAGCATGATCTTGGCTTCAGAACAAAATCACTGCCACTATTGTCAGGACAATTATCCATCTGGACTAAATTCTGTAAACTACTTTTACTCTTTTTTTAAACCTCAATGAATCAATCTCAGTGAATAAGTTTTATTCTTTCTTTCATTCATATGTTTGTCTAATAATTGAAACATTGGCTCTGTGTTAGGACCAATGTTATCTTCAGAGCTATGAAAATGAACAGACAGGATACTCTACTTGAGGAAGAATGAAAGGCTACAGAAGGTCATTTCAAAGGAGGGCGTAATTGCTTTCTATATGATTTACCTGATAAGGTTTAGCATATCATAAGCACCCTTAGTATCCTTTATCATTAGGATTTGCCAATCATAGTTTTCTTTCAATTTCTTAACCTATTTTTATCTCTAGTCTGCAATGCTCCAAAATAGTTCACGTCCATGAGTTTACAACTCAAACTTCAATGAGTTTACTATTTCCTTAATGTATTTATCCTTGGTGAAAATTTATGTATATATATATATATATATTCTCTCTTGACAGGATCCATTGGTCCAAGGAGCATTGATCCCACTAGTTCTTTAACGCACAAGAAGAAAACACATGACACCAATTGGATTATACTATGAATGTCTTCTTTGGCGAAGTGCCCTTAGTTTTCCTTTGCTTTGAGATTAATATACTTGTGACATATTCTACATAAGAAGTTGTGTTTTTTTGTTAATAAGTAATGTGATTAAAAATAATTTCTTAAAATTTTCATTCTTTATACCAGTCAAATATTGACATACTGAGGGAATTAAGTAAAGCAAAATGGACAATTTAATTCACAAGTAATGCTGTTCCTCTGGGAGGCTCTACTTCCTGTCTGAGGTATAGCAGGTATCCTGGCAAAGTACACATAACAAGAAAAGGAGGTTTTCAATTGATTGAAATACAGTGGCAGCCTAACATTTTCAAATAGACAGTCAATCAGATAAATAAGTTGTTATACACAATGAGATCTGCATTTCTTTTTGTATTCGTGAGAGGACAGAAGATAGAAAGAAAATCTCTTTACAACATGATTATGTAAATTGGTAAGATAATTTCTTAATTCAAAGAATTAAAAACAAGTGAAGACAAAGAAAAAAAAACTAAAGTGAATCTATTTGGTATTTGAGAAAATCATGATGCATTTTTGCACAGAAAATACATCATGACTTTCCAGATGACCAAATAGTAAGGTTTTAAGTAAGATTGGAGAGATTTCAGAATTAAGATACCAAGAGAACAAACCCATTATATAAGGATGTATAATTTTAAAGGGATAAGGAATGAAGTGAGAGACATGTTTATTTTCATGGAAAATGTATATTTTAGTTTAAAAGTTAATAGCTATGAAATAGGTTTGAACACTATATACAAGTCTTCCCTGTGTTCTTTTCTTCTTTTATCTTTGGTCTTTTCTCTCTCTGTTCTTTCTTTCTCCCTTTATTTTTCTCT
>NW_006159594.1:4794022-4819022 GCF_000334495.1 Tupaia belangeri chinensis
CTCTTTCTCTCTTTATTTCCAAAGTTTGCTACAAAACCTGGATTCTGCAATGTGCACCTTGCACTTCAGACAAGGCGGTATGATTGAAGAGAAAATGAACTATATTATCAAGGAGTGGGATGTCTCATGGGAGATAAAAATGCATCAAGAGACCTCTTAGTTTCATGAGTTAGCAAAGTAACGCCTCTAAGTGGTCTTTGGCAGGAGTTTACATAAGCTAATGAATAAGGAAAATGAAAGCTTATACTTCATTAGGTTGACAAGAAATCAATCATGTTTGATGAAGCAGTAAATGCTAGGGAGTTTCCTGAGTACCCACATGTGATCCACCTTTGTGCGTAGGTCATCTGGGTACCTGCAGTCACTGCTCACAACATCAGTGCTTTGAGTTCATTGAAAAGCACATTTAGAAGCAGACTATTTCCTCTTGAAAAGTTGCATGTTGTGGCCACTCTGAATGATTTGGAGTAACAGTTTAATTTCTGGAAAACACTGTCAGTCTAAATACAATATAAAAAGAATTATGTTATGAAGAGTAAGCATGACATTATACAACATTGCATTGACCATTGGGAGGTCTTCCTGACAAGCTTTCCAATGCTTTGGATTACATAGTTCTAAGATACCTCATTTATTTTAGTAATTTCTGAGAGGTAGCTATATTGTAAATGTTATCTAATATTTCTAAAGAAAAATAAACAGCTTATGAACTTCTCCCAGTAACATATAAGAAAGGGATAGTTTTTCTCAATTCTATGACCTAAGTCACATATTAGAAACTGAAACTCAAGTTTAGATGAAGTGGTGTGCTAAGATGAAAAGACCAGACCTCATATCAGCCCCTTTTCTAAAGGCAATCTGCCTTTATTTGGATCCCAGAACAAACCATATCATCTTGGGGAAATTACATAATCCCAATCTGTTATCAGTTTCTTCATCTCCAAAGTAATTCCCTCCTTCAATATGTGTTCTTCTAACAATATGTTTTAAAATCTTTTTCATTAATTCTAAAATTCTATGAATCTATATCATGATGTATTTTTTCTAATTAAAAAGTTATTAAATAGGGCTGGCAATGTAGGTAAGCCCAGTGCATAGGGAGCCAGATGCCCCATAGACAACCACGGTTAGAATCTTAGGCCTGGTGGCTTAAAAAACTTGCAAGGCATCTGTGTGTGCCCAGAAATCTGATGGGATGGAGAAACAGAGGGAAAGGATTGTGGAATAACCATATCCTCCTGGGCATTCTTTCACTCTCCCCCTCTCTCTTTGGTGAGCACACATACTGTCTGGAAATACAAAAAAGTTCTTGAATAAAAAAAATAATAATTGAGCAATCTCTGTGGGATAAAGTTAGAGCACACTTTTTAGCAGTACTAGAATAGTGAGCCTAAAATTCATATTTGGTGTTTGCCCAGACTTTTAAGATTATGTAATTAGAATATTAAAAAACCCTTTTTAACTCTGACTTCTATAGGTAGGAAAAGCACAGTTATTCTTATTTCAGGATTATTTGTGCTTTAAGTAGAGGATTTGTTGTGAATATAAATGAAGTATTTAATAAGTGGTGTAAGCCAGCAAGAAATGTCATCTGTAGAATATCCTCACCTGCATAAATTTAGTCCAAGATTATAAAATACACAATGGATGCTAATCTCTCCTAGGATGAATATCCAGTCTTATCCTTCCTAGGTACATTTTCACACTGCTCCCGACTTTATTCATCAAATAGTAATAGAATATTGACAATATTCAAGGCTCAGAATATTGGAGAAATATTGCTGTATTATATGTTTATTAGATTTTATCAACCAATAAGCTGATGGATAGGAATAATTCATTAGAAGAAAACCTGTTTAGAAGTGACCTCTTACAAATAATTTCTTTCTTTCTTTTCTTTTTTATTTTTAGAGATTTTGCCTTAGGATATGTTCACTCACTGGAGAGACAGAGAGGCAGAGACAGCCAGAGGGGAAAGTGAGAAAACAACCCCCAGTGGGAATAACTACACCACAATCCCTTTGGCTTCATTCTCGCGGGATCTTTGGCACACATGCACACGTGCCCAGTGTGATTTTCTTTCTTTTTCTTTTTTTTTTTTTTAGAAAGAGAGATTTTGTACTATAGGGTGTGTGTGCTCACCAGAGAGAGAGAGAGAGAGAGAGAGAGAGAGAAAGTGGGAAATGACCCTCCGGGGGATGGCCACATTGCAATCCCTTCTCTTGAAATTTTGGGCATGCATGCAAATATGCCCAGGATGAGATTTAAGCTGCCCGGTCTGGGACTTGAATTGCCATCAACTATGTGGGAGACCAGTGATGTAACCAATACACCATCTGTTGGCCCTCTGGTGTGGTTTTCAAACTACTGTGTCTGGGACTCAAACCGTTGTCCGAAATATGGTAGTCCAGAGACATGACCACTATGCCATCTGCTGGCCTCAGATACTTTAGTTTCTTAATTTTGTAATACATTCAGTATGAGGAGACTTTGAAAAATGATCAGGGTACCAGAAAATCTGCCTGAGAATAAAATTGAGAAAGCCACTATATCTTACTGCCATGGAAAATCTGTTCTTATGAAAACTCAGGAGAAAATATGACTGCTATGTTCTTAAAATATTCTAAGAGAAATCACTCATGATAAAATATTATAGTACTGAATATTTCTACAGCACATTATTTCCCTTCAACAGGAGACTTCTTTTTAAAATTTAAGACTATAGTAATTTTGTTGTTGTTGTTGTTGCTGTTGTTCTAGTAAAACAGAATATAATTGTTTGGTAGTTTACTCATCATTGACTTCTAAAGTTAGAGCTGGTTACTGAGTTATTGTCAGCCATTTCTTCTCTTAGCTAGGTTTCTTTTTTTTCTCCCTGTTTGGGCTTTCATTCTGAATTGTTAGCCAGTTTTGATGAAAAATCTCTTTGGAAGATTCCTATATCACGTTTTAATGCTGATAAAGTTTTCTTTTTTTTAATATGCCAGTTAAAGAAAAAATAAGTAAATAAATAAATAAAGGTGGGTAGGGGCAGTAGGAGTCAAAAAAATTCACTTGTAAGATACTCTAGAGGTAAGAGGGCTTATCCCTGGCCAAGGCTGGATCTGGGCTGTTAGACGAGGCAGCTGGAGTCATTGAGCCCACATGTGCTGGATCTTTGGAATGGATACTAGATGATGAATATAAACCTATCACTGAGAGTAAACTCCTTAGGTATGTGTCACCATCACAGTTATAATGATAATTCAGTGTGGGTTGGGGGTAAGATTTTATATATAATTTCCTCATCAATTGTTCTAAAGGCAATAGGAATGAAGAAAAATGCAATGTAATAAACTGCTGACCCAATTTTCTTTTACGACAAATACAAATGTTCATTGCAATTGAAATCAAATAGATAGTGAATGGGGGTTTCTTAATTTAAAATTTTCCTATCAAATAATAGGAGCCACCAGGTGGCATGGAGGTTAAGGCACTGGATTGCCACATGGCCTACCATGGTTTGAGTCCCAAACTCAGTGGCTTGTAAAAAATGCTGGCTGCATGTGTGTATGTGCCCGAAAATCTCAAGAGGAAAAAGGATTGTGGTGTGGCCATCCTCCTGGGGAAGAGGGAGTGATTTCTCATATTATCTCTTTCTGTCTCTCTCCAGTAAGCCCATGCATCCAATAGCAAAAACCTAAAAACAAACAAATGAATAAAAACAATAGACACACTAAAAAAAAAAAAAATGGACCAGTCCATGGCATGGTAGTTAAGACAACTATATCCCACATGGCTGACCATACAGTTTGAATTCCAGAGCCAGTGGCTTGAAAAACACACTGAGTCTGTGTTTGTGCAAGACCAAAATCCCAAAAGGTAGAGATAGAGGAGAAGGGATTGTGGTATGACCTTTGTCCATGCGGAGTGCTTTCTCACTTTCTTTCTCGTTGTCTGTTTCTTTCCAGTGAGTGCACACAGCCTCTGGAAAAAGAAAAAAAAAAAGTTTTAATTAACTTATTCATTTATGAGATTGAAAGATAGAGACTTGAGAGGATCTCACCATGTTGACATCCTCCTGCCCCAGACTCCCCGCTAGCTAGGACTACAGAACCAAACCTGAGTTTCCCACTTGGTCTCCATGTTTGAGTAGCAGGATCTTAGCAGCATGTGTCACTATGACTGAGTCCAAAAGACAATTTTAAAACTCAGAATGTTACAGCTTTAGCAATTGGGGATGTTCTTATGATGTAATTATATCTCTTATCAGTATTTTCAAGATTTACTTGCTCAAATAATTACACTATTATAAAATACTGTCTTCAGAAAGGCCAACTCTTGTCACCACAATGAAAACTAGAAAGACATTTCCTCTCAGTTCTTTCACTTGTCCTCAGTGTTTCATACTCAAAAGCTTTCAGTTAGTGGCTAGTTAGGTTGTTCATATTGTCATTGATGGTGTGATTCAAGCTGATTTTTGATAGATACTAGGTAGTGTGACTTCATATTCTGCTTTTCCCAGAAAATCTTGGATATGTGTTTTGTACTGCTGCTATTATTCTTCTCTGTTTTGTTCTTAATTGCCAGTGAATGTGTGCACTCACTAGAGACAGATGGAGAGACAGAGAGAGAGAGAGAGGCACAAAACACCCCCAATAGGGCATGGTCATATTGCAATAACTTCTTTTCTCCATCTTGTAAGGATTTGGAGTATGTGCACACACAGACACACACCTGGTGAGTTTTTCAAGCAGGCAGGCATAAGGCTTGAACTGTTGGGGAATCTGGCTCCCTTACCTACTAGGCTTTGGGGCCAGTTGATTCTATTAGTTATTCTCAGTGTACCTTTGGACTTGCAAAAGTAGCCTTTTGGACAATAAACTATATAGTCACTCTACTACTGTTCAACAGAGTTTTGTTTTTCTTTCCCATTATGAGGACCTTTTACTTGAAGCCAGATCTATGGCTGAGGCCCAAGGTGAGGGGACATTGTAGGTAGTTGGTTTATTTGGGTAAGTTCTGTCAGAACCAATATTCTTCTCTTCTTGGCAGTCATCATGCTAAGCCAAGTTCAGATAGAAGATACACACTTGGGATTAGAGCTCTTCACTGGCAGAATTCTTGATTGAAGAGAGTAGGAAGAGACCAATATTTAATGAAGACCTTGGCCAGTGCTGTTGCTTTTCCAAAATTTCTTTCACTGACATTTCTCTAATGACACCCCTCATTCTACTTCCCAATCAGACATAAGCACAATATTTTGTGTTCCTCAAATGGTCTTTGTTCTGGAGCTAGTATTCTTATCTGCTTTGTGGTCCTTTCTTTTGGTATAAATTCTTCTTCAGGTTCTAGTTATTCAAATTTCTCCCTTCATTGGGGTCAATAGGATAAATTAATTGACACAAAGATGAAAATGACTTAATGTGTTTTTTCAAAAAACTTCCATCTAATGAAGCCTTCTGTATGTTTTGAATCTACCCAAGAGTGCGCCGTGAGGGGGCCTCTGGTAGGAAAAAATAAAAAAAGAAAAGGAAATATTTCTTGGGTCAGTAAGCTGTGAATTTCAATTCATACTCAAAGGCCTCTGCCTACTCCACATACTGAGAAGATAAACCCCTATTTGAGGTCCCTGCTAGTCCTGAGTCCATGTTTAATTGACATAATTTTGTGGCAATGCTTCATGCTGTTGTTGCCTTTAAAAGTAGGACATTTCTTCCTAAAGTATAGATAATTTAAATCATTACTCTCTACTTTAGAGTGTGAAAGCTGTCCCCACCCTGTCTAGCTTTAGAAAACGCAGCTATTCTTGTCAATGTGTACCTGGGTTTCATGACCTCTGGAAGAGAATACAGGTCAATTTGTACCATTATAAGGGTGATTGTGAAATTATCTTAATGAGGGGTCATATATTACTATTCATGCTTATAATACTCTATAAAGTCTAGTTTCTGATTATTTATTTTTAGATTATTTTTTAGTCATTGTTTTTATGGATTATAATGGGCTTTAATAAGAATTCAAAGCAGGTTTCTTTTTATAGAAGCATTCTATCAAAATGAGCATCTCTTCAATTAAATTTATGAAAGATGCATGGATTACTGGAAAGTATTTTGGCTGAGGATCAGGAGATATGATTCCTAGTCACAACTCTACCGTATTTTAGCCATGTAGTCACTAAATGACCTGCCCCCACCCAAGCAAAACAATGTCATCAGTCTACTTTACCTGGTTACTTTCCTGTCTGCTCACATTCTAGTGTTACTTTTTTGTACTCTCCTGTGCATTTTGAAGTATTATATATTAGATCTATTATATCAAGTACCAGTATACTATAATCCTTGATCACCTTATGTTTTCTTCAAGGTCAAGATGAAATAAGTTTCTTTCATCTTAATAAATCCAAGGTTTATTATAATGCCTCGCACATCACAGCTATGTAATGTTTATTGACGTAAAGAATGAGAATCAAGGGACCAGCAGTTGGTGTAATGGCTATGTCACTGGACTCCTACGTAGTCCACCACAGTTCAAGTCTCGGACACAGTGGTTTAAATTCACGCTGGGCACGTGTGCATGCATGCCCAAGATCCTGAAGGGGAATGGAGAAGGGATTGTGGCATGGCTATCCCCTCCAGGGAGTGGTTTCTCACATTCTGTCTCTCTGTCTTTCTGGTGAGCGCACGCGCCCTATAGCAAAAACCTCTCCAAAAGTAAAAATAAAAGAATAAGAATCAAGGCCAGCAGGTAGCATGGTGTTTGGGGCACTGGAGTGCCACTTGGCTAACTACTGTTTGCATCCTGGACCTGGAAGCTTTCTACTCTGTCTGTCTCTCTCTGGTCAAATTGAAGAAAAATGATAATGAATGAAATTAAATAATAATTCTTTTTTAAAAAGAATGAAAATCACAAACAAAATGATTGGTTTGTTGGCCAGCTAAGGTGGCACATGGCCACACACACTCTGTGAAGTTGGACCCACCTACAAAGGTCCCAGATTTGTGTCTGAAGTTCCCCTGTACATGCTGGGCACCTAGTGCTTGCCTGTGATCCTCACTGACTGAGGCTAGGGTCGTTCATGGTGTGTAGAAGACAAACCTTTCTCTCTCTCATGAAAGAAATGAATAAAGTTAAAAAAAATCTATGAATTTCTGCCCTCATTTAATGATTAGGAATAACTGACCATTCAACTGACTGAGTGATTCTGTGACGGGGGGTCTTGCTTTCTTTAAGGGTTTTCCCTAACTCCCTGTCTAAAATGAACTCTCCCCACACTTGTATGTCACTGGACTCCTACGTAGTCCACCACAGTTCAAGTCTCGGACACAGTGGTTTAAATTCACGCTGGGCACGTGTGCATGCATGCCCAAGATCCTGAAGGGGAATGGAGAAGGGATTGTGGCATGGCTATCCCCTCCAGGGAGTGGTTTCTCACATTCTGTCTCTCTGTCTTTCTGGTGAGCGCACGCGCCCTATAGCAAAAACCTCTCCAAAAGTAAAAATAAAAGAATAAGAATCAAGGCCAGCAGGTAGCATGGTGTTTGGGGCACTGGAGTGCCACTTGGCTAACTACTGTTTGCATCCTGGACCTGGAAGCTTTCTACTCTGTCTGTCTCTCTCTGGTCAAATTGAAGAAAAATGATAATGAATGAAATTAAATAATAATTCTTTTTTAAAAAGAATGAAAATCACAAACAAAATGATTGGTTTGTTGGCCAGCTAAGGTGGCACATGGCCACACACACTCTGTGAAGTTGGACCCACCTACAAAGGTCCCAGATTTGTGTCTGAAGTTCCCCTGTACATGCTGGGCACCTAGTGCTTGCCTGTGATCCTCACTGACTGAGGCTAGGGTCGTTCATGGTGTGTAGAAGACAAACCTTTCTCTCTCTCATGAAAGAAATGAATAAAGTTAAAAAAAATCTATGAATTTCTGCCCTCATTTAATGATTAGGAATAACTGACCATTCAACTGACTGAGTGATTCTGTGACGGGGGGTCTTGCTTTCTTTAAGGGTTTTCCCTAACTCCCTGTCTAAAATGAACTCTCCCCACACTTGTTCCATGTCACTGTCTATTCTTAAATACTATTTTATTATCTTCATAGTCTACATTTTACTTCTCCATTGGAATGTTACCTCTATCCGATAGGTACTTATCTGTCTTATTCTATCTAGAATTTGCTGTATCCTTCAGAGAGAAGCATACAAACAAACACACATAGAAGTTGCTCAAAAAATACTTGAGTAAATAATTAGTTTCCTTAGGTGGGATAGAAGGAAAAAAACTATCCTTTTTTTTTTAAATAATTATAAATGTATGAGCTTTTTATAATGCGATTTGTGGGGGCTGGCAGGTGGCATGGTGGCTCAGGTGCTGGACTCCTACATGGCCAACCATGGTTTGAATCCCAGTCCTGGCAGTTTTCTTTCTCACTTTCTCACTTTCTCTCTCTCTGTGTCTCTCTAGTCAAATTAAAATACAATGATTAAATAAAATTAAAATAAATATCTCTTTAAAAAGCAATAAAATAAAATAAAATAAACTGCAACTTCTGGGGCCAGCCAGAGGTGTGGAGGTGAAGATGGTTGGATTCCATATGGTTAACTGAGTGGTTCAAGTCCTAGACCTGGTGGCTTGAGAAATACACCAGGCATATATGCATACATGCCTAAAACTGAAAGGAAAATTGGAGAACAAGGGATTGTGGCATGACAGGGATTGTGGTATGACCATTCCCTATGAGGGACACTTTTTGGCTCTCTCTCTGTCTCTCTCTGGTGAGCTCAGGGACTCTCAAGCCATTTTTTAAAGAATATGCAACTTCTAAATTTTTCAAAATTTCGGATTTTTTCTCGAACAAATAAGGGCTCTTTCTTGAATTACTACTATTTTACCAAAGCAAGATGACAGCTTTTAATATGAAAAAATACAATTCTATGTATCAGAAATTAGGTATATGTTCACTTTTATTCAGCATGAGGATCTCTACTTGATACATAACCATAATATTGGATTGTGACACGAAGGCAGTTCAGAACAAAACACAAATGTGGATGATTTAATGTTTTTCACGGTTGGTATTTTGTTCATCTAAATGTGGATGCACATATAACTTGTAAATCTAAATTTTGTGGTTTGATCCTAATAGATTTTAAATATTGGGCCTTTTGTGTGCCTTCTGTGTTTTAAGGACATTTGTTTAAAAACTTACCATCATAGATGTGCACAGATTTGATACTGTCATCAGGTAGGTAGTGTTTGAACCAGTCATTCCTCTTGTGTATTTCCACTCTTGATCAATGAGGATATTGTTGAGACGTATATGACATGAATGTCACAATTACATACACATTGCAGTATGATATATTTGAACATATTCATACTTAAGAATGAAACCACTCTATTTGACTGTAAGCAATGCTATAGGAGGCAGGATACTGCATTTTGTGGTATTTATTTTTAATACAGTCATTTTATGGCTGCAAGCAACCTCTGAGAACTCTTCTCCCTCTTCCAAAACAGAGCTGTTATAAAGTTTTTAACTATGTATTTGATCAAAATAAAGTTAGTCCTATCATGCTCCTCCATATTGTTTAACAGAAATAGCAATTAAAGAGCAAATTGTGGGAAAATAGGATGGAACCAGGCTGCAGCCATACTTTGTGGGTTCAGTTGAATTGTCCTCCAATATAGGCTGGTTTAATACAAGAAAGAAAACATCTTAAATAGATGCTTACTACTGTATATGATTCTATAATGCAGAGTTCTCATTTTTTATGTCTTAATTCCTTTGAGTCATGTATGTAATATTTTATTATGGCAGTAAATATTATTTACTCATTGCTTCAAAATCAGATGTTTATAAACTGTATTTTAGAACATATAATCCAAGCACGTTTTAACTTACCTTCTCAGTTTCTGGATTGTTTCTAGGAGCTTCTGATCTGGATAGGTACCAAATGGAATAAAATTTTTAACACATTACAGATTTAAATCGTATTATTGCCGTTGTTGCTGAACCAAGTAGTATATTCTTCATACACACTAAAAGCTAAATGACTTTCTTAACTTAGACCTTGAGAGATTTTCAGCAAGTATGTTGTCAGAACTTTATGTAAAATATAAAGATTTATATTTAATATTAGTGTTTTTTTGCCTTTTGAAAAATATAAGGAAAATTATCCTTAAAGAATACTATCTACTATAATGTTGGGATATATTTAGGGATTGGTACATTTTAAATTAGTTGGCATTTACATTATGAATGTACACAATATAATTTTTGTTTTTACTTTTCAGTTCAAAATAAAATGAATGCTATTTTATAAAAGAGAAAGATGGTGAAAAGCAATATTTATTTAGTTTTCATTATTATGTTTCTTGGTTATGCTGAAAGCCGGAATGCAATAATTTCAAATATTTAGACCATGAGATAATTTATCAGTCAAGAAATGAAATTTGTGAATAGAAAATATATGTTGTTCTAAATTTAGGGATGATACAGATAAAATAAAGTTATCTATTATTCCTTGAATTTATCAACACACAGCAGTGTTCTAGTTTAAATGTTGGCAAATGCTGGGCTATATGGAACTATGTGTATTTATTTTTGAGACACTTTACCAATCTTTATACTAAGAGAAAATACTGGTTGAATAAAGTATTCTTATCTGTTAGTTTTGTTTCTCTGATATTTTAAGTACAATAGTATGTCTTTGTGCATTATTAAGCCAAAAAATATTTTCACTCTGCTAATTCAAGGTTATTTTCTGTAAGGCTTTTCTAAAATAGTTTTAAAATGATAGCAATACATGTTTTAGAGAGCCAAATTTATAGACTAGATTTGAAATATTTATTTTTTTAAAAAATGCGTTTATTCATGAAAAAGTACACACATGAAAGAGTAAGAGAAAGACAGACAGAGAGAGAGAGAGACAGAGACAGAGATTCACACCCTCCACAAGGTCTGGTCATGCTATTATCCTCTTCTTCCAATCTTCCAGCCCCTGAGACCTTGGATTCTTGTGTGCATGCAGCTATGTTTCAGGCTTACCAGGCTGGGGATTTGAACTGGTTGCTATTTGGGATCCAACTTCCCTTGAGTAGTGCATTACCCTGAGCTGGCCCTAATACTTGTTTTTTCTTGGTTGTTGTTCAATGCATAGAAAATATATGATGTGTATTTTAAAATGTCAAAGTGTTGAATTTACATACATCTTGTTACTTTCAAGGGATGTTATGAGAAATCAAGTAAGAAAAGTACTTCAGAGTGTTTTGAACTTTATTTAGTAAAATGCAGATAGAAGCTGATACCGTCATCTTCACCAGTCTCCAGCAGGAGATTCTCACTGTCCACACTGTAAGGCTGATGTTTCTCTCAATAGGCTTGGCACATCTTTTAAGATTTACACACATAAACAATTTTCCCTAATAAATATTTGCATTATTTCTCTACAGAGAAGTTAGATAAAAGCAGCAAGCAAAATAAAGCTTGATCATTTTTCATGTATACTTCTGTGATATCATTTTATATTTTATTAGTACAAAGGTATTTCCTTATGTTGTATAGTAGCGAACTTACTATTTCATTGTATCTGACAAATACATACACTTCCTTTTCCTAATTGGATAAGGACATATAGATTTTTGGATTTGAATAATATTAACTTCTAAGCCTTAGATATAAAAATATATACTCCTGATGAATCAAAGAAAGTATGTATAAATTTCATATTGAAAATTTACATTTTAAGGACTCAAAGACTGAGAGATAGCATGGTTCTGAATCACAAATAAATTGTTTTTAAAATATCAATATCACTTGCTTTAAAAAACCAGGGTTAAAACTTAAGTAGTGTTAAAAATACATATGTTTGGGACCAGCAGTTGGCGTAACGGCTATGTCAATGAATTCCCATGTAGTAGCTCGGGATACTCCTGAATCCAGTAGCTTAAACTCTCGCCTGGCGCATGTGCGTGCGTGCCCAAGATCCCAAGGAGAGAATGGAGGAGAAGGGATTGTGGCGTGGCCACCCCCCCGGGGGGTGATTTCTCGCTTTCTGTCTCTCTGTTTCTCTCTGTCTTTCTGGCAAGTGCACACACCCTATACCAAAAACCTCTCCAAATAAAAATAAACAGAGAGAAAAAAATACATATGTTTGGAATCAGCATACAGCATAATGATTATGCTGCTGGACTCCCACGTAGTTGACAGCAGTTCAAGTCCAGACCTGGTAACTTAAAATTCACATTGTGTGTGTGTGTGTGTGTGTGTGTGTGTGTTTATGCCCAAAATTCCAAGAAGAGATTGGAGGAGAATGGAAGAGAAGGGATTGAGGCATGGCCATCTCCCCTGGGGAGTAATTTCTTGCTTTGTGTCTCTCTGTTTCTCTGGCGAGTGCATGAGTCCTCTAGTAAAATTTTCTCAAAAATAAAAATAAAAATATATTTTCTCTTCAGAGTTAGTTAATTCTTTAAAAATATCTAGTATTGCAGTTCTATAACAGTCAGTGAAGTCTACAGACTATTGTTTAATTTTAATAAAATAAGTCTTACTTAAATCAGCATCAGTATATGCAATTCATTTATAAAGTATTTATTATTGACAATTTAGAATTCCTTACCGTATTATGTCATTCATATTTAGAAACTACATTATGTTTCAGAACCATATTTGCTGGTACTAATAAGAATTGGTCATTATATTGAAACTCATGTTATTAAGAAGTAATTTTAAAGTGTTGATTTTAAGGGGGTTGTAGACTATTCATTTTCTTATTCTATTTTCTTAATAAATATAATCATTTATCAAAAGTGATTAAAACAGAGGCCAGCAGGCAGTGAGGAGGGTATGGCAGCTGGACCCCACATGGCTAGCTGTGTGGTTCAAGTCCTGGGCCTGTCGCTTGAGAATTACACCGGGCATGTGTGTGTGCATGCCCCAAATCCAGAGGGGAATAGAGGAGAATGCAGCATGGTGATTTTCCAATTTCCCTCCCTCTCTTGCCTGTCTCTTTCTGATGAGTGCAAATGCCCTATAGCAAAAAAGAAAAAAAGAGAAAGATTAAAATGATTACCATTCTCTATTAAATATCAGAAGTGGTAATAAGCACAAATAATCTGGGTTTCATAGTTCAATATGAAAATGACTTATTTTCTTATTTTTCTCTATTAACTGCATCTTCATCTACTTAAAAAGTTCAGATCACCTTTCTTGCCATTTGAAACAGTATTTTTGAACATTAATCACAATAGCAATTTAATGCTTTCAAAACCATAACAAGCAAAATTTTTGAGTTCATTATTAGCTCAATTTAATGAGAATGAGAAAGTACTTATTGGGACCAGCAGATGGTGTAATGGCTATGTTGCTGGACTCCCATGTAGTCAACCACAGTTCAAGTCCTGGACCGGGTGGCTTAAACTCTCACGGGGTGCATGTGGGTGTGTGTCCAAGATCCCGAGAAGAGAACGGAGGAGAAGGGATTGAGGCATGACCACCCCCCTGAGGGGTGATTTCTCTCTTTCTGTCTCTCTGTCTCTGTCTTTCCAGCGAGCGCACACACCCTATAGCAAAAACCTCTCCCCCTCCCCGCAAAAAGAAGAGAAAGTACTTATCAAATTTGTTATTTTCAAATATCAATGGTTTTTATTAATATCTTAGCTTATATTTGTATACACATCTTGTCCTTTCATGGTGTTTTTATTCTTTGCTTCTTTCCGATTATGGTGGTCTTAGAAAACATTTTAATAGTAGCAAATATACTTTCATCCCAGAGACCATAGCTCTTGTGTGTAATAAAATTCATTTTGATTAACCTCTATATAGTGCTTACTATATCCTTTACAATGAGTCACATTTGCACAAAGTAAAAAAAGCAAGTGTCCTAGAGTTTCCATTTTGCCTGTCTTTCAAAAACATTTTCATATCATGTAAGATTCTGTAATCAGATTGCTATGAAATCAGTAATACGCTATCCCTATAATAAAATTAAACACCTTAGCAGAAAACAGCACTAAACCACTTTTAAATCTTTGCCTTTCATCTCAAATCATGTGCATGATGATGATTGCTTCTTAGTCAAATATGAAAGCTGAACTTGAGAACCAATTTCAGCAAAGGTATTGATTGTTCAAATTAGGTATGGAATAAGTGTTTTAAAAATATATTCTCGTCAGAGTTTTAAATATCCCACAGTCCGTAGCTATGGCTAAACTGGCAGATACTTTGAGAACTCATAGGTCCATGAAATATTATTCATTATTATTATTACTTTTTAAGGTTTTTGCCATAGAGCATATACATTCACTGGAGAGAGAGACACGAAGTGAGATATTGCTCCCTAGGGAGTTGGCCATGCCCCAATCCCTTCTCCATTCTCCTCTTGGGATCTTAGGCACTCATGCATATAGGCCCATCGTGATGTTCAACCCGTCAGGTCTGGAACTCACTCTCAACCATGTGAGACTCTAGTGCCTTAACCACCTGTCACCAGCTGGCCCCGTCACTTGAAGTGCCAGTTTTCCCTGTGAAATTGTCCAAGTAACTGTTTTTATTCTGGCAAAGAAAGGCTGACCTCAACTTTTTAAGCTTAACATGAGTTTTTTATAGCCTGAGAGCTACTTTTTGAAACATCCACAATACAATATGATGTGTATTAAAATTCCCAGTGTGAATAAACAGTTATGTCTACCTTGCCCTTTTCCCTAATATTGAAATTGGGCAAATAATTGTTATAGTTCAATGAAAAAGCATTAACTACTACTTCTACCACTTTTAAGGGGCTATTTCAAAGGAAAATTTAAATAATTGATTCATTGTCAAACACTTTGAACACTTCCAAGCTCAATATGCTCATGTTGTAGAAGTGTTGGGATCTGTTGAGTAATTTAGACCTTAAATTAGCTATGTGATCAGTGAATACACTCTGTGATATGCAATATGACTAAAAATGTCTCTCACAACTGCCAAAATTCTCTCTCACTTTTGCTATTGTGTAAACTTATCATCAAAAATTTGTAGTCTTTTAATAGCCTAAACATTTATCTGCTATCACACAATTCTTCCATTAAGAAATAGACATACCTCAGATTATTTTCATTAGTTTTCAAGAGTTCTTAGTTTTAAGATTTTTCAAATCAAATTTCCTTTTTCTTTTAATAAAACTTGTCCACAAGCCTTTGTAAATATCAAATTCTATGATATTTTTATTTTATTATATATACCAACTTTACCAAAAATGAGTTTATAAGGAATTCATTCAAAATATAAAACAATAAGAACTGGGCTAGCACCATGGCTTAGCAGTTAAGGAAACTGCATCCCAAAAGCCTACTGCTTGGCTTAAATCCTGGCCCAGGTAGCTTTATAAACACACTTGGTGTATGTGCATGCATACCCCAAATTCCAACAGGATGGAAAGGAGGAGAAGAATCTATGACTCACTGGGGGATGCTTTCCCCCTCTCCTCATCTCTGTCTCACTCTGTTTCTGATAAGTGTATATGCACTCTGCCCAAACAAACAAAAAACACTAACGTTTTATAGACAAACCAAAACTAGGGGCCAGCAAATGGCATAGGATTACATTGCTCAACACCCACATGGCTGATTGGTTCAAGTCTCAGACGTGGAGGCTTGAAACTCACACTGGGTGCATGTGTGTGCATGCCCAAGATCCTGGGAGAATGGAGGAGAAGGGACTTTAGTATGGCCATGCCTCCTAGGGGGTGATTTTTCACTTTCGCTTTCACTGTATCTATCTCTGTCTCTCTTTCCAGCAAGTGCACATGCCTTAAGACAAAAAATCTCTACAACCAACCAACCAAACAAAAAATTGCTGAGATGGTAGTTTTTACTAGTATTTAACATAGTATGATTATTAATAAATTTCCAGTTTTTCATCGCTTATTCTTTTATGTGACTAAGCAGCAAGATTTTGAGGGTGGGTCTATAGGCAATTTAAATTTAAATAAGACTAGTTTAATGGGCAATCTGATGGACTTATTGGTTCACTGACATTATTTTCTCAAATAACAGCGACTCATTGCCAGATGTTCACTTTATTTCAATAGGTCTTTTAATAAATAACAAATTTTCTTGCTGTTAGTCTTAAGAACATTATGCAATTTTACATTTCCCATTTATCCATTGAAGTTTATGACACAGAAAAATACATTTGAAAACTTCAGTGTTCCTAAACATCCTATTCTATCTGTAATTAGACTTCTCATTTAATTAATTAATAAACCTAGACTAAAATATTTATATATCCTTTTTCCTCTACTTTTTAATTAATTTAGGGATATAGTACCATTTACTTCTACTTGATATGAGGAATTTTAATTATTAAATTACAAATTTATTGTAATAATATTATGGGGTGACCTATATGGAACTGTAATAGATAGCTGAACATGACAAAAACATTTAATACCTAATTATGTTTGTGTTATATGCTGGCAGTTCTTTATGGATTAAATTTTTTCAAATTTAAGGCTTTATTTTAGGTTCCATTATGCTTATATGCTTATAGAATGAATTCACAAACTTTATTAGGCTCTTGTTTAACATAGTTTATGAGTTTGTTTCCCTTAAATTTTAGAGGGAATTGATATTTATTTATTTATTGCCAGAGGGTGTATGTGCTTGCTAGAGAGAGAGAGAGAGAAGGAGGAATCTTTTCCTCCATTCCTCCTTCCCATCAGGATTTTGAGCAGGCACACATGCAACCCCAGTGTACTTTTTAGGTTGCCAGGGTCAGGATTTTAACTGTAAGGCCATATGGGTTTTGACTTCCTTAACTTCTTAACTATCAGGTTGACCCTTGGCAATTGATCATCATTGAAAACATCTTACCAACTTGAGGTTGAATTCAAGAAATTAAATTAGAAAACAAATATTATATCATTTAATTCTTTGTTTCCCTTAATTTTTGCCAGAGGGTGCATGTGCTCACAGGAGAGAGAGAGGAGAGAGAAAGGGAGGGAAAGCAAAAAAGCACCCCCTATGGGGCCTGGTCACACGGCAATCCCTTCTCCTCCATTTCTCTCTCCTTTCAGGATTTTGGACATGTATGCACACATTTAGCATGTTTTCAAGGTGCCAGTTCTAAGACTTGAATCACATGGTTAGACATGTGGGAGCCACCTAAGACTTACACCATATGATTAGCCGCGTGGGATCCTGCTTTAACCACTCTGTTCCCAGATGGGCCTATCTAATTCTTATACAAGGAGATCATTATGATCTCCAAATTCCACACAGGATATTTGTGCTTATAAAGCATTAAGTACCAGGACTGAAGCTAATTCAAATTCACATTCGTCTAGTTCAAATCTCACTTTTTCTTCATATCATCTTGGGTAAGTGGGATTTATAATTCTTCTTTTCTTTCTTTCTTTTTTTCTTTCTTTCTCTTTCTTTCTTTCAGAGAAGTTTTTACTAGAGGGTATATTTGCTTGCTGGAAAGACTGGGAGAGACAGAGAGATAGAAAGTGAGAAATCACCACCAAGGGAGATGGCCACATGACAATTTCTTCTCCTTCAGTCTCTTGGAACCTTGGGCATGCATGCGCATGTGCCTGGTGTGAGTTTAAGCTGCCAGATCTGGGATTCAAACCACAATCGACTACGTGGGAGTCCAGCAACGTAACCATTACACCATCTGCTAAACCCAGGATTTATATTTTCTTACTTACTTATTATTTACTTTTTTACTTACTTATGCTTTTCAGTTAAAATTTCTGATAGCAGGAGCCAGCAGGTGGTGTGGTGGTTAAGGCAGTAAATACCCACATGACCATCTGCAATTCGAGTCCTGGATCTGGTAGTTTGCTTTATCACTTTCCTTTTCTCTTTCTTTAATCAAATTTTTTAAAAATAAATAGTTCCTTAGAACCAATTTCTGATAGTAAACATAATTTCTTAAGAGGAGTCAAATATTCCTTTTCTAATTATAAAAATAAGCACCCCGATGCTTATGGCTTTTGAGATTATAGAAATCATATCAATAACTCTTAAATTCTTATCATACATTATACTGAATGTTATTTATTTTAGAGAATTAATGTCAACCCATTTTAGGTTAGATATATTTCTTTTTCTCAAGAGGTTTTTGCTATAGAGTGCGTACGCTCACCAGAAAGACAGAGGGAGACAGAGAGACAGAAAGTGAGAAATTATCCACCAGGCGGGATGGCTACACCATAATTCTTTCTCCACTCTCTTCTTGGGATCTTGGGCACATACGCAGATGTGCCCAGTGTGAGTTTAAGCCACCAGGTCCAGGACTTGAACCATTGACTACATGGGAGTCCAGCAACATAGCCATTACGCAAACTGCTGGTCCCTTTTGGTTAGATATATTTCTTACCTAGGACAGCCTAGTTAGTCTCTGCCTTAGGGTGAATGAAAAACAAAAAATCCAATAAAATCAAGTGATTTATATTTCTCTTCATTTAAAGAATAAAGCACAGGGCATTATTTTAAAACACTGAGATTAAAATAATTGTACTTTTCCTTATTAGAGCTTTTTTTAAAATTAATAGTTATTATTTCAGAGGAAAAACAAAAATTCTTCATCCACAGAATGGCCATCTCAATTCTAAACTTCCACAATTACTGTAACGTGCATGGCAAATAGGATATTTTATGACTACTTTGAGTGATTATCTACTTTTACTTTTCCTGAATATCTGTAAAAATAAAGATGAATATATTGTGTGTGTGTGTGTTTGAGAGATGTTTGCTATAGTATGGGCGCATTGCTCGCGAGAGAGACAGCGAGACAGAGAGCAAAAAAATCACCCTCCAGGGGAGATGGCCATGCTGCAATCCCTTCTCCGTTCTCCTCTTGGGATCTTGGGCACATGCATACATACGCTTGGCATGAAATTTAATTCAGTGGGTCCGCGACTGGAACCGTAGGAATCCAGCGAAGTAACCATTATGCCATCTGCTGTTCCCAAGATGAATATATTATTAACATAAATATGTAATAACTACTTTCCAATTAAAAATAGCAAAATTTCATTTAAAAATTAGAAAATATTTTTCCCTTTGATATTCAAGGAGTCTTCAAAAAGTTCATGGAAAAGCACATTAAGAAAATTATGCATGAATTTGAAAATTTTTTTGCAGCAAAATAAATTTGTACTTCATGTCCTCCATCTATTTCCATGAACTTTTAAAGTCCTCATATTTTAGGATATTAAAAAAATCAGTATGTAAAATATGTGATTAAAATATTCTTTCTAAAACAATGGAGCCACTCTAGGACTTATTTTAATTAAAATAAGTCATAATTATTCTACAAAAAAATAATTATCTGAATATATTTAATTTGATGACCAAATTTGAAATGATAGAGTTAATTAGATTCTCTTAACTATTTTGATACACACATAAAGAAATGATAAAGTATATAAAGAATGCAATTGACTATTACAGAGGTTGAATAAAATTCTGTGAATGGTCAGTTCATGTCAGATATGAAGACTGCCCACATCTTGTTTATTTTCCTGCTTCTTAGAAAGAGGGAGAATAGTAAATGACAGACAAAAAATTATTATTACAGAATTTAAAAAACTTCTTTAAATATTATATTTTAAAAGCAATCTCTCATAAAATGTCATTTCTGAAATTTTTATAACATGACTTTTTGATGTATAAGAACACATATATAATTGGATATTTTTTATAAAGTGTCATCTATAATTTAGTACATTCAAGGATTTAATAAATTAAGACTACATTCAAATGTTTTCTATGAATGATTTAAAATTTAGATTCTCAACAGGATTGTCAAGAAACAATGTGTTGGAACCAGCGGTTAGCATAATGGCTATGTCGCTAAACTCCCATGTAGTCAGCCGCAGTTCGAGTCCCGGACCCTGTGGCTTAAACTCATACCAGGTGCGTGTCCGTGTGTGCGTGCCCAAGATCCTGAGAGGAGAATGGAGAAGGGATTGCGGCATGGCCATTCCCCCTTGAGGGGTGATTTCTCGCTTTCTATCTCTCTGTCTCTCTCTGTCTTTCTGGCAAGTGCACGCGCCCTATAGCATAAACCTCGCCAAAAAAAAAAAAAATATGTTTATTAGTACTCTGTGAACTATGACCTCCATATGAGACTATTAATTTTTACAAATATATTCTATTCATTCGATTTAAAATCACCATGGATTACTCAATTTTGATTCAAGAATGCACAATATTTAAATAAATTTTAAACATTTTATGAATGTGTACTGTCAATTCATTTTTCTTTTCCACAAATTTGGGAAATAGGCAATCCATGGTGATACATAAAACTTTCCACCATTAGATTTCTTGATAGCATGTATATCCTTTGGTAGTTTGAGAAAATGTATTTTTTTTAATGAAAAAAACCTACAAAATAGCAAAAATTTTCTTATTAACACCTAAGTGCAATATTAATAGCACTTCTAAGCAGCTTGAAATCAGGTATCACATTGAGTCTTCGGAGTGATCAAAACGAAGTCAAATGAATTTTCTCCAGGTCACATAACTAATGCATTGGCCAGATGAGGAAATATACCTTTATTTCAAGGTATCCATATATCCATACAATGTTATTCCAATATACCCATACAATGTTATTCGAATTGCTTATACACACTTATTTATAAAACACTTTAGTTCTCATAAAGCTTTGGTTTTATTTATTTTTTTACTTTTCAAAGTATCTCTCAAGAGGTAATATGCACTGCTATAGGATTAAAGGTATGACTCAAATGGCAACAAGCTTACTAGTGTATTTTTTTTATATGATAGCTATGACTGACAGACTATTTTCATATTTTGGAAGCAAAACAATTTAATTAGAATCAAAGTTGTTTACTATTAAAAATACTTTAATCAGTTTTCTCTATTATTTTAATTTATCAATTATACATATTTATGCTCTAGATAAAGTGAGATAAATCCTCAATTTATTAATTTTATTTTAGTGGCTTTTGACTCAGCAGTAGTATATTATTCGTTGTTCTGTAAAATAGGAATAGAATTAAAGACTACACATTTTAATATCATAGGAATTAAACAATAAAAGTGCATTCTGTACATGGTAGTAGATAATATAAATAATAATTATCTTGCTCTCACTACATATTGAGGAATCATTTGTGTGAAAATACATTTCCTAATAATACTTGATAACAAAATCCTATCTACTTCTGTATTTAAAAACAATCTCAGAAAGAATTTAGTTTTAGAATTTCAACTTTTTAAATAATCTTAAGGTTAATGGCATCAATGCTTATGCTAATGCAAAGGAAATAGTATAATTAACATTATAACATTATAATTTTGCTTTTCCCAAACATTTGAAGTGATGTAAGAGTAGACATAATAAGCTTAATTATACTAGTATTACCATTTCACCACAGACATTCTAATCGATGGTGAGGACATTCTTATTGCTTGTGAAATTAATTTACTCCCAGTTCAAAATTATTGTAGAATTAGTATATATATTTAATGTGTTAATAAATTGAGTGTTAAAACATACAATTCAGGAAAATGGGGATTTTGTACCTGTACTTCTTTTTTAATGTACTTGCCTGAGAGAGACAGTAAAAGAGAGAGATAAAAAAAAGAGAACAAGAAAGTGAGTAAGTACCACAGGTGGGATGGCAACCCTGCAATCCTGTCTCCATTCTCCTCTCATGACTCTGGGCATGCACACACAGGTACCTGATATGTTTTTCAAGCCATTAGTTGGCTATGTGGGATTCAGCCACTTTAACCACCGTGCCATGTGGCTGGCCTATTGCATCTGTATGTTTTATTATACATTTTGTATCCTTTGGTATAATACAGGATTTGAAATTTAAAAATTGGTGAAAGTCCCTTCCTGATTCTCATGTCAGTATAAAAAGTGAAAAATGAAAAAACAATCAAAAAGTGTGTGTTAATCTGTATTTCATGTAGTGAAAATAGAGGGACAGAATTATTGGTTTAATTAAATAATGTTTTTGTAGTATCATAGTATCATTACATTCCTTTTTGGGGTGAGAGATTTTTGCTATAGAGTGTGTATGCTTGCTGGAGAGATAGAGACAGACAGATAGACAGAAAACGAGAAATCACTCTCCTGAAAGGATAGCCATGCCACAATCCCCTCTCCTCTCTTGTTGGGATTTTGGGCATGCATGTACCATACGTGCCTGGCCTGAGTTTTAAGCTGCTGGGTCCAGGACTTGAACCATGGTTTACTACATGGGAGTCCAGCAACATAACCATTACATTATCTGCTGGTCCCAGTATCATTACATTCTACATGTCACTTCATGGATACTTTACTTAGTGTATATCTGTGGTTGTCATTACAGGAGATACATCTGTAATAGTTCTGATTTGGAAATAACAGTCAATATATTGAAAAATTCAGAAAACATGAAAATGCCCAACAGAGAGAATGTTACATTGTCATCAACCTCTGTATGCTTATGCAATGTCAAGGGCACACTGAGGTCATCCTAGCTGGCTCAAGTCTCTTTGAATACCTATCTTCACTCTTTGAAAGACTGATTTCTCCAGTGCTATCCTTCTTTTACCATCTTTCTTCCCTTTTTGTCCATGCTAGGTATTTTGAAGATCTGGCATGGTTCATGATGGAGAAATCCATGTGAAAACTAATGTCAAATAGATTTAGAATATGTTTGTAAAGTTTTTAATTTTTTTTGGCGTAATGACAATGACCATATTTATTATTTATAAAATTCTTCCCAGAAAGTTAAAGAGAAAAATCCATTTTTTATTTCAATAAAACCTTCAAGTACCTTTTAATATCTAAAGAATAATTATTTAAAATAAAACTGCTGCATAAAGTTGAAACTAAGATGCCAACCAACTAAAAGAAATATTGGGTAAAACTGTGTTTAAGGTATTCTATTCAACAATCTTAAACGGTAGTTCCTAAATGATACAGGTTTCAAAGAAACTTTTTTTCTTTTTGGAGAGGTTTTTGCTATAGGATATGTGTGCTTGCCAGAAAGACAGAGAGAGACAGAGAGACAGAAAGCAAGAAATCACGGGTGGGGGGGATGGCAATGTTGCAACCCCTTCTCCTCCATTCTCCTCTTGAGATCTTGGGCACACACGCATACATGCCTGGCGTGAGTTTAAGCCACCGGGTCAGGGATTCGAACCATGGTCGACTACATGGGAGTACAGCAACATAGCCATTACGCCAACTGCTGGTTCCGCAAGGAAACATTTTCAGAAGTCCAAAGAAGAGTTTTTAGAAGCTCCTTGAAAATTCAGGTTAGGCTTAAGGTTAGAGATTAGGGTTAGAGTTAAGAAACAAAAGCTCACTTAAAGTAGTAATTTTTATTTTCAGAAATAAGTGCATTGGCAATTATTTAAAGCTTTAAACTTATAAACATATTTTTTAAATTATGGACAATGATTCTATGTAGCTATCTGATAAAATATATAAAACCAATTTTATGAATTTGAAGATAAAAAGTGAATTTCTAACAGTTCTGAGTCTAAGCCTTGGTAATTCATACAGAAGAAACATTTTCTGGAAGTCATGATGTCAAACTTTACAGGAAGCTCAAATGCAGGTTTTTTCCCTTTATTGGTAAGTGATGAGAAAATTTAATAATTAAAACTAGCTAATCTAATATTTGGCCGTCTGAATGGCTTTTTATACAGCCAGTAGTCATTTGAATGTAAATAGGTTTGATAACAGCCTCTCCCAGCTTTTGCCTTCTTTCTACCTTTGTGGAAACATCCTCCTCTTTACACAAACAATTCCCCCACCCCAGTGAAAAACTCTAAACCTTAAGGGAAGATTGGTTCTTGTCTATGCTTAAAATCCTAAAAATAATTATTTATTTTACAATAAAATTTCAGCATGGATTAATTTCACTGTAAATTTATAGGCTTCATTCAATTAGGGCCTTTTTACCTAAAATAGACAACATCAAATATGGAAACACCATATAATAATAAATTATATCTAAGATGTTAAATATATTAAAATATTTTAATACATTACCTACTAAGGACTTGATCTATTTTAATATTGAGAAAATTATGTAACTTTAATAGTGTGGAAATTTTGAGAAGTCATTATTTTAAAATTTAGGTTATAAGAACTCCTTTAAAGAAAAAAAAATGAAATAATTACCCATTAATTAAAATACTGACAAAATTAGTATTTTTGTTGTTGATCAAGAGCTGTAAAATAGGCTAAGTTATTAATCCACGCTTTGTATAAGTCAGATTCCCCAAAATATTTTACTAATTTTAAAAAAAGCTGGTAAACCTGAAGACTTTATTATAATTTGAATTCTTTTTGTAGTTCAACAGTATTGGAATATCCCATTGAGTCCTTATCCCTTAGTCCTTATATCATTAGTATCTCTGCTCAGGTAAAATGACAATTAAAAAAAAAAACATATACACATCAGTATTTATTCTAGTGTAGCTATTCTCTACAAAGCAATGTGTACAAAATGAGGACTCTACATTAACAACAGAAAAAGACGATCGTATGTTATTCTACAACAATTTCAACATGCATTGTTATAAAGTCACAGTTCAAGGGAAGAATATGTATTTTTAGATTACAATCTTAATCACGAAGTTTAAATCACATTGAAGACTGAGGCATGAGGCTCAGAAGAGTCTTGTTCCTTCATTGTTCTACGTGCAGAAGCTGATGATCTTTATCAAATAACCTTCTGATTGTAAACCATTTGAATGTGTTATTTAACTTAGTGGCTGCTCTTTGATTTGATAACGAGTGAAAGCAGATGGGGATTGGTACCACATGCTTCGGGTAGCAACTAGACTGATGTAATTTTTGGAGGGACAAAGGAGTGTGGTTTTTCATAAAAACTTTTGACTCATTTCATAGAGGTAAACATACGTAAACGCTAAAAACCTGAACTCTTCAAATAAATGAAGACCTACCTTGACTTCACAATAAGCCTCTGTTCATTTCCATGAGACAATGTTTTCACAAAATATAAGGCAAAACAGG
>NW_006159594.1:4824687-4867398 GCF_000334495.1 Tupaia belangeri chinensis
AATTGTCTGCGGCTGCTGCTGGGTTGGCACTGGCAGCTGCTGCAGCCAAAGCCCCTGTTGCTGCTGCTTGACTGAGACCTAAACCTAATGTGTTAAGATTATATCCATAGCTGGCTAATGTATTAAGTGCAGAGGTGATGGCCACCAGGTCATTGCCTGTGAAGCCAGATAAAACTGCTGGAAAGGCTGCGACGCCAGCAAGGTTAGCATGTCCTAATAGCCCTGCGGCTGCTGCAGCAGTTGGTAACACTTCAGCAGTGTTTGCATAAGGAGATCCGGTTGGATTGGAATTTGCCACTGGACCTGTCACATTGGCATAACTGATATTGAGACAGCTGCCACTTTGTGGATCCTCTTGTATCTTCTGGATGATAAGTTCAACAGCTTTTCGGTTTTGTTCAGGTTCTCCACTCACAGTGACAACCCTCTCTTGCAAGTTGATCCCATCGGGTTTCTGGGAAAGCTGCACCCAAGCCCCTGACTGCTCCATTATAGCCTTCACAGTAGCACCTCCCTTCCCTATTATCAGACCTGCTGTGCTGTTGGGAACTATAATCTTTACCTGTAATTAAAAAAAATACGTATAAATAATACTTCTGTTTTGTGCATATACATTACATTACTTTGCTAACCTGGAAAAAGTAAAATCATAAGTTGAAAATCAGTTTAAACATAATTTATGAAAAAGAAATATCACAACTTTAAAGTGACTTTTATCACATTTTAATACAACATTCTTGTAAAATTAGAATTTTCAAAGGAAAAAGCAATTTTCAGGTCATTATTAGCAAAGAAAAATTTTCCTTGAGTCTCTGCATTTTGCAATAAAACATAAAAGAAATTAGTGTTACAAAGGAGGGAATCTTTAACTGCATATTAATGATAACATTTTTATTTAGCTCCAAAATCACAATGCTGTTGATGACTCTTCACCTACTGTAGCTTTAAGAAAATCTTCTGCTCTACATCATACAAAAACGGTGAATGCTGAATTATAAAGCAAGTTAATAGAGATAACAGAAGAAAAAGTTCTAGCTTAAGTCCCTTCAAAACATTAATTTCATGTTCCTTATCATCTAGTAATTTTTGTGTTATTCACAAACACCTTGCTTGTTTTATGGCTAAGGCTTTTAGAGTATGAAAGTCAATATAATTATTAATAATATTTATGTTTTTCAACTAAACTGGTAAGTAACGCATAACTTATTAACATAAGTGATTTCTAAATAACAATTTGAAGATTTGCAATGGCTTTGAGTAGATTAAGGCTATTTAAGAATTTTATTATTTGGATATCCTATCTACATTTGTAAAATGATTATTCTGATTAAGTAGATAATTGTCTTTTTTGGCAGTCATAGTTGCACTTTTAAAAACAGGGCTTACTACTTTATTGCCAGAGGACACTGAATAATTACTGCAGTCACATGAACATTTACAACAATCTAATGGGACCATATGAAGTAAAGGCATTTGGTTAATTTGTACTGAAACATCCAGCCACAAAAATCAGCATGTTTTGACTTATTTAACAACAATCAAATACACTGTAAGAAATATAAAATCATTTTCCATAACCCCTAAAATTAAAACATGGATATCGACATTTAAAATATTTTGGTAGTACAATGATACGTATGACAATGTTTTATGGCTCACTGGGTGGATCAAAGTATGATTGCATCACTGACAAAGCACTGAAGTAATTGTTTTCTTGTCCCAGATATTAAAATAATTTGCTGGAAATTTATCAGTTGTTTGGTTGAGAATCTCTGAGATATTTCATTAGCTAATTTTTAAAAACCATCAGCAACACTATCTTTAAAACAGATTTGGATATGAGTATTTTAAAGAAATACAGCCACAAATTTTTTGGCAATATTGTTCTTGAAGGTGTAAAGCTGTGAAAGTATAGATGCAAATTCTAGACTGGGTCCTCGATAAATGTATTTATTGATGTCACACACATACAGGTTTACCCACACACGTACGTCATTTTCTTTCCACACACAGAATTTATGTGGTAGAATTTTTTTTATTTTCATTTCTTCATATAATCTTTACATTTTATTGTAAATATATATTCTAGAAATATTTTTCAGGAATGTCAAATATATCCCTTGTATCCCCTGAGTAAATGCATTTAGTTTCAGGAAGTAGAATGAAAAGGTATTGTTTCTGTTTTTTTTTTTTTTAATATGTGTTAACTTCCTTAAAGTCTTTTTTAAAAATTATTTGTATGAAAACATTAATGTGTTATAATTAGAAAATTAAAATATGATTTGATACCATCCCAGTTATAAAAATGAATTAAAATTATCCTTAGGTTTTATCCTGTGCATGTGAGATATTAAGAAATGTTACTTTTAACAATTTAATTATTGATGGTGTATATGGTTATATTTAATTAATAAGAATTTATTTTGAAAATCAAAACTGTTTTGCAATAAGACATTTGTGAAAACATCTGAGCACTTCCAAACTGCAGTGCTTTTACTTAAAAATCTTATAAAGAAAAACACATTAATCAACCATGACTTTCAAAACAGCAATTGATTTTCTGCTTTAAATTCTAAGGTCATTATTGTTTTGTTCAATGTAATGACTGAAATCTGGAACAAAATAGCACATAAAGGTTAATGATGGCCACTATCCTATAGGCTGTTAATAAAACGTAATTTTATAACATCTTCTATACAATCATCCTAACTTTCTATATATGTGTTCAGCTGATATTAACTTCTATTACACTGCACATTTGTTCTGTGAATTTATCGCACCTGATTCTTTTTTTTTTAAACTCTAGGACTAATAACCAAAAGAACTTCCTAATATAGGCATGGTACTTACAATACAGAACATTAGCTTGTCTTTTAAAAATCTCTTATCTAAATTACTTTTATTTTTAATATTTAAAAATTCTGAAATAACATACAGTTCAGAAATAATGTGGTAACTTCTCATAAAAATAAACACTTTCTAAAACTTACATTCACAAATTGAAGTGTTATGCCTCATTGTCTCTTTTTCATATTAAAGATGTCTTTATGTAGTTAGTACTATCCTCTGGATTTTAGTTTTAACCATTTGAATAACCTTATATGGAAACACGGTCAACCATAATTGTTGTTTTATTAAATACAGAGGTAGCACCCGAATTTTGTTGGCATAACTGGTATGTCCACATGTAATGAAATAAAGGTTGTTATGATTGAAAAGAGACATTAATACTTGCATCTTAGTATTTATAATATATATAATTTCTTAAACTTAGAAGAAAATAATATTCTGTATAAGATGATCAATCTTAGAAAATAAAACAAAATAAGACATAATCTTATAAATGCCAATTGTAATAAATGTTAATAAATCATAGTCTAACTAAAGAATATGTCACCCAAATTTTATCTGACACAAGATGTAAAAATTCTCTTAGATTTACAGTGCCTTTTTTTCCTGGAAAAAATTTTAAAATCCATAAATGTTTTCAGACTTAATACTAATTGAATATAGGGGAACAACAAACCCTCTGGAAAGTTCAGACAAAAAGAAAAACTAATTAATTTGCATAATATCACAAAGAGAGTAGTGTTATATTTACATTTCATGAGTCAGGCCAGAGTTAAGAAGAAGTGAGACACGAGTGTGGGAGCTTGGAGGTGGTGGGTAACTGAATACTGGTGGGGAAAAAAGAGAAAAGGAGCATGGAGGATTATGTAAGGAAGTCTATTTGCTTACTTCTTAGAGGCATACTGCATTTACTGAAGGAAAATCTGTGCATTGATAGTGCTTACATTCCCACTGATATGATAAATAGAAAATTTTAATTTTATATATGAATTGATTTTTATTGATGAAGTCTGCTTAACACCCTGACATAAATGCACATACTCTTATTTCTAAAGAACCGAAAGAAAGCAAAGAACTATATGTTAAATGGCATAAACCTTATTCCGTGTAACAGGTATACTACTAAATCAGGTATGTTCTTGACAGTTACAGATCGGTATTCCCTTTGGAGCTATGATCTATAGTTGCTACCCATCCATCTCGTCATTCATGAGTGTTACTGAGTGGCCCAGGCCCTGTGTTGAGAGCTAGAGATAACAGATATATATGACACTGTCCCTGCCTTTAGAGAGCTTATAGATTAGGTGTAGAAAACAAATGTATAAATGTTCAGCAAAGATCTTAAAGGGCTGTACAGAAGTATATAAAGGCATAAAGGAGACATAAAGTCTAGCAAGAAGACATGGTAGAAAATAAAATCTTTGAGAGACTGTGACTGTATTTATCTAAATGTCTTTCATATTTTGTAAATCAGCATACTATCTGTATACTTTTTTTTTTTTGTAGTTGGCATGTGTATTCGCCAGAGAGAGACAGAAAGATGAGGTGGGAGAGAGAGAGAGAGAGCAATCATGAGAAAGCAGTGCCCCGGGGAATGGCCACAATGCAATCGCTCTTTATCCATTTCTCTTCTTGGGGTTTTGGGCATATACACACATATACCCAGCAAGTCCTTCAAACTACCAGGTCCAAGACTTGAACTGTGCTGTCAGCCATGTGGGATCCAGCCACCTTAATCATTATGCCAGCAGTTGGCCCAGGACACTGTTTTTGTGGTTTTTTTTTTCAGGACACTGTTTTTTACTGCCAAGTATACCTATAAATTTGGTCACTATTATTTCTGTATTGAGGTGTTTTGTTTGTTTTTTCAAATCTAAACCCAGTTTAGTAATTACGATCACTTAAATATTGTTGCTATTATTATTATTATTATTTGGAGATTTCAGCTATAGGGTGTGTGTGCTTGCTGGAGAGAGAAGGAGGGGTGAAGAGACAGAGTGGAGTCGAGAGACAGAAAGCAAGAAATCACCCTCCATGGGGGATGGCCATGCTGCAATACCTTCTCCTCCATTCTCCTCTTGGGATTTTGTGCATGCATGCACACATGCCTAGTGTGAGTTTCAAGACACCAGGTCCAGGATTTGAACTGAAGTAGACTATGTGGGAGTTCTTACATGGGAGTACCACCTGCTGGTCCCAATAATGTTATTATTTTTCAAATAAAAAAGTTCACCTATGTTTTCCCTATTCTATTCTTATTCCTTATATCAAATAAGCAAGTAAGATTAATAATATAATTACACTAATTATACCAGCACTAACTGCATTTCAAAAAAAAGGCAATGAAGTGCCTATTTCTCTATTACAATCACAAAATAACTTTGGGAATCCCATGAATAGTGTTAAAAATTCAAACTAGGTAAGTTTTAATATTTACATATTGAAGATTAAAAATAAACATTAAGACAAATAAATGTACTCTTTTGCCAAGAACTCCAATACAATGTGGTCTTATAGCTGTAAAAGAATGAAAGTTTTCTGTAGGGAGACTTATCATCATGGCAGAAAAATTAAACTGTTTTATAAAGCCATACTTTAAAATAAATGCAAAGTAAGTTCCATTATAATTTGAGATCTCTCAATTAATTGTTCAGGTTTTTTTTTTTTTTTTACTTAAGGCTGCCATATTATTTACTTCATACAAACTTGCATTTATTAAGCAATTTTAAGTGTATATCCACTTCTCACTCCCTCCCTCCCTCACTCACGCATTCATTCAGTTGACACCCACTCTCCTTTCTCCAGACAACAGAGCTCGTTTCCCTGCTGGAAACACCCTTTCTCCTGTTAGTGTGTGCTTCACGTAAGGAGGACAATCTTCCAGCAATTCTAGGCACGGTAGGTAGCATGTCCTAGGTCTGACCTAGTGTTACTTCCACATCCCTGGCAGTTACTGATTTGGAGTTGAGCACATGATACAGGATGATCCAAAAAGAGCCTGAGGGCTTGGTAAAGCTGTTGGGACAGAATTATGTGTCCCTAATCTAGTAGAACAGCAGCCTGGAATTGCTAGTGGGTATATTGCCACCATATGGGAAGAGGATGAATCTGACTAAAAGTAAATTTAGATAAAAAGGAGATGTCAGAGATGGAGAGAGCATTTCTAACAGTATTTTGGCATCTGACTCTAACCACCTTTAAAGTTGGCACCAAGTCAACAGAATTCTGTTTTTTATTTAAGACACACTAAATTGACTTCCACGATTTGCAACTAACCAAACAGTATCTTCAAAAATGCATTTACATTATTATATATTATTTGTTTATCAAAAAAACTGGCATCTTTTTGTATCTCTTATCCCTTATTAGTCAAGATAGCATAGTTCTGGTAAGGAAAGACAAGCGGATTACTTAATTTACTTTTTGCAGACATATACCCCACATAATTAAGTAGGGTAAGTATCTTTCATTTCCCTAATATATTATAACTTAGGCTACTGAGACTCCACTTAATAGTGTTCAATGGAGGTGAATGTGCCATTGAATTGTTTTCCAATGCAAACTGAAAAAATGGTATCTTTTCTTATGATTATAGACTTTAACTACATAAAAAAATCCCTTTCTGAAATGTACCAATTTGACAAAATATATTTATGTACAACAGTGTTACAAGTATAATTACAAGTATCTAGACAGATTTTGTTTTTTAAGAAAGAGAGATTTTTGCTATAGGGTAGGAGTGCTTGCCAGAAAGAAAGCAAGAAATCATCCACTAGGGGAGATGGCCACGCCGCAATCCCTTCTCCTCCATTCTCCTCTCAGGATCTTGGACATGCATGCACACATGTCTGGTGTGTTTTAAACCACCAGGTCTGGAACTTGAACTCTAGTCTACTATGTGGGAGTCCAGTGGCATGACGATTATGCCATCTGCTGGTTCCTCCAGACAAAATTTCAAAATGAGCTCTTCTAACTCTCTACCAGTCTGTTTAATATATTTCCTTTTCATAACCAAACCAAAGGCTGCACAGTTTTCACAGGGATGTCTATTATCTCTTATAAACACTATGTAAACTTTTCTCATCTATTTTTATACTCAATCTGTTAATTCCCAGACTTTGAACATGGGATGTGTGTGTGTGTGTGTGTATATATATATATATATATACACATCTATTTATCTATCTATCTATCTATCTATCTATCTATCTATCTATCTATATCTCCCAATAAAGGCTTTCTTTCTCCCGAAATTTCTACAAACTGTGAATACACTATTGATTCTTTTCTTCTCTCCAAAATGCTTCTTGTCCAGTCTCTTTTATTCTCTCTAAAGTACAGTGGATTATAATGAAAGAATCTAGAATGGATAGTTGACAGATACGGAGTTTCATCAAGAATCTATTACCTGACTTTTGTCAAATCACTTCAGTATCATCATCTATAAGACAACCTCGGTAAGATTTGAATTTTAGTAATATAAAAAAAAATCTTATTCAAAACACTTCAATGAATCCTTAAATTCCCCACCTAATTATACAGGCTACTTATGTAGATACTCAAACTTCTCCATACACTATTCCCAACCTGTCTTCCCAGCTTTATCTTCTATGTATAGTGTCCTATGTTAAACCAGACTTTACCTACTAGTTTTTAAATATACTTTATATTGTAAAATTTTTTTCTATGCCTTTGCCTTTGTTCTTCCATTTGTTCCAGTTGACTGAAGGTTACACATATTTTTCCTTTCAAAACTCACACACTTTTGCCAGCTGAAATCTTACATATTGTGAAAGAGTAGTTCAAAAGCGACATACTTTGTAAATTCAAACCTGCTTTTTTAAACCCAGAAGAGTGAATTTTAGCATGAAAAGAGATCATTGTCTCTTAAAAAATATCTTCCTAAAGGCCAGTATCTTTTTAATTTTGTATTTCCTATTTGTACCTGGATAAAGTTACAAATTAGATAATTGTTTAAAAATAGATCTGGTTAAGAACTAAACAAGCTATTTGACAGATTTCATGATCATCATACAATTATGTATGTGTTCACGCATTTCAGTGTGTGTGCGTGTGTGTGTGTCTATTACGAAACAGCCAGCTCAATTCTTAAAAAGAGAGTATCCTTTTGTATTATCTCTAAAGTATAAAATTCAAAAATTATATATGGAATGGTAAATATATAGATATTTTAATCTTATCAGAAAACCATTGAAATCAATAGAACTCAACAGATTCATGGTCATCTAAAAATCCAATAACATTATCGTAATTAAATAATTAAATATGAATTAAATGCCTTCGTCCTAAATTTTCATCAATGTATTATATTTTTTCTACAGTATATTGTAGTATGTTACTCATTAACTGTAACTATGCTTCTTTTTTTCTTCCTTTGGAGAGGTTTTTGCTAGAGCGTGTGCGCTCCCCAGAAAGACAGAGAGAGAAAGCGAGAAATCACCCCCAAGTGGATGGCGATGCCACAATCCCTTCTCCTCCATTCTCCTCTCAGGATCTTGGGCACGCACGCACATGTGCTCGGTGTGAGTTTAAGCCACTGGGTTCAGGACTCGAATCGCGGTTGACTACATGGGAGTTCAGCAACATAGCCATTATGCTAACTGCTGGTCCTTGTAATTATGTTTCTTTAGCCATAAGAAAGTATGGTCAGGCTTGTCCTAAAGGTCTAGATTTAAAATCTATTAGTGTTTACCTGATTAAATAATAAACTTGATAAATTAGTAAGATGAGTTAAAATGATAGTTTCTACTGAATCATAATCACAATGACTGGTACTATTAACTTCCATCCCATGTCTTGCTTTAAGCAATTTCATTTTTAAATCAAAATAAGTGATATATAAGATTAAGTGTCTTTAGAAGTTTTATGGAGATTATACTTCATTTTATATCTTCTTCCAAAGGGACACTCTTTATTTTGCCCCTGGCTCCAAGATATGACAGAAATTGATAGAACTGTTTTTTGTGTTTCATCGGCAGAAGACAGAAAATGAATATATCCCCACAACACGTCTAAAGGCAAAAAAAGTGTAACTCATTTTTTACTTAACACATTATTTTAGTTTGCCTTGAAAGATCATTCATTTTTTTTCATTTGGTGTATATTTTGAAAATACATCACATTATGCTTTAAAGAGAGACACACCTAGGAAGCAAGAAAACAAGGGGAAAAAACTATGCATTCTAGCTGAGAAAGAGGAAGAAAAGTGACACACCAGATTATTCCTGCTATGTTGAGATGATAGAAATCTAGACATAATTTAACTAAAAAAGAAAACCAGTAGAAATCAACTAACCATAGGAATCATGAAGGTTGTAAATAATAAATTATTAGAGGGCTGCCTATTACATAAAAATGAAAAAAAAATGGGGCATTGCTTTTTTAATGCTTACTAAACCAGATACACTAAGTCAAAGTTGTGTTTATGGAAAGCCTATATGTTATCAACCTCGATGTATCAAAATATCTCTCAAAACCATTATTATTATTGTTGACGTTATTATTTTAAACTCTCTCTGCTAATTTCAGCTCTTTTAAGGCATATATAATCAGGCATATGTTTAGAGTTCTTAATTTTGATTAGCAAAAAAAAGTCTATTGAGGACTAGCTGGTGGCATGGTGGCTCCAGACAGCTGGGTCGCACACAGAAGATCATGTGGTTAAGAGTCCCGGACCCGGCAGCTTGAGAAACACACCAGGCACCTGTATGAATGTGCCCAAATCCCTAAAGAGGGAAGAAATAGAGAAGAAGGGATTGTTTAAATCACCACCAAGTAGATGACTGGCTATAGATCTGAACGTCAGAGGAAACTGGGGAGTTAACAGAAATGGCATGGAAAGTCAAAGGAATGGATGAGTTCATCTATGGGAGGGTAAAGATGAACAAACAATTCATTAAATAATGAACAATGAAGAACTAAGTAAAAAAATTAACTTTCAAGACATAATCAAGATATTCAAAGCAGAGCAGCAAAATCAATCAATCATCATCATCATCATAATTATAATAAGAAACTGAATATAAATGAGAGGGATTAATCCATTAATCTCTTTGTTTAAAAGTACATGGCAGTATATATTGGGTTTTGTGTTTTTTTCTTTTCCTTTTTTTCCCCCCCACTAAAGGGTGTGTGTGCTCACCAGAAAGAAAGAAAGATAAGAGAGAGAAGAATATGAGAAATTCCTCCTCAGCGGGGATGGCCAAACTACAGTCCCCTTTCCTCGATTCTCTTGGGATTTGGGGCACAGAAGCACACACACTGGACATGGTTTTCAAATGGCAGCAAAGTTGGTCATGGGGGAATCAGCAGCCTTAACTATCACAAAACCAACTGGCTGTATCCTGCCTTCTGGAAATCACATTGTATTATTCACCAGGCTACAAAATGAACATCATCTTTAACTGAGCTTTTTCTCCTTCAGTCCCTCTGGGAAATTATCTAAAACATGGAAAATGTCATATAAACGGAGCAGTATGTGGGCATTATATAGAATTACAAAATTATGCAAAAAAGTGTGTTTACTGTCTATATATGTAGAGTTTGAATTAAATAATGTAAAATTATATCCAAGTATACAGAACCAAAGGGAATAAGAGAATGAATTTCAGATGAACTTTTTTCTTTAATCATACAATCTTAACTTTTTAAAAGCAGTATAACAAAAGAAAATTTAAAAAACGAAATTAGACTGCTGAAGAAATACATTTTGCAGAAATAGAATGAATAATTTAAAAAATAAATCTGGCATATATCTGGTATTCATTACACAATTATTTATGGAGTGTCTACCATGTGCCAGGAGTAGATCCAAAAGCTGGGGATACAGAGGTAAAATAAGAAGGGTAAGATCTCAGCTTCTGTGAACTGTACAGTCTAGTGTCATAATAAAAATTTTAGGTATATATGAAGTAGTGAGTTAATAAATAGCAGGAGCAGATTTGAAAAATACTTTTTCAATTTTGAGAAAATTCAAAATCAATTCCCTTCCTTCCTTCCTTCCTTCCTTCCTTCCTTCCTTCCTTCCTTCCTCCCTCCCTCCCTCCCTCCCTTCCACCTTTCTTTCTTGTTTTTGCCAAAGGGGACAACACGCACTTGCCAGAGACACAGAAAGAGGAAAAGCGAGGAATCATCCCCAGGGGGAATGGCCATGTCCCAATCCCTTCTCGTTCATTTTGTCAGGAATTTGGGCACACATGCATGCGTGTCTGGCAAGATTTTCAAGCTGCCAGGTCTGGGACTTGAACTGTGGTCAGTCATGTGAGAATCCAGTGTCTTAACTACTACATCACCTGCTGGCCCCCAGTATCAGTTTTAAATAGGAATTATGCAACTAAACTAAATACCTGTCTAGGTAAGCACACAATTATAGAAAATATAGTACATCTGGGGTCAGCAGTTGGTGCAGTACTTAAGGCACTGGATTCTCACATGACTGACCATCAAGTCCCGAACCAGGCAGCTTGAAAATCACACCAGGTGTGTGTATGTGCCCAAAATCCTGACAGGAGAACGGAACAGAGGGGCAAAAGTCTCACTCTTGCAGAAAAAAAAGAAAAAATAAATAAAAGAAAAAAATACATTAGATTTAAGAATATGAAGCTTTTTTTAAAAATTGAGCTTGCTAATGTATTAATTTAATGCTATGTGACATAACCTAACTAATAATATTTTTTTGAAGAGGTTTTTGCTATAGGGCGCATGTGCTCATCAGAAAGACAGAGAGAGACAGAGAGACAGAAAGTGAGAAATCACTCCCCAGGGGGGATGGCCATGCTGCATTCCCTTCTCCTCCATTCTCTTCTAGGGTTCTTGGGCACACACGCACATGTGTTCTGTGTGAGTTTAAGCCACTGGGTTTGGGACTCGAACCACGGTCGACTACATGGGAGTCCAGCGACATAGCTATTATACTAACTGCTGGTGCCCCAAACTAATAATATTAAAAGTAACTTTCTCAATTATGCTTAAAAATCTATTTTGGGGTCAGCTGTTGGTGTGCTGCTTACGGCTCTTGATCCCACATGGCCAACTGTGACATTTGAGTCCTGGACCCAACTGCCTGAAAATGCACCCAGCATGAGTGTGTGTGTGTGTGTGTGTGTGTGTGTATGTGTGTGTGTGTGTGTATGTGTGTGTGTGTGTGTGTGTGCTCAAAGATCCTAGAGGCAAATGGAGGAAAAAGGACTGTGGCATGGCCATCTTTCCTGGCGATTGCTTTCTCACTTTCATTCTTTCTCTTTCTCTGGGGAATAAACACACCCTATGGCAAATTAAAATAAATAAATAAATAAATAAATAAAAAACTCGTTTTAAATTTATATAATTAAGCAATTAATTAAAAGGAAAATTCTAGTTTCAATTTTTGGTAAATTTTTAAGTCATGTTTATCATTAAAATATTAATTTACTGAAAAGACTGATGTGCCATATTTTTGTCTGAAATTATAGTTGTTCATGGGTATTTAACATTTGATTATGCTAATTCATCATTTCCAATTATTTTAATTTTACTAAAAGCTGTTTTAGAAGTAATACTCATTTAAAAAAAAAAAAGTGCCTATACTTCAGTATCTTCCTAAGAAAGGGGAGTTGATAATTTACTATCATAAATGACTATCAATTAAGAAAATAAAAATGACAAGAATTATTCTTATTTAATTAATTAGGATAAATAGTTACTAACTTATAAAAGGTTACAGCATTAGGACCAGCATGTGACATAATGGTTATGTCGTTGAACTCCCACGTAGTCAACTGTGGTTTGAGTCCTGGATCCAGTGGCTTAAAAATCTCACTCCAGATGCATGCATTGGCGTGCATGCTCAAGATCCTGGGAGGAGAATGGAGGAGACGGGTTTGGTGCATGGTCATCCCTCAGGGAGGTGATTTCTCACTTTCTGTCTGTCTCTCTCTCTCTGTCTCTCTGGCGAGTGCACATGTCTTATAACAAAAAAAAGAAAAGAAAAGAAAAAAAATCTCTCTCAGAAAAAAGGTTACAGAATGATAGCTACAATTTAACAAACTGAATTATTAGTCACAAAATGTTCTTTTCATATAAATGGACTAAAGTAGTTTACTTCTAACATTTAATAAATCACAAATAAAAACACATTAATTTTATAACTTCTATTACTTGCCTATAAGTTGAAGTTAGCTAACAAACTAGAACGTTTTCTTTTCCAAAAGCATTTTGTTTTATTCAGTCAAGATATAAAAAAGGATACAAATTAAAAATACAAGACAAGTGAACAATTAGCCTGAAATTATTGGGATGTCATCATGCATACCTTAACCCTAATGAACATTTGTAATTAAACCCATTTATGAAATAATCTGCTACACGACAGAATTGAGTAAATTTCATAATGAGCATGTTCTTTCGTTTTTACATTTTCCATCTGTCAAATGCGTTTCCTCACCTTACACCTCACATCCACCCTCCACTACTCACACCCTACTGTCCACTCTCCCCTTTACAGGCTCTGGCATATACCCAGCTTTCCCGCCAGCGTATTTCCAAGTCTTTCAACCTCTGCTGCTATAGCAGTACAAATTGAGTGATAATGCTAAAGTATTTTTTTTACAAGTGGAGGACCAAAGGAAAAGAAAGAGTATCTAAACCAAATATCAATAAGATGAATTATAACATATTAATTTCAGAAGAAAAAAATGAAAAAGATCAATTTATTATCACTTTGAATATCTCCCAAAAGTAAGAAATGAGAAAAAACAATAGGATTAATTATTCTCATACATTTGTGAAGTAAAAACAAGAAGAAATGAGTCCAGCTGAGGGAGCAGATGCTGGTAGATGCTGAATACTAAGCAGTATGTGGCTACATGGGCGGCCCAGGTTCAATTCCTGGTCCATCCTGTAAAGCTGGATGTAATGGCTGCCACGCGCCTGTATTCCTAGCTACTTGTGAGGCTGAGGAAGGAGATCTGTGACATAGCAGAACTCTATCTTTAAAAAAGAAAAAGAAGAAGAAGAAGAAAATATATATTTTTTAATTCCATAGGTAGCAAGTAGTAAATTCATCTGTAAAAACTATTTTTATCTGAGAAAATATGTGAAGACTTTCCCATTTCTAGCCATTTTAAAAATAAACCAAAAATGTTTAAAATAAATTTGATAGCTATCCAATATTCTTGTTGTAGGTATTTTCCATTTAAAAGAAACCAAACCTTTAGGAAAAGCATGCTTGCTGGAGAGAGAGAGAGGGAGAGAGAGAGAAAGGGAGGTTGGAGGAAATGAGGCAGCATCCTCTCCCAAGGGGATGACGATGAAGCAATCCCTTCTCCTCCATTCTTCTTCAGGATTGTGGATATCTGCAAACATGCACCCGAGTGTTTTTCAAGCAGCTGGGTTTGGGACTCCAATGCTCAGTGGCCCTGTGGGATCCAGGCACCTTAACCATTACCATGCCACTGGCTGACCAGTATTTTCCATCTTGTATGGTTTTATTTGAAAGAAAAAAAATTCTTCTGAAGTGTATACACATACATAGAGCGAGAAAACAAGTACATTCTAGAATAAAGAGACATTAAATCCCTTGGTTATATAAAGGCATAGAAAACGTTCTGTCTTGAGAACTACCATGCACATGTAGAAGAACTACTGGAGCTACGACTGCAGAGGCTTAGTAGATGGGCCACAAAGATAAGAGTATCGAAAATCTACCTACTTGTGAGCCAACAGTAGACAAGGTATTCCACACATTTTTAATTTTTTTTAAACCTATGCCTGAATCACACGCGGGGTATAAAATAAGCAACGCCTATGGAGCAACTATTTCACTAACTCGCTTACCCTGAAAAATAGAATTTCTTCAATTTCAAAATTTGAAAAATTCTAGACTTTTTATAAACATAAAAAAGTCTTCATATGAAATCTTATCTTCAAAAGAGACCTTGGAAGCTCACACAACTAACTTGGTGTTTACCAAGTGGTGTGTTATAATACTAACCTGAACGCATTACTGATGTGCTGCTTTCAGCAGTAATTCTTAGCTTGCCCTTAGGGAACTCTGATTCCCATCACTGGGTGTGAAGAACACACAGTCTACAGCATATCATCTAACAAACTTAGAAGTTGGCAGTGAAAGGAATATGAGTAGGAAGCACTTGGGAGGCTGAGGAAGGAGAATTGTGACATAGCAAGATTATTTCCATAATTTTTGCCAAGAATATTGCTCAACAATCTTAAAAACTACTAATCTAATTTGCATATAAAGATCTCCATGATACAACAAGGTTTAATTGCACATGGTTAAGAGTCAAAAGTACTAATCTGAAAGGGATAATCATCCTTGTATAATAACCCTTGGTAGAGTTAAACTGTATTAATTAGAAAACTTACTATTTTCAGTGTTGAAACTAATACCAAAATATATATTTTTTAATTCCATAGGTAGCAAGTAGTAAATTCATCTGTAAAAACTATTTTTATCTGAGAAAATATGTGAAGACTTTCCCATTTCTAGCCATTTTAAAAATAAACCAAAAATGTTTAAAATAAATTTGATAGCTATCCAATATTCTTGTTGTAGGTATTTTCCATTTAAAAGAAACCAAACCTTTAGGAAAAGCATGCTTGCTGGAGAGAGAGAGAGGGAGAGAGAGAGAAAGGGAGGTTGGAGGAAATGAGGCAGCATCCTCTCCCAAGGGGATGACGATGAAGCAATCCCTTCTCCTCCATTCTTCTTCAGGATTGTGGATATCTGCAAACATGCACCCGAGTGTTTTTCAAGCAGCTGGGTTTGGGACTCCAATGCTCAGTGGCCCTGTGGGATCCAGGCACCTTAACCATTACCATGCCACTGGCTGACCAGTATTTTCCATCTTGTATGGTTTTATTTGAAAGAAAAAAAATTCTTCTGAAGTGTATACACATACATAGAGCGAGAAAACAAGTACATTCTAGAATAAAGAGACATTAAATCCCTTGGTTATATAAAGGCATAGAAAACGTTCTGTCTTGAGAACTACCATGCACATGTAGAAGAACTACTGGAGCTACGACTGCAGAGGCTTAGTAGATGGGCCACAAAGATAAGAGTATCGAAAATCTACCTACTTGTGAGCCAACAGTAGACAAGGTATTCCACACATTTTTAATTTTTTTTAAACCTATGCCTGAATCACACGCGGGGTATAAAATAAGCAACGCCTATGGAGCAACTATTTCACTAACTCGCTTACCCTGAAAAATAGAATTTCTTCAATTTCAAAATTTGAAAAATTCTAGACTTTTTATAAACATAAAAAAGTCTTCATATGAAATCTTATCTTCAAAAGAGACCTTGGAAGCTCACACAACTAACTTGGTGTTTACCAAGTGGTGTGTTATAATACTAACCTGAACGCATTACTGATGTGCTGCTTTCAGCAGTAATTCTTAGCTTGCCCTTAGGGAACTCTGATTCCCATCACTGGGTGTGAAGAACACACAGTCTACAGCATATCATCTAACAAACTTAGAAGTTGGCAGTGAAAGGAATATGAGTAGGAAGCACTTGGGAGGCTGAGGAAGGAGAATTGTGACATAGCAAGATTATTTCCATAATTTTTGCCAAGAATATTGCTCAACAATCTTAAAAACTACTAATCTAATTTGCATATAAAGATCTCCATGATACAACAAGGTTTAATTGCACATGGTTAAGAGTCAAAAGTACTAATCTGAAAGGGATAATCATCCTTGTATAATAACCCTTGGTAGAGTTAAACTGTATTAATTAGAAAACTTACTATTTTCAGTGTTGAAACTAATACCTACCTTCAACTCCTGGACAAATCAAACGTTGCTTTTGTAATTTAGTGTTTTTCAAATAATCTATGGTGTCTCATGAATAACAGTGTTATATAACATACAACTATCAGTTTATTATAAACTGATTTGCACTTATCATTTGGTAAATAAATACTGTTCTCCAAACATCTCAAAAGGCTTCAAGAAACATTTTTTCTAAATGTTCAAACTCAGATGCCTAGTCTGTCTGATCAAAGACCTATTCAATGAGACTCTCCATAGGTAATTTTGGTATGCAAGTAGGACTGAGAACCTTTGATATATTTACTATAAGAAAGAATGATGGAAAATATTACATATATTAAACAATTATTTTATTGGCAAAACTTTGAAATTAGAAATGATTGCTATTCTCTTTGCCAGTTAGTAAGTGCTTCCTCTAGGACTGAAGCTTCTCTCTAGTGACCCTTTTTGAAGTTCCTTAATAAAGCATCCCACAGATAGGAAATCTTGGGGTCAGGTAACTCAAAAGCCCATTTTAATTTCAGAGAGATCTTTCATTTGGACAATTGCCACTTTATATTCTTTAAAACATTACATAGACAACAACTGAAGTCAGGCAGCTTTTGAACTGTTTTGTATTCTTTTAGTTCATATTTTAAAAACAAAGTAGAGCTTAAAAAATGATAAAGTTAACAATCTGTATATCGTCTGTCATCACTCTGATGATACATAACACAAGATGGCGTTTGAATATTAAATATAAGGCCATATTTTTTTTTATAAACTTAGTTTCCTTTAGTATAAATATAAATATAAATATAATATGAACACTATACTAAGGTCATGTATATGGCTTTAACTCATTATTTGTACTAGTTTTGCCACATAGTGTTTTGCAATACCATAATTATCCAACCACTCTACTGTCATGAGGTCAAGTTGTTTTCCAATTTTTGCCACTATAAATAAAGCTGCAATACATATCCTTCTATCAAAATTTCTATGTATTGGTGTAATTTCTATGTATTGGTGTATAAGTTATATAAGACAAATTCTCAAAAGCTATAATGTATTTGGTACCAGCAGTTAGCATAATGGCTATGTAGCTGGACTCCCATGTAGTCGACCACGGTTCGAGTCCCAGACCTGGTGGCTTAAAACTCACACTGGGTGCATGTGCGTGTGTGCCCAAGATACCGAGAGGAGAATGAAGGAGAAGGGATTGCGGTGTGGCCATCCCCCTGGGGGGTGATTTCTCGCTTTCTGTATCTCTGTCTGTCTCTATCTGTCAGGCGGCACACACACCCTATAGCAAAAACCTCTCCAAAAAAAAAGTATGCTTATTTTCCATATCCTTGGCAATAATTTTGATTTATGAACACAGACATATTATTGCACTTCTGATATATTTGTATTGCATATACACATGAAATTTTGTTTGTCTGGTTAAAATAAAATATAATCTTGTGTATTTATACCTATTTTCCTGATGCTGGAGGGTTAAACCTTTTTTTTTATATACTTACTGGACATTTCCATTCCTTTTTCTGTAAGTTACCTTTTTATTACCTTCACTAATTTTTCACTGGGTTGTTTTTTCAATTCAATTTGGGAGTTCTTTTTAAAGATATTAATCATCATACATGTTCAATGTATTTTTTAAAAGATATTGTCCTGTATTTATTAATGGTATGTTCTGCTACATCAAAAACATTATTTATGTACTCAAATATGCTAACATTTGTTTTAGATTTCCTTCTTATTTAAGAAAGTCATCCCCAATTTGATTTCATATGCAATAATTTCATCGAAAAGCTTTACACTTTAAATCCTTAATGTGTTGAGATGTATTTGTGTTGTGCTAGGTGGAAATCTATATTTATTTTATTTTTGATAGATAGTCAAGCATATCAAAACCACTTATTAAACAAAACATCCTTGTGTAAACTAAAATAAAGTGATACATACACTATTATACCCTGTATCAGTGTTAATATCTCTTGTGTACTGGTTCCGTGAAGAGTCATGACAAAACTATGAGCTAGACACTATTGTTATTTGCATTTTAAAACAGAAAGTGTACATGGCAGAATTAAGGATAGTACCTCAAATTATAAAATTAGGATGTGGCAAACATTTGCTTTGAACTGTGGCCCAACATTATCTCTTAATTTCTAGTTATAACCTTCCTTTATCATATATTAAGTTCCCATATTCATACCCACATCTATTTTGGAAATCTATATTTCAATGATCTGTTTGTGTTAGTATCACATTGTTTTTGATAGTTGTATAATAAATTTTAATGCTGGGCGAATCACTTCTTCGCAAACAAGTATCTCTTCTCCCTTTTAGGAAATTCTCCCCACCTCAAGAATATAATGAATATTGCAATAAAATTATATTTCATTTTGAAGGACTGATATTACTTTGAATTAAATCTTCCTTTACAAAACTGGCCTACCATTTATGAAGGGAATGTTCTCAACTCATTATTTGTACTAGTTTTGCCACATAGTGTTTTGCAATACCATAATTATCCAACCACTCTACTGTCATGAGGTCAAGTTGTTTTCCAATTTTTGCCACTATAAATAAAGCTGCAATACATATCCTTCTATCAAAATTTCTATGTATTGGTGTAATTTCTATGTATTGGTGTATAAGTTATATAAGACAAATTCTCAAAAGCTATAATGTATTTGGTACCAGCAGTTAGCATAATGGCTATGTAGCTGGACTCCCATGTAGTCGACCACGGTTCGAGTCCCAGACCTGGTGGCTTAAAACTCACACTGGGTGCATGTGCGTGTGTGCCCAAGATACCGAGAGGAGAATGGAGGAGAAGGGATTGCGGTGTGGCCATCCCCCTGGGGGGTGATTTCTCGCTTTCTGTATCTCTGTCTGTCTCTATCTGTCAGGCGGCACACACACCCTATAGCAAAAACCTCTCCAAAAAAAAAGTATGCTTATTTTCCATATCCTTGGCAATAATTTTGATTTATGAACACAGACATATTATTGCACTTCTGATATATTTGTATTGCATATACACATGAAATTTTGTTTGTCTGGTTAAAATAAAATATAATCTTGTGTATTTATACCTATTTTCCTGATGCTGGAGGGTTAAACCTTTTTTTTTATATACTTACTGGACATTTCCATTCCTTTTTCTGTAAGTTACCTTTTTATTACCTTCACTAATTTTTCACTGGGTTGTTTTTTCAATTCAATTTGGGAGTTCTTTTTAAAGATATTAATCATCATACATGTTCAATGTATTTTTTAAAAGATATTGTCCTGTATTTATTAATGGTATGTTCTGCTACATCAAAAACATTATTTATGTACTCAAATATGCTAACATTTGTTTTAGATTTCCTTCTTATTTAAGAAAGTCATCCCCAATTTGATTTCATATGCAATAATTTCATCGAAAAGCTTTACACTTTAAATCCTTAATGTGTTGAGATGTATTTGTGTTGTGCTAGGTGGAAATCTATATTTATTTTATTTTTGATAGATAGTCAAGCATATCAAAACCACTTATTAAACAAAACATCCTTGTGTAAACTAAAATAAAGTGATACATACACTATTATACCCTGTATCAGTGTTAATATCTCTTGTGTACTGGTTCCGTGAAGAGTCATGACAAAACTATGAGCTAGACACTATTGTTATTTGCATTTTAAAACAGAAAGTGTACATGGCAGAATTAAGGATAGTACCTCAAATTATAAAATTAGGATGTGGCAAACATTTGCTTTGAACTGTGGCCCAACATTATCTCTTAATTTCTAGTTATAACCTTCCTTTATCATATATTAAGTTCCCATATTCATACCCACATCTATTTTGGAAATCTATATTTCAATGATCTGTTTGTGTTAGTATCACATTGTTTTTGATAGTTGTATAATAAATTTTAATGCTGGGCGAATCACTTCTTCGCAAACAAGTATCTCTTCTCCCTTTTAGGAAATTCTCCCCACCTCAAGAATATAATGAATATTGCAATAAAATTATATTTCATTTTGAAGGACTGATATTACTTTGAATTAAATCTTCCTTTACAAAACTGGCCTACCATTTATGAAGGGAATGTTCTCTGTCCTTACATGAAAATTGTATATTATTTTAATATGGATTCTGAGAACTAGCAGTTGGCAAAATGGCTATGCCACTGGACTCCCATGTAGTCGACCATGGTTCAAGTCTCAGACCCAGTGGCTTAAACTCACACCAGGCGCGTGTGCATGCATGCCCAAGATCCCAAGAGGAGAATGGAGAAGGGATTGTGGTGTGGTCATCCCCCCAGGGGGTGATTTCTCACTTTCTGTCTCTGTCTTTCTGGCGAGTGCATGTGCCCTATAGCAAAAACCTCTCCAAAAAAAGAAAAAAAAAATATATATATATATTTAAAAAAATATGGATTCTGTGTTTGGGTTTCATCTAGTCTTAGAAATTTTTAAGATTTTAATATGTATATGATATACACTAGGTTGAGCCATAAGAAAACACACTCAATTATTAGAAATTTCACAAAGCTCATCTTAGTGATAAAAAAGAACATAAAATCTAATTTTCATAACAAAGAGTATATTCATTTAAAAGAACATTTGAGCTTCACTGTTTTTCTAGGACCTTTTTTCTTTTCTTTGTAGATAGATTTTTGCTACAGGGCACATGCACTTGCCAGAGAGACAGAGAGATAGAAAACAAGAAATTAGCCCCTGGGGGATGGCTACGCCACAATCCCTTCTCCTTCATTCTTCTCTCGGGACTTTGGACATGCATGCACAAGTGCCTGGTGTGAGATTTTTAAGCTGCTGGGTCTGGGACTTGAACCCCTGTCAACTACATGAGAGTCCAATAACATAACCATTACGCCATCTGTTGGTCCTTGGACCTTCTCAAATATGGTTCTAAAGAACACTATCCTGACATCTCTCTTTCACCCTCATAAACACACACACACACATGGACATACATATACACACACTATTTACATATATACACTGAAGGGAATAACAATTCACTTTAGTATTTTGTTGTTGACTGAGAAAACTTGTACTTGAGACAAGTACCTAATTGTTTCCCATACTGTGTTCTAAGTACTATAAGGCTAAATAGAAGTCTAGCAAAAAAGGCTACATGCTGTTAGCTTAACCTCTTCATTCAACCAAAGTATTTTTTTCTAGTTGTTTTTAACTTTTTTTTTCTTGTGCAAATTTCACTGGAAGAAAGGACTATTTAACAAATAAGTATTCAAACCTATAGCATATGAGCCTCATTTTTTTTTTTTAGAGGTTTTTGCTATAGGATGTGTGCACTCACCAGACAGACAAAGAGAGACAGAGAGACAGAAAGCAAGAAATCACCCCCCAGGGGGAATGGCCACGCTGCAATCCCTTCTCCATTCTCCTCTCGGGATCTTGGGCATTACGCACATGCGCCCGGCGTGAGTTTAAGCCACCGGGTCCGGGACGCAAACCACGGTCGACTACTTGGGAATCCAGCGACATAGCCATTACGCTAACTGCTGGTCCCTATAAGCCTCTTTTTTCATCACTCAACAAACATGTATTGTTAAATAGTTACTCAACATATGCTAACTAATGCTCCAGGCCAGTGCTTCAGATACCTCAGAAAGTAAAACAGACCAAATTCCTATCTTTACAAAACTTACTTTTCTAGAAGAATGAGACATAAAACATACAATAAACATGTTAATAAACTAAGTGTGTACTATTCATGAAACAATAGGAAAAAGGTAATAAAATACAGTAAGATAAAGAGAATCAGGACTACTGGGGAAAGTGAAGGCCAGGTTGCAATATTAAATATGGAGGTCAGATGGGCTTTATTGAAAAGATGAATTTGTAACATATTTGATCAGCCACACTGATCTTTATTTTAAAGAATTTTTTAATTTAATTGTATTTATTCATTTATTTTAATGTGGTCAGACACATACATACAAACACACACACGCACACACACACACACACACACACACACACACACACACATACAGAAGAGAGAGAGAGAACGTGAGAAAGCAGACCACTAGGTCCAAGACTCAAACTGTGGTTGGCCATGTGGGAGTATCCAGCGCCTTAACCACCATGCCACCTGCTGGTCCCAGTCACACTGATCTTTAAGGTAAAATAATTTCATGCAGAGAGAGAAGCTGAGAGCAAAATAATAAAAAATAATACGGCAATTTCATAAAAAAATAAAAATAGAGCCGCCTTATGATATGGCAATTATACTATTTGATCTATATCCGAAGAACAAGAAATTCATATGCCACAAAGATATCTGTACCCCAATATTTACTACTACAATAGCCAAGATATGGAATCAACTCCAGTGTCCATCAACAAATGGATAAAGAAAATGTGGTGTGCATGTGTGTGTGTGTAAAATGAACTACTATTCAGCCATTAAAAAGAATGAACTCCTGTCATTTGCGATGAAATGGGAGAGCCTAGCAAGAGAAAGAGAAATATACTTATTTAATGACCACAGTAAACTATATAGCCTCAACTAGATGCTACTTTACAGTATATTCATTCTGCTCACTGAGTTTTATGCCTAACATCAGACATGTATTCACAGATATGAATATGTCAGTCACATCTGCTAATGAAAGTATGCAGATTAATTAAGATCTTCTGGGAACCAATAAAATGTGGGAAAAAAAAACGTCATGGAAAGCAACTGTAGATACCAGAGACAGTGTGGGGGGAGGGTGGAAATGGCAGATTGTGAGTGGAAGGGAATCAAGGTGGGTGGGGAAGAAAGAAGCAAAACAAGAAACAAGAAATGAAAAATTATGTGTTGATGATAACATGTATGGTAATGTCTTTGACTGAGCCAATATGCAGTGTATTCTGGATGGGAAAACTCATTTTGAATGCTGTGATGATAGAGTGAATAAATATAAAATAAACAAACTTAAATAATAAAATGAAATAAAAGGCACACTAAAAAAAAAAAAAAAAAGAAATGACCTCATAGAAACAGAGTTGAAGGGGACCAGCAAGTGGCATAATGGTAACATTGCTAAATTGCTATGTTGTCGACCACGGTTCAAGTCCCAGACCCGGTGGCCTAAACTCATGCCAGATGCGTGTGCGTGTGTGCCCAAGATCCCGAGAGGAGAAGGGATTGTGGCATAGCCATTCCTCCTGGGGGGTGATTTCTCACTTTCTGTCTCTGTCTCTCTGTCTTTCTGGCGAGCGCGCACGCCCTATAGCAAAAACCTCTCAAAAAAAAAAAAAGAAAGAAAGAAATAGAGTTGAAGAATAACTATTAGAGGCTGGGAAGAATGGGGGAAAGAAAGAGAATTTTTTTTTTCATCCTCTTACAGATTTGTTGCTCATAAATTGTTGATTAAACTGTAGAGTGAATATAACTAGCAATATTGCATATTTCAGAGGATTTTGAATGTCCCCGAGACGAGGTAATGACAAATGATTAAGATGATGGATATACTAATTTTCTAGATTTAAACATCACACATTGTAGTCTCACATATAAAAAAAACACATTTTACTCCATAAATATGTATAATTATTCTGTCAATAAAAAATAACGAAATGAACTCCTCCAGAAAAAGAAATCCTGAAGTGAGATGAGAGTATCTGTAATGGCTATAAAGAACACAGATCAGTGTGGTTGGGCTAGTGAGTGAGGAGCTGAGCAGTAGGAAATAAAAAGAGGTAATGAGCAAGGCCAGACCTTGTAAAGGGACAGATGGCATTTTTGAGGATGCTGGCTTTTATTGAGTGAAATGGTAAACCATCTCCTATTTCCTATTTCTTATTCTTCAATAGGAGCAGGGAAAATGTACCTATAGTAATAGATGAGAAGGCAAAATATGAAAGTATAAATGCTGGCCCATTAGTATTTGTTGACATAAGTTTAGAAGTTCTCTTTTGACTGCTTAATTTTTTTCAGTGAAATAGGAGTTATGGTCATTATTGGGAAAGAGGAGGATCAAGAGGGGTTGTAATAGAGACAATTGTTAGATGGTCCCCATGATTTCTACACCCTGATGCTATACTCAGTAAAATCCTCTTCCCTCGAAAATAGGTGAAAGACATGACCTACTTCTAACAAAAAAGAATATGGCAAAGGTGAGGAGATTTCACTACCATGAACAACTCATGTTGTACTGCAGATTATGCAAGAAGGTTGCACATGTCACTGAGTTCAATATATAAGCCTCCATCTCGCTGGCACACAATGGAGAGAGACTCTCCTAGTGGCCTTGGAAGAAGCAAACAGTCAAGCTGTGAAACGCCTGTGGAGAAAGCCTGGCTGAGATCTGTGGGTGACCTCTAGTGTCTGAGGGTCTTCCCTTAGTCGAACTACAGGAACTGAATGCTGCAAACGACCTGGATAAACAGCTATGCAGATCAGTCAATACTTGAGCCTCATGAGAAAGCAGCTTAGCTGACACTTCGCAGTCACGTTAGAACATGGGGTCAAGACTTGGCAGCCCAGCTTAAGCCATGCCTAGAATCCCGCCTACAGAAATCATGAGAGAACCTCGTGTAGTGGGCACATTGGTTGTGTACGTCATTTAGTTTATGGCAACGTATTATATAGCAGCAGAGAACTAAAACAAGGTAGAAAAGAGAGGAGGATTTGTGAAATAATTATCTAGAAGATTAAGAAAGTAAATGAGTTTAGGATTGTCAGAATTAAGACCGCATTTGGGATATGTGGTAATAAATTTAAAGTGAGGACAGTTTTAGGTTTTTTTCTGCAGTCATACAAAGGTACTCTTAGTTACTTATTTTCATGTGTTTTATTCAATCTGACAAATGTCTATTATGTAATTTCAAATTTATCCATAAATAAATATCTATAGTATATGCATCTGAAATAATTCTTTATCTGAAATTTGAGAAAAATTCCAGGAGAGCTAACAAACAAGAACCAAAGTTAATAATGGAATTTAATTTTTGACATCACTGATTAAGAAAAACATTTCATCAAATCTTCATGAAGTGACGGAATAATTTAGTATAATGAATTTAGAACCCATTGAATGCCACTGATTCTGTTACTTACAGGTTTTTTTTTTTCCTTCTGACAGTTTAAACATATTTTATAACACAAGTACATGTTAAAAAAAATAGGTTGTAAAACTATTAGCCCTCCTTTTTTTCTCAACAGGGAATGAATAGCAATTTAGTTTATTATTAGGCAATAAGTAACTTAGTACTCTTGACTAGAAAATAACTGTAGTTTAAACTAAAGCACTCAGATTTTTATTACAAAAATATTCTAGAGTTAAAAAAATAGCCAATACTAATATTAGAATCTTTCTAAGGGTGAAACCCAAACAAAATTGCTAACTATATGATTTGCTATCTTAAACAATATGTTTCATTATCTGTTGATATTTCAGAAGAAAATGAAAAACTATAAATTAGTATCTATATAGTACTTATTACATTTTAGATATTGTTCTAATAGTAGTTAGCTAATTCTTTCTTTACATTTACTTATTTAATCTTATTTTATTTTTAAATTTGTTGCAGGATGCTACACTCACCAGAGAAAGACAAAGAGGGAGAGAAAGAGAGATAGGGACAGTGACAAAGCACCCCCCAGAGGGGGATTACCATGCTGAAATCCCTTCTCTTTCACCTACTCTTGAGATTTTTGGGCATGCACACACACAAACACCTGCCATTTTCTTTGAGTCTTTTTTTTTTTTTTTTTTGACTTGGGTCACATGAGCTAACCTGAGAGAGACAGAGACAGAAACAGAGATAGTGAGAGGGGGAAGTGAGAAACCACTACCCCAGGGTAGATGACCATGTCACAATCCCTTCTCCTCCATTTTCCTGGAATCTTGGGCACACATGTACACACGCCTGGCATGATTTTCAAGCCATTGGCCAGCCATGTGGGAGTCCAGTGTTGTAAACATTCCACCATCTGCTGGCCTCTGCCTGGCATATTTTTCAAACCATAGAATCCAAGGCTCTAACCCAGAAGTCAGCCATGTGAGACCCAGCTGCCACAACCTCTGCCCTCTGCATCACATGCTGACCTCTAATTCTTTTTTTCTTTTCTCTCTCTCTCTCTCTCTTTTTTTTTTTTTTTTTTTTTTTTTTGACATAGGGTGTGTATGTCCTTACAGAGAAAGACAGACAAGCCTGTATGGGAATGTGTGAAATCACCCACTGGGGGGATGGCCATGTCACGTTCCCTTCTCTACCTACTCTCTGCATTTGGGGCATGCATACAAGCACATACACACACACACACACACACACACACACACACACACGCCTGGTATGATTTTTAAGCCACTGGGTCCAGGACTCGAACCACAGTTGGCCATGTCTTGACAACCATGCCATTTGCCAACCCCGAATTCTTTATATCTGATGTCAATCCTCTCAGGTGCTATTACTTGAATTTCACAGATGGGGAAATTAAGACTCAAGATTGCTAAGTAAATTAAGTGGCGGAGCAAGGATTAGATCAAAGGTAATTTGGCTCTAGTCTTGATTTTTACTACAGTTTTATAATGCTTCTCATATGGTAGTTCTTCAGTTTCCAGGGAGAAATTATTACAGCACAATATTGTAGCCAGTGGCTCTCACTCTGACCTATAAAACATGTAAAAAGGCATGAGGACTAAGAAAGTAAGATTTGTATGCATTTAACCATGTGATCATTTTTAAGAGAACAGAAAAGTGTTGTTTTTAATTTGCCAGAGGGCTCCTATGTATGTCAGAAATAGAGAGAGAGAAAGTGAGAAAGCACTCTTCATGGGACATGGTCATGCCATAATCCCTTCTCCTTCATCTCTTCCTCCTTTCAGAATTTTGGGATTTGGTGCACATGGGCCCACCATGTTTTTCAAGCCACTGAGTCCAAACTGGGACAGCATGATTGCCATGAGGGATCCAGCTGCCCAGACTACCATGCCACTGGCTGGCCCAAAAAGAAGACTTTTAAATGTTGGAACTGCAGATTGAACTTACTCCCTGAATTGCTTTTTGTGTTTTTGTTTTTTAAAAATATTGATGGTGCATTAGTTGTTTTTATCACATTAGTGTGTAAAACAGACAAACTATTCTGAAAATACAACTAGAACATAATTTATTTAGGTAATATTGATGAAAAGGCACAAATGTTTGTCCGGATGTGTTTTATAATAATTCACATTGAAAAAGTTCACAATTATTTTAATTAGTAAGTGATGTCATATTAGCTATAATACCTTAGTAAATGTTAATTTAAAATAGTAATCTCGGGACCAGCAGTTAGCGTAATGGCTATATCGCTGGACTCCCACGTAGTCGACTGCAATTCGCGTCCTGGACCCGGTGGCTTAAAACTCACGCCGGGTGTGTGTGTGTGCGTGCCCAAGATCCCAGAGAGGAGAACGGAGAAGGGATTGCAGCATGGCCATCAACCCTCGGGGGTGATTTCTCGCTTTCCGTCTGTCTTTGTCTGTCAGGTGAGTGCACGCACCCTATAGCAAAAACCTCTCCAAAAGAAAAAAAAAAAAAGCAATCACTGTCTTGATTCAGTTATAGAACTCGAAAGATATCAGCTAAATTACCAGGTAAGATTAAACTAAACTTAAACTGGTTATAAAAGTCCTCTTCTTTTCTTTTTTTTTTTTTTTTTAAGAGAGATTTTTGCTATAGGGTGCATGCGCTTGCCCGAGGGACAGAGAGACAGAAAGTGAGAAATCACCTCCCTGGGAGGGTGGCCATGCCACAATCCCTTCTTTTCCCTTCTCCTCTTGGGGTCTTGGGTATGCACACACACACACGTCCAGAGTGAATTTTAAGCTGCTTGGTCTGGGACTTGAACCATAGTCAACTACATGGGAGTATAGCGATGAAACCATTACATCACCTGCTGGTCCCATAAAAGTTATTTTCTATGAGTTGAGAAGCCTATTTTAATAATGTAAAGTACATCCTATTAAAACCGATTTTCCTATTTACATTTATAAATCAATATAGTAAAGCTAAACTACTTAAGAATATTCACAAGAAAGAACTGCAATCTAAAGTCCAAATGAACAAAAAGAAACAAATTTCCTTTTGTCCTACAACATGAATAAAATCCACTGGGAAATAACATAGGGAACAAAATAAATACAAATTACTAATAACATAAAAACTGATGATAACGGTATGTCATTCAATATATTAAGGATCTTGTTTTACTCTTCTCATATGTCTTTATCCAGGAGATACTATATTATCCAGGAGATATTTTGCTTCTTCATACCAGAACAGAAAAAAAAAAAACTAAAAATAATAAATAATAAAATAAAGTATAGTAGATAGAATTAAAAAAATCACAAATGACTTATTTCAAAATAGAAAAGAAACAGATTTGGTAGAAGGAATATAGTAATCTATCTGGAGAGTAAAATTAGAAATGTAAACATATAATAAAACTTTTAAGAAATCATTTTATAAAAATTCATACATTCATATCGAAGGAAAGAAAATACAAGTCTAATTTCAGAGACAAAATTTTTTTCTAGACACAGGATTTTTTTACTTTAAGAAAAATAATTTGTTTTGTATTTATTGTTGTGCTTGTTTGTCATGCCTTTTTTTAAAAAGTGAATTACAAAAAACAAAATTAAAAACATACCATAGTTTTCCCAATAGGTTTCTATACCATGTAATTAAAGCTCACATAAAGGATTAGTATGTAAAGTGAAAAATGTATATATACTTTGCTACTTTACGCTCCTATAATATAAGCTTGGCTTCACTTTAGGTAATATAATTTCTTTCAAAGTGGGTTTCATCACTACAGATAGGGGCATGACTAAAGAATTTATTAAAGTTAAAAGGTGAGCAGTACAAAGGTACTTTTGTTTGAAGGAAATGCTACTGCATATGAAAAGGAAACTTCTATTATAGAAAATAATCCTAAATGTTAGTTTTGCTTCTAGCTATTTTTCCTGAGTTTGCAAAAAGTTTTATAATAGATAAATATGCAAAACTAATTCTGATAGCCTTATATTAGATAATATGAAAAAGCCACTTTTAATATATTTAGCAAATATAGTTCAAAATGAATGATATTAATCAACTATATGAAAAATATATTTAAAAGATAAGCTTTTGTTTAAATTTAAATAATCCCATAAGGCCTGTATTAATTTAAAAAACTAGAAATATAAAGACAACAGCATATCTCACCTAAATGAAGCTCAACTCAGACAAAATGAAAATGTGTTTAATCATTTTAATAAATATATTGTTCAACATTTACAGATTTTAAGAATGACCTACAAATACCCAGTAATAAAACAATTATCAAATCAAACCAATAAAATATATTTCTTGTTGCAGTTTTCCACTCCCGTAATAAAAAATGTTTATGATTTCTTAAATACTATGAAAATACCAACTCTTGAGCTGTTAAACAGTATTAAAATTATAAAAAATGTCATTTTCAGCTTTTTTAGACTACTAGAAATGTTTTCATCAATAGTTTAAAATTGTTTACATAGTCATGTCTCAAATAAGAAAATAAAATTGCATTCACTTTTAAAGATAAATCTTTGCTCAATTTATACATTTATTTTTCACATATGATATCCTTAACTTACATATTAAGAATCCTCAGAAGATACAACTCAATATATAGATCTTCAGAGCTCAGTAGTCACAGTTTTAAGAGAAAAATCCAAAATTTTAGTAGTCTGCCATCTGAATATATTATTTAAAATTAAAAATTCATATAAATTTTCAAAAAATCCTCAGATGATACAAGAAAGGCGATTAAAAACACCAACTCAATATATAGATCTTCAGAGCTCAGTAGTCACAGTTTTAAGAGAAAAATCCAAAATTTTAGTAGTCTGCCATCTGAATATATTATTTAAAATTAAAAATTCATATAAATTTTCAAAAATAATTGATATTTCTTAGATTATCTGGAATCTGCTCATGGTGCACATATGTGAATGAACGAATAAATCCTTAACCCACCATTATCTTTTTCTCCAGTTTGCAGGCAATCACCCGTGAAAAGTATGGTGTAGATGACAGGATGATACTGTACCTGATTAGCTCTGGAGGTGGTCATGGGATCAGATGGAGAGGACTTGGTGGTAGTTGGGGAAGATGGCAATGTCTGGGAACAAAGCAGTTCAGGAGCAAATCAACCTTTATAAGCCTTAAACTGATTATTTAAATAAAACAAAATAAAATAAAATGTAATATAACGAGAACAAAATCCTATGAACAAATTTTTCTCCTGTTCATTCAAATTTAATGGAATTTAAGATCAATTAAGTAACTAATGCATGTAAATATGCATGCATAAGCATGTAAAAATAAATTCATGACTTGAAATCATGACGGTGACTGATACAAATTCACATGAATACTAAAGGTATCCTGACCATATTCATGAATAGTCTCATTTCTTTCCCTTTTTTTTTCCTTGGGAGAGAAGAGATGTCAAAAAAAATTCAAGAAGTTCAATGAGTAAAACTGAAAGAGTTATTTTCCTATCAATGAATACAGTCGGAGATTTGAAGAGTGGTGAAATGAAGTTTACTTTGCCATAAAAGTATCCACCTACTTAATATGTTGAACATCACCAACAAGTTGATTCCACATGAATTTAGGGATCCATACTTAAAAGCAATTAAATTTGTAGTTCTGAGTTCTTAATATCACATTATCTTCTAAAATATTAATTTTTAATAAATTTAGAGCCCGTCTGAAAATGTAAACATTAACCTCATATTAATAAGCAAGTAACTAAGAGCATTCTAAGAAATACCACAATATTTTTATTGTTTACGCTAAATGAGAAATTTAATACAGATGAAAGTATAATGTAGCATCATCAGCCTGTGCTGAAAATAAGCACAAAAATATTTGTAATCATATTTATTTTTCACTTCTTTCTGAACACATAGACATACTATATATAAAATACATTGTATGAAACCATATATACTTGTGAAAAAATTTAAGACATTTTAAAAACTTCTCATGTCTAGTAACCTTGAATTGCAAGATGTCAGGATTTTTTTCTCTTTAAAAAAGTATTGTACACTTAGCAAAACAGCTTTGCTTAAGTAGCATTCTGAATATTTCTTAAAAGGGAAATGGAATAATTTTTATGGTATAGATACAATTATATATGGAGAGTTTATATAATACAAACCCCTAAATATTACTCAGATATGAGCAAACGCATAACTTTAAAGGGTCAGCAGTGTCATGAAAAGTAGATGAAATTACTTAAAGTTATAATTTTACATGTAAAAAATCTTTCAAAGTTCTAATTTACGTAAAATAAAGTGGTTAAGCATAGAAGTAAAAATTGACAAACTCTTTTTTTTTAACTCACTGCCCTCCACTAACAAAATCAGATTGGTTCTAACATCAGATCATGTTTTGTGTGGTCCACTTATGAAATAATTCCTGATTTTTCTTATTTTGAAACTGAAGATAATTTGAAGAAAATATACCTATGGTGAGTATAATACAATTTTTATCAAATCAGATCAAAAAAAGGGGAGGGGGAGGAGAAGAGCTAGTTCCAGAACTATAGTCCCATAAATGTTTTTAAAAATTTTATATCCTTTTTTTTTTATTTTTGCTCTTTAAAATTAATCTTTGTCATTTCTCCAGAGAGACTTCATTTTTTTTTTTTTTTGAGAGAGAGAGGCTTTTTTCCATAGGGCACATGTACTCATCAGAGAGACAGAGAGACAGAAAGCGAGAAATCACCCCACAGGGTGACCATAGCACAATTCCTTCTCCTCCAGTCTCCTCTCAGGATTTTGGGCACACATGCACATGGACCCAGCATGAGTTATAAGCTGTCCGGTCTGGGACTCGAACCGCGGTTGACTATGCGGGAGTCCAGCGACATAACCACTACCTCATCTGGTGGTCCCTGTTTTTTCTTTTTAAGAGAGAAATTTTGCTATAGGGCATATGCACGCACCAAAGAGACAGAGACAGAGACATAGGAAGTGAAAAATCTCCCCCCGCGGGGATAGCCATGTTGCAATTCCTTCTACTCCATTCTCCTCCCAAGATCTTGAGCGCTCACGCACACATGTCTGGCATGAGTTTTAAGCCACTGGGTATGGGACTCCAACCGTAGTTAAACTACATGGGAGTCCTACAATGTAACTACTATGCCATCTGCTGGTCCCAAGAGAGTTCATTTTTCATGATTAAAAATTTCTCTAATATTTTCTTTCCCCCAAATCCTATGGTGGGATATATGCTAATAACTTGATGCTGCCATATATTTCATGAATTGAATAGTAAAAGTTTCCTTTCCCACTGCTGGTTTTAACTGTTTCTATACAATATTCCTGGGAGGAGATAACATACACTTAAAAGTCTATACTCATCTCAGATGAATAGTAAGGTTGGGATGTTAAATAAATCTAAAGGACATTTCTCCCACTCTAGGTTACAATCCTAGTTCATAATCCTATAGAAGCATAGGATTCTGAGGTATTAGACTCTTCTATTTCCTTCAAGGTCAAATCAACCTGAAGTACAATGGGTTCACTATGACATCCACCTTGTCCTTTCTTTTTGCTTGGCATATAAATGAAATAATGGAAATGTATAATAATTTATGCAATGCACATTCATTAAGATTGTTCTTAATAATTCTGATATTATTTCTTTCCCACAGGAACAAAAACAACACTTTTAAAACTCCGGATAACATTAATGTGTTTTAAAACAACTAAAGGTTTGGTTATTAAGTGTCATAATCTGATAAGAAGTTATATTTCAATGCCTTTTATAAATAGGTGAAAATTATGAAAGTTTGGGCTTCAAGGGATAAGATCATTGAAATGTCAAAGCAAATTGTCTCTAAATAAAATGTCTTGGTTTACATTCCTAAAATAATGAAAATGTAACAAAATAAAGATGCAACACATTTTCTAGTATATTATTCACAGGTAGTTTTTTTTTTGTTGTTGTTGTTGTTTTTTGAGAGATTTTCACTGTAGGGCGCGTGCGCTCGCCAGACAGACAGAGAGAGACATAGAGACAGAAAGCGAGAAATCACCCCCCGGGTGGATGGTCACGCCGCAATCCCTTCTCCTCCATTCTCCTCTCGGGATCTTGGGCACGCACGCACACGCGCCCGGCGTGAGTTTTAAGCCACCGGGTCTGGGACACGAACCACGGTCGACTACGTGGGAGTCCAGCGACATAGCCATTACGCTAACTGCTGGTTCCCTCACAGGTAGTTTTAAGCACAAAAAATGTCTCTTCTCTTTACCAATTCAATTTGTAATGATAAAAGTATTCCAAAAAGTTTTTGTTCAGTTGATTTTTTTTTAAAAAGCACTAGTAGGAAAAAACAGGTAAGTGTAAATACATTAAACTATTGATTTAAAAGGTTTTGTTAATCAGATTAACAGATCAGCTATGGCAGTTGTTTCAACCACACTAATGAGTGGAACAGAAATATCCTAAGGAAACACTTTAATATATATTATATTGTTTTCTTTAATATATTTAAGTAAAATGCTTATATTCATTTACTTTGCAAAGTTAATAAGGTTTAGTGGTTTCAAATTAAATATCATTCAGTAAAATTTCTGGTAAAATCATGCAGATGAGTTAACTGAATATCCATATAACATCAATATATTGAAACTTTTGCTATAAATAACTTGTATAAAGAACATACTCCTCCAAAACTATTGTTTTATACTTTTCAAATAGTGACTATGAAGAACATAGTCATTTTTAACCACCATTTTCTCATTCAAAATATAAAGTACGTTTTTTATTTTATAGGCCTGAATGTCTGTTTTATACAGAATTCTTAAGATAATTAAGATTGAACTACTTGTTACAGAAAAATGTAAAGTACTTTAATTTTAAAATAGTGGTTCACTTGGAATATAAAATGATTTTTTTAAAAATCAAGAAGTTAAAAAATAAGAAATTTAACCATAGGCATTTACTTAAATGTAAGGACAATTAGGGTTTTGGGAGTAAGGATGAAAAAGTTATTATAAATTATAAGACACTATCTCTTTAATAAGTCAGTTTTGCTGGACCAGAGAATATTACAACAAATAAATTCTATAATACATGAAACTTGCCTTCAAGTAATTCTATGGTAATATACTGTCAAGAACCTCTTATATTTATGGTATAGTGCAGACAAGAATGAATCGCAAATTTTAATTGTAATTTGGACTCCAGTAATAACTCAATTATCCACCTTACCAAACTTTACAAGTTCTGTTAAACAATTCCTCTATGCTACTTCATTAAAAATATGGATAAATTATTTAAATATATAATTGTCATCTTTGGTTTTCATTCCTGACAAATGTTCTCCCCTTCTTCCTCCACCTGAACTATCTTCCAATGTCTGAACTAGTCAATTCATAGCTCCCTTTTCCTGCCAATAGCTGTACCTACAAGCACCCTGAGATTCCATGTGGATTTTTTCACACAAAGAACAGAATGCAGAGGTCTCCCCTGCCTTTTTTCCCCATAACCACACTGAGACATTAAAAGGACTTTTGGGAAAATACCAGGAATAAATAATTCATACTCAAAAGGATGCCCACTGGCCAGACATCCAGGGCTCTCCATTATTTGGACTTACCCTAGCCAACTACCATGAACTTTTCTAAACTACAACACAAATGTTCCACTTATGTCAAGACAATCTCCTAATGATAACCTTCTCTCGAATTCCGTACTGTTTCACTTGTCTGAAACAAGTTTTTTTCCTTTTTTCTCCTCTAATTAGGCAATTCCTATAACAATCTTCAAGGTCCAGTTCAAGTCTTTGCCTATTTACAAGTCTATTAACTGTCACTCTAGCTGACATTTAATTGACATTCTCCTGAATTTTTTCTTTCTTGCTTGCCTTTTTTTTTTTTTTTTTTAAGGTTTTTGCCATTAAACACATGTACTCTCCAGGGAGAGACAGAGAAGGAAAGTGAGAAATTACTTCCAAGGGGGAATGGCTATGCCACAATCCCTTCTCCACTCTCCCCTCAGGATTTTGGGCACACACACATGCGCGTGCATGCACACACACATACACGCACACACACCCCCGACATGATTTTCAAGCTGCTGGGTCTGGGACTTGAACCATGATTGGCCATGTACAGTGCCCCAATCCACCTTCTCCCCCACCAGCCTGAATTTTTATATCATAGTTCTAGTCTATAAATACAGCTATACATTTTTAAGTTATTTTAAGGACCTATGATTATCTCACAAACTATTCTTGAGGGCAAATGCTACAATTTATATATTTTATAATTCACTAAGAATACATTCACTATATTGATGACTGAATGAATAATGAACAAATTAACAAGTATTATTTTTGCCAATTTATTGTAACATTAAAATTCTTTGAGCTAAATGAAATTTTTTTAATATTTAACTTTTTGAAATATTGTGTAAAAGAATTTTTTTAATGCCCATAGTCCTCTCTTTTCCAATGTAGCTTTTCTTAAAAATATATCTCTGAATTAAGAATTGAGCTATTCACAACATCAAATATATGAAGCTGTATATAAGGCTGTCAGGCTAGATTTCAGCATTTTCCTATAGTATGAAAAACTTGTGAGACCAGCGTGCACTGATCTCCTGAGAAACCAGACAGGCTTCAGGACCTGTTTAGTCAGTGCGGGTGGGTTTCTTCTGGGTCAAGTATATGCCTCATGCAATTTACTCAGTTACCAACTGTATCTAGATAACACAATTCAGAATATAATAACTTTTAAAAGTTCATCATAACAGAGCATATAAAATCATAACTGTTAAGGCCAATTTGTTAAGAACTAAATTTGACTTTTCTATTTTATCAAAATTATATATAAATTTTACTTTTTAACACACAAAATCTTAATAGTGTCAACCATAAAAATAGACAAAGACACTAACTGAAACATTAATAAAATCCATAATTTTATATTTAACATGAATCCATTTCTTCCATGCAGAAGTTACATATTCTGGCACCAACAATTTTCAAAATCCTAGTTTTATTCTTTAAATAAATTTCTCTAGAATAAAACTGCTAATAAAAGGCTTAAAAATTAACTTCAGAACTAAAGCCCTGAGTAAATATAACGTTACTAGTTATAAGAAAAAGTACCATTTAAAAAGAAATCTTGCTATGATTCTATGCATCAAACTCCAAAGCAGGACTAATAAGTGGTATGGAGGTTAAAGCGCTGAATCCCACATGACCAGCTCCACAGTAAAGAGTCTCAGACATGGCGGCTTCAAAAATTCACAACAGGTACATGAGCTTACATGCCCCAAATCCAGAGATGATACTGGAGAAGAGACTGTAGTGCAGCCATCCCTCCTGGGGGAAGGAGGATGATTTCTCACTCCCTTTCTTGTGAGTGCATGTGCCCTATTAACAAAATATCTAAAAAAAAAAAAATTCTAAACCTCATGCAAAATATCTTTCCATCTATTCTACAGCGAAATGATTTATTTTAATGATAATAATTCTGAATAACTAGCATCATTTCTTCAGAAATAAAGTAATGGTCATTCAAATTTATAAACTTGACATACTATTTAGAGAATGATCCAGCAAAATGTACTATATTGATAAAACTAGGTACCTATAAAGTTAAATTCCAAAGTTAGAGCATTAAAAAAAAAACCTATAATATCTTGAAAATACATTACATCGCTAAGATTTTCAAGTAAATCTTTCATTTTGTACATTACAAAGAAAATGTTTAAGTACTAAATATATTATGCTACTAGATTTAGTGTTTTCATTCAATAAATCCTATTAAATAACACTTTCATATACATTAGTGATTACATAAAAATATTGTCATCATTTTAATTCCATAAATATCTACAAGTCTTATAAATGAATGCAAATACACACAAGTGAATCAATCACTATTATTTTTGAGCACTTATATTGAATTTTAAAAATTATCCAAATAAAGCAAAAACAAATAAACATTTAAAAATCCTAGTCTTAAATCTATACCAGCACTGAATATATGGAAACCTGTAAATCTCATATTACCATGGAGAAAACTGGAATTATAACAAAGGTTTGTAGATCATTATTCAGTGGTATCAGCTATTTCTTTTCATAAAAATAATTAACTCATATCATTTACCTAAATATATTGTCAGTGATATCACATTAATAAAATACATTGCATGTTTTATTTTTATAAAATACTAGATATTCTCAATCCCTAAACGCTTGAATTTTCTCACAAAACTTACAAAAGAAAAAGTAATAGGCTGGATTAAGGCAGGAAGTCAAAAACTATGCATCAGTGCTCACTTTGTTAATTATCAGCCCCAGATGATATTATCCTAGAGGTCTTTAACTACTTTCTTAGCTTTAAAATCTGAATAAGGTTATGGTATTAATATTATGTCATGAGTCTTTAATCTATCCTTTGTATTCACCTAGCATATATAAATACTTCAAAACTATAAAAGGTTGTGTAGAATTTTAAAAAAATCCACCAATGCTAGTTTTAATATATTTATATGCTGCCATGTGCATATTAAGGGATATTGTGTTGAAAACTTAAGGTGTACAAATTGAACTATATGACACTGACAAAGGGCATTATGAGTGATTTTAAATGGAATAACAGCTACCTACTCATGATTAAAATATGAAAGGACTTTTTTAAAAAGGTAATTTATACAAAATATTAGCCTATAATTTGAAAATAATTGCCTAATTAATTTATATATCTACATTTAATTAAATGGTATTGTATTTATCTCTGTATTGGTAATATTGAAATAGATTCATAACACTTTATTATAAAATATTTTTCAATCCAGAAACATGAAATTAATAAGACTTTGAGCTACGTTAAAAATTTATTACAATGAACATAAATATTCTGCAAATTAAATATTCTGAGAATTAATGAAAACTAATACATTTCTTTTGAAGGCATAGTCTATCGATAGAAAAGTTATATCACAAGTTAAGAGACTAATTATAAAAGGGCAAAAGCAGAAACATTAACTAATAATATAGAATATCAAAATTTATAGATTTAAAAAGTTATGGTGGAAGAATCCACATTATTTAACATTAAATCATGTCATTTTCTCCCTACATCATGTAAGTCATTACTACTCAATCATAAAAACTCACATTAGATTTTTTCAAGTTAAAATTTAAACAAGATATCTTATTTGTAACAAAGGACTATATGCTAGGTACATAAGTTTACTTATACATATTTGTTGACGAAAAATGTCAAAAGTGACAACTAACATAACAGGAGTCTATATGCATAATAACCATACCGTAGACCACAAATGTCTCTGAAAACAGAGTATTAGAAACTTTGAAGACAAAGTTTAATTTCAATTTTTATACTTTTTAAAACAGTACTAATTTTAAAAGATGAAATTCTTGTAAATTAATAAAACGTGCCATCTATTAATTTTTAAAAAGAATAATCACAAAGAGTCACATAAGTGCTCTTCAGTGTAACACTAGTCAATGAATAATTCAATTAGTAAATCAACTAATCGATCTATGAGAGACCCTAATAGTCTTTAAATAACTAAATGACAACTCTGTTATGTTTTAAGTATGCTTAGGAAAAAAAGACTTTAAATGCAAAGATTTTTAAGGATTCTTTTGTAAGAAATTGACAACAATGCTGCAGGTATTTTTCTTTGATTTCTCACTAAACACTCACTTGTTTGATGCGGTCTGGATTAACGGTGGTCTGAGGCTGTAGAATGCTGACTGGTTCTGTCTTGGCCACATTTTGGGGCATTTCTCGAATTTTTTCTGCAATGAATCCATGAACGGCATTCAGTGCTTCAACTGTTCCCTGGATCAAGCACACTCGCTCAGTAGTACCTGTGGATAAATGATTAATTTTCAGAAAACATTTCTTCTCATTTTGCATTTTAAAAAAAAGGTATGAAAAAGGATGATATAATAATGCTAATAAAATAATGTAAAATGTAGAACTCTACAGTAATAAAAAATATTCAAGGTACAAAATATAATATTTACATATCTCTTTTAGTATTTTGTTTTTAAATTGTTGTAGTCCTCAAATAAACCTTTGGATCTTAGCAAGACAAGAAATTCAGAGAAGTTCTGAGCATGTAATTTATTCATTGACATAATAAATACCTACTAACTACTTACAAAAGGACTTAGCATTAGAAACTGCTAACACACATATGAAGCTCTATAGACTCAGCTTTCAAAGAGCTTACTCTTCAGGGGAAAAACAGACACTAAGCCAGATAATTCTATGACTTACAGTATGAAAAATAATGCAAGTACCATAGATAGTATAGAGGGCCCATAGTGACAAGAGTGTTTAAATCTATTGGGAAAGGCAGTCTTGGGAAGTTTACATCATAAGTAAATTCTCAATTTCTAACAGTTTCTAGTCATTTACTCTGCTCTTTTAATCACAGAAAAATCACTACCTGATATTTTATATTTATTTACTTTTTACTTTTCTGCTTGAATGTAAGCTTTAGGTGAACAGTGATTTAGGTTATTTTGTGCTGTTGTATCCCCAAAGCCTGTGATAGTCTCAGATACATGAGATATATATAATAGTTGCAATAAATGAATTAATGCTGCCTTCATTGACAATATAATTTGAATAAAGAGAACATCAAGGTTAAAATAAAATTTAAAAATAGTTTGTGAAATTTGAAATTCATGAATAGTCGATAAAGATATTATTAATGGTATTCGTTTCATATCCAGTGAATAACATGAATAACATGTAGATATATGATATGAGACAGAAATAAAATGAAATAGTTGATCCAATACGTAGGTCTTATAATGATTTTATACTTTACATATACATCTTAAAGCAATAAAAATCAATGATTTGTTTTTGAGACTATTCTGAGGCTTCTTGCAGCAACCTGGTAATAAACTGTAATCTTCTCAGTATCCTAACACATCACATAAACTCACTTTTCAGATTTTAAATATGTAGTTTATCCAAACAGCTGCCACCCCACCCCCCAAAAAACCAAAAGAATGGTGTCTTACAATCTGCAATTTAAAAAAAAAAAAAACAGAACATTTTTACGTATGTAACACATTTCTTTTTGGTGCTACTGTTTACAAATTCCACATCACTCTGCAAAATTTATTGAAAATATATTTTGAAGAACAAAGTTGTAAAGCTACAAACATTTAAACAATCACAGGAAGTTTACAGTGCTCTAAAGGTTATGAAACAAACCACTTACCAGTAGTTTTGGAAATTCAAGAAATATTAATAGTAAATGATTATCTCTTTACTCTTAGAAACATTTAGATCACGGGAATTAAAAGCAAAAAACTATAGGGGTACATCTAAATTAAATTTTCATGTTTTAAACTATAAAAACTCAGTCTATGAAAAATTAAGTTTTCTTAAGTTTGTATTTCAATAAAGAGCAGGTATGGCATTCACTTGTAAGGATGAAAAGAACCTGAGAACATAATGTGAGTTTGTGGACTTAATTTCTCCTGTTTCTCTTCATCAGCTTTTCTCATTCTATTTTATCTTGATGCATCTTTGTGGCTCTTGGTAAAATGATCTAGTTTATAGAGATACTCTAGGGAGTCTTTACAAGCTTGTATTAATTGTCCAATAAATGGCTTGAAAGGATGGAAATTGATCAATGTAGCTAACACAAAGCGTTCTTACCCAAGTCAGCAGGCAACACATAACATAGATCAGATTACATTTCTGCTTTTGAAGACATGCAGAGTGCACTTTTCTGAGTGTGCCAAACAGTAGAACTTAAGAATATATACATTTATATTTTTAAGAAAACATGCTGCTAAGTAAATACACAGGCTATACAATCTATATTGTTTTTTAATTCCTTATTTAAGAATTATTTTAACTTTATTTATTTTAATTTGACCAAAGCGGGACAGAGAGAGAGAGAGAGAGAAGGAAGGAGAAGGAAGGAGAGAGCAAGCCACCAGTTCTGGGACTCGAACCATGGTCGGCCATGTGGGAGTTCAATGCTCTTAACCACCACGCCATCTGAAGGTCCCATTGTTTTTTTAATTTTGATTTGACATAGCACATATCATGTCTTTGACCAAAGCGGGACAGAGAGAGAGAGAGAAGGAAGGAGAAGGAAGGAGAGAGCAAGCCACCAGTTCTGGGACTCGAACCATGGTCGGCCATGTGGGAGTTCAATGCTCTTAACCACCACGCCATCTGAAGGTCCCATTGTTTTTTTAATTTTGATTTGACATAGCACATATCATGTCAGATCATGCAGTAGCCCAATACTCAACTGTACAGACTAACATGCTAAATGGAAATCGCTGAGACATAAAGAAATATGATTGTGTAAAACTAAATTTTACATAGCAGCATGTATGAGACAACTGGAAAATAGTTCATAGGTTCACAGGTGCAGTACATATTCTTTGAAGATTGAATTATACAATTTCCATTAGAACTATTACGATGACAAAAGCGAGAGAGATTATATATCTACCACTGGGAAGTAGTGCAATCCTCAGAAGAGATGCTGTCATATTCAGCTGAACTCTAATGGCCTTTTCACACAGATAACACAAAACCATAATTTTTAGGCAGAAGTCACAAAAAAAGAAAACTGTCAGGTATATGACCAAACTGTGTAACACAAATGAGTCTATAAATCATAAAAGTTGCTGGTTTTTGTCACTTTAAAGGCTTTTAGGCTCCATTAGTGTCTACATTAAACTGCCAGTTATTTATCATTTTATTTGTTTAACAGCAGCATTTACTTCTCTTTGTAATAGACTAGCAACAAAAGCTGAAAAATCAGTAACATAAAAGTACTTTCCTCCATTTCATGTAATGTAAAGACACAGTTATATAAGACACCATTTTTAAAAATTGCACTTTTAGAGAGAAATGACAAAAACTGTAGCAAGAAGGGTCAACTGTCCGACATAGACAGGGATATGCGAAATAGCTTTAAGTTTTATCTATTTGTCATAGTAGAGAACACATATGTACATACATGTGCATGTGAGGGA
>NW_006159594.1:4867627-4882201 GCF_000334495.1 Tupaia belangeri chinensis
GGGAAAGAGAAAGTACATGTAACAGTCTTATCATGCCATGGTCCCCTTTCCTCAGCTTTCTATTCCTCAGAATCCTGGGCAGCTGTGTGCAAATTGGCATGCTTACAATCGGACCTGGGGATCTGAACCTTTGGACAGTCACATTGCTTCCAAGTTTGAAGGGTACTTGTATCACTGTTGTATTATAGTGTCTGAGCCAGCTTTAACTTTTAATTTCACATGCAATATTAAAATGCTGAAAATATTTGTTTCTAAAATAAGGTAGAATCATCAGATAGATTTCACAGCAAATTTTTCATATAACTTTAACGTGTTCTTTCTATGCTATTGTAACTTGGACAAGTCACCTGAACAGTACCCGTTCTTGGGCTGGCTCCACAACCTAGTGGTTAAGGGAGCCAGATCTCGTACTACAGTGGAAATACTGGCCCAGAGGCTTGAAAAACATGCTACGTATATGTGTGTACATGCCTCAATTCACAACAGGAGAGATGGAAGTAGAGGGAAGTGCTCTGTGACTATGCCCCATTGTGGGATACTTTCCACCTTTTTTTCTAGCAAGGGCACCCCTCTCTAACAATTTAAAACAAAACAAAACAAAACAAATTCTTGCTCCTGTCTAATATGTTTCATCATGTGCTCTGGCCCCTATCCCTTCTTATCTACCAAGTCTACTTCCTCCAGTTATTAGAGTTCTTCCTCATGTTAGAATTCTTTTCCTCTCTGCAGAAAATTCCTTAGATTTTTAAAGACTTTGACAGTTTTTAAATTACTCTTTTGTAAACCTAATGAAATAACCAATTTTGACAAAGATCATAAATGAATAAAAGCATTACATGAAAGGTTAAAGTGAAATTTTCAGTGGAAATATCAGGATGTCACCAACTGACTTCAGAGATTAGTATGAGCAAGATGAAGGGTGCAAAAATCAAACACCATGTGCCTCTTGATGTGATGCAAGTACAAAGCACACAGCTCTTTTTAGGATCGATTACAATCGATCCTAAAAAGTGTAACTAAAAGCAAATATTTATGCCTACACTATAGTTTACGGAGAAGTAAATGACATTAGAAAGATATGATCAAGTAATGTAAAATAATTTACTGAATTTTCCAGCTTCATTAATAAAGGAGGGATTATATTCTCCAGACAAAAAGATACTTAAAAAATACGATCAAATGTAAATGAGAATTTGATTGGATTCAAATTTAAACAACTTTTATTTGAAACACAATGGAAGCAATGATAAAACAGGATGTTAAGGGGCATCAAACAATTACTGTTAATTTTAACACAGCATGATTATGGTTCCAGGTTTTCTAAAATGTAATCTTTTTATTTTTTTTTCTTTTCGAGATGAACACTGAACTATACACATATAAGTCACTAGGATTTCTTTCCTTTTCTTAAATAATTATTTATGTAATGTTATTAATTTGCTATAGGGCACATGTGCTCACCAGAGAGAGAGAGAGAGAGAGAAAGCAAGCCGGTAGGTTTGAGACTTGAACCATGGTCAGTCATTTGGGAATCCAGTGTCTTAAACACCATACCACCTACTGGCCCCCTCTGGAATTTACTTCAAAACATTTCTGCAACAAAAACGGAGTAAACAAAATAGGCACCAAAAGATCTTGATATTATTGATATAGATGAAGGTTATAAGGTGATTTATTGTACTAGTCTAATTTTTATTCATGTTTGAGATTTTCATCATTAGGAAAAAAAAAACATTTAAAGCCTCATTTACCACATACTCACTTTAAGTTACATATAAATTTCCTCATCCTTCAAAATTACTTCAGTGAGTTACACTGGGTTGTCAGAGAAGTCATGACGTATTTTTCTACATTATTTCTATGCAAAACTGTGTCATGACTTGTGACAACCCAATACACAGTCTTTTTCTATTTACTTCATCATCTAGTCTTGAATCTACCTCACTATGGCATTTGTCCCACAACTCCACTAAAGCCATACATGACAATTATACCTGGGAAAACTCAAGCTTCATGTCTTCTGCCCCGTTAGCAACATTTGACATAGTTGAGCATTTTGTTCTAAAACACTCTGCTTGGCTTTGAGGATACCACACATTCTTGGTGCTAGTTTCAGTGGAGTTCATTTATACTTTGGTAAACATTCAATTCCCTACTAAGTAAGTATTATACTAAGAAGCTAAAGATACAGTAATTGTCAAACAGACGGAACACCTACCTTCATGGAGCTCATAATCTGATTCTAGACAAAAATTACATAAAACAAATAAACTATATACAGGCTTCCAAAAGAAAGTGTATGGAAAAAAAATTTGGGGAAATAACAAGCTGAGTAAATACAAAAATGAAAGTATAAGAGGGGTTTTGATCACTACTGTATCTCCAGTGCCTAGAATAGCGCCTGTTATTTTACAGACACTCAACGGGTATATTCTGACTAAACCAATAATTCCCCAAGACTATGTTTTTGTTTTGTTTTGTTTTGTTTGTTTGTTTGCTTGTTTTTGAGAGTTTTCTTGCTACAGGGCGCATGCGCTCGACAGAAAGAGAGAGACAGAAAGACAGAAAGCGAGAAATCACCCCCCAGGGGGGATGGTCACGCCGCAATCCCTTTTCCTCCATTCTCCTCTCGGGATCTTGGGCACGCACGCACATGCACATGGTGTGAGTTTAAGCCACTGGGTTCGGAACTCGAACCGCAGTCGACTACATGGGAGTCCAGCAACATAGCCATTACGATAACTGCTGGTCCCCCAAGACTATGTTTTCATATCTATATTTTTTAAATGCATATATGGGGACTTCAAATGAAGTTCATGGAAAACGAAATTAAAGTATATATTTATTTTGGTGCAAAGAAACTTAAAATCCATACACAGGAGCAAGCAGTTGTGGTGAAGGCACTGGCCTTCCCACAAGGCTGACCACAGTTCAAATTCTGGATCTGGAAGCTTACTCTCTCTGTGTGTCTTTTTCTGATGAGCACACATGCCCTGTAGCAAATTTAAAAAAAAATAATAATGATAAATAAAATTAAATAAGTAATTCTAAAAAATCCATGCACAGATTTTTCCTAATATGCATTTTTCATAAATTTTTGAAGCCTCCTTGTAAGTGACTGATTTCTATTGTCTTTTTATCTACAAAATTTCTACAAAATGAATAAGCTTCTTTTGGTTTATAAGATCAATGACTGTATGTGAAAATGAGATAAATTTTTGGAAATAATTTTTATAAAACTCTAAGTTAGAAATTATCCTTAGGTCCATGTAAAAAACAATCAGTCAAAAAGGTTTTGGGGAAGGTACTAGAAAAAAAATAATGATTTTTAAAAATTATAGTAATATATTTTTCCCATTCCCAGGGTAGAAAAAAAAAATAGATCGACTCTAAAAATATAATCTACCTAGAGGAATAAGGTTAAGAAAAAAAGATATTTTTTGCTATAGTCTAAAGTTCACTCTAATTTTTTTTTTCATTCTAGAGACCTATTTCAAGCCAGAATGAGTCTATTCTAGAAAAATGGCCATATTTTAATGTTTTATTCATACGTTTTCAATTATCAATGATATTAAATATTAATGAACATTTTGTTTGGGTGTAAGAAAATGCATCAGCTTAGTTTATACTCCTATTGAAAATATAACTGAGTATATTACGATTAGAATTTAGATAATTCTTTATAAAATATTAGTGCTAATAACCTAATTTGGTTGGATGAGTTAACAATAAAATATCTTAAAATAAAAACATTAATACTTTCATGACAACCTATAGATAATGGTTTTAGTTCCAAAAAGAAGTTAAGAAAGTGGAAATGCCAATTCACTCTGCAATAGGCAAAAACTGATATTTAAAACAAAACATGAAACCCAGATAAATTTACAGTAAGATACCAGCTATGTATAGTGCTGAGAAATTACTAGTTATGGACTGTAAACATTCTGAATGAGTAGAATTTGTTTCTTCCAACAAATACTCAATTTCTACCACTTCAAAAATATCTTCCCATATGTTTTATATTTTAAAATATAGTCGCAATGTCCTTGATATTTGGGGTCAACTACATAATTCTAGGCAGTAACAAGGTGTTCTGTAGGTGTGTATATTTGCCCTTAAACAAATAGTACTTTGAGAGAGATCATTTTCATACTCTTTCGCTTGTTGCCATTTATTCTTGTTATGTATTAGTAAATCTTATTTTAACAGCCTCCTCTCTTTATTTCTACTTTGCTGCTTCTAATCTTCGATGACTTAAGAACAGCTAAGAAAGACTGTGAAAATTATATAAATGAATAATAATTAGTTTCTTAGTGATAGTGATAGGGAATGGACATTTCAAAATTTATTTGGACTTTTTAAAAATTTTCTAAATTTGGGAACCAGCAGTTAGCGTAATGGCTATGTAGCTGGACTCCCATGTAGTCGACCACGGTTCAAGTTCCGGATCCGGTGGCTTAAGGCTCACGCCAGGCGCGTGTGCGTGCGTGCCCAAGATCCCAAGAGGAGAATGGAGGAGGAGGGATTGCAGCGTGACCATCCCCCCTGGGGGATGATTTCTCACTTTCTGTCTCCAATGTCTCTCTCTGTCTGGCGAGCGCACGTGCCCTATAGTGAAAATCTCTCCAAAAAAAACAAAAAAATTTTTTTTTCTAAATTTGAGGTCAGTGTCAATAGGTAAAATTCTTCTTTACTGTTTTTTTTTGTTTGTTTTTAAAGTTCATTTCTTTCTTTCTTTCTTCCATGAGTAAGAGAGTCAGAGAGAGAGAGAGAAAGAGAGCAAACAACACACAGAGAGACAGCATCCCCAACAGGGTCTTAACTTCAGAGTCTACTGCAGCCTCAGCTAGCTCTGTATCATGGGTATGCATGTGCCATGCACACTCAGGGAGGTCTCTGGATATGAACCTGGAACCTTCTCATGTGGGTCAGTCTCACAAAATGTCTGCATTTTATTATCGCATCCCTTCAAACCCCTAATGTTTTCTTCTTAAAAGGTTTAAAGTTGTATGTTAATTTTTTAAATTAAAATACAGTGTTATTAATTTTTTTCACAAATACAGCAACAAACTGTAGTGAGTTGTTTTGCTAGCTTCAAACTACAAGGCATGAAAATCTAATTATTTGCACTATGCTTTTATGTTTTTTAAAAAGCACAAACACAAAATCATTAGCTTTCCTTAGTTTAACTATTTAAAGTGCAATATAGAGCATTGATCATCAGTGGCAGCATGAACTACAAATTTCTAGTTGGAATACAATGGCCATTATTTTAAAAACATGAGAATAACACTAATAGCGACAGTAAATTCAACAGGATTAAAATTAATGAAATGGTCTCATCATGCCTTTGTTTTAATATATCTTTCAACAGATATTACCATTTCTTTAATATGAATCACTTGTCATAATCTACATATGAAGCATATTAATTCCTATTATTGCCTTTATAAATAGCTGACTTACATGCATTTCTTAGGTCACTATATTTTGGGAACAGCCTCACTTAAGGCTATTTAATGGTTTGTTATATATAGCAATACAGCATTACATCCTTTAAGGAGAAAATACATAATTTACAAATTTTAAGAAATGAAGTCATTCAAAGGTCTTCTTTGAAGCTCACAACTACAGAGCTTTTCTTATTTATTTTCTATGTCCCTATACTCATAAAGAATAGTTAATTTTAATTTTTAAACAACTTTACAATACACATCTCAGAATATTAGTCTAAATAAGTACTTTAAAGGTGATTATATTTCCTTATGTTTATAACCCACTTGTAAATTATGAAAATTACATATTTTATAAATACATGTACTTAATATATATTTAATACAATTATGTAATATAATATATATTTTTTACATACGTGTACACACACACATTGAAAATCTCATATAATGTTCATAATAGTCAGGACATATAATAATATCTGTAACTTACAGGGATGGAACTGGTAGTAACTGGGGCAAAGACACATGGAAAATGCAGAGAGAATATAGTCTTGTCAAATAATGATTTTTCCCCCATTAAACTAGTTACGCTAGTTACCAAATAAAACACATTTATGAAAATCATGTTATCTTTCAGCTCGAAAAATTTTTCACCCACTGGATTTTTAAAAAAAAAAATACACTATGAAATATATTTATACCCCTTCATAGACAGATTTTTTCCAAATCTGGCATAAAATGAAAGACTGACCCTTCTTACACAGAACAGACAACCATAGGAGGTGGTTAATAATTGTGTGGGCTATTAGCACTATTTTTTAGAATAAGTTTTCAGATCAACAAAAGCACTTAGGAAAATTGCCATAAAAAGCAAGTTCAATGCGTAATTGCAGCTTTTATACCATTGTACAGTTATGCACATTTGATAATACTTCCTTCTACCCTACAATTACTGAGGGAAAATACACTATTTAGAAAAAAGCCTTTTATAAAAGGAAATCATACAAATTGACAACTTATGATGCAAAGTAATAATTGCTTTTCTTCTCCAGGTGATTAACTCTCTTCATGATCAAGTCTTGAGCACAAAGTGATAGTCTGATTTTCCATATATGTTTATAGAACGGGCTTTAACATTAAAATATATACAAATCAAATCAAAGAATGAGAATATATTTTTAGAAAAAAACTAAAGGATACATATATTTTTCATAGAACTCAGGAAGAGAGAAGACATGGCAATCAGAATAGATACGGTTTAGGTTCTCACTCGTTCTCTGTCTCACACATGAAAACGGCATACTATCATAATTTATTTAGCTAGATATTTTTATTAATTAATACAAGCAGCATTTGAGAGTCTAACTTCTGAAGAACTCTGAAAGCAGATATTCTCATAAATACTACAATTCACCAATTCACCTCCAGTTTCTACATTCTGAGGCCATGAAAATGTCTTACCAACAGTTGTGATAACTAGCCATTCACTCATTCTCAGCATAAGTTTGTGTTAATTCGGGATCAGCAATTTTAGTTTGGCCAATAACACTTTTTAAAATTTTTGTCATGAATTTGAGGAATATAAAACTGTCATGACAAATTTCATTTAAAATATCAACAAAGGACACTGTAATTCATGTGACAACCATCAGAATGGGAGAGAATTTTTGTTAATTGTGCCTCAGATAAAGGACTGATAACCAGAATACACAGGGAACTCAAGCACCTTACCCAGAAGGAAATGATTAACCCAATTAAAAGATTGGAAATTTTGTTGAATAAACAACTCTCTAAGAAAGACATATAGACAGCCAAAAAGGATATGAAAAAATGCTCGACATCCCTCATCATAAGGGAGATGCAGATCAAAACCACAATAAGGTATCACCAAATCCCAGTCAGAATGGCAATGATTAAAAAAAAAAAATGGTAAGTGCTGGAGAGTATGTAGTGAAAGGGGAACACTCCTACATCGTTGGTGGGAATGTAAATTGGTCCAGCCACTCTGGAGAACAATGTGGAGGTTCTTCAAAGATCTTCAAATAGAACTACCATATGATCCAGCAATTCCACTCCTGGGTATCTACCCAAAGAACAGAAGCACGCTCAGTCAGAAAAGTGCTTGTACAACTATATTTATTGCAGCATTATTCACAATTGTTAAGACATGGAACCAACCCAAATGTCCAAAGATGAATGGATTGAAAAAGTGTGACACATACATTCCACAGGATACTATTCAGCCATTAAAAACAACAAGGCCCTGGAATTTGGTAGAAAGTGGACAAATACGGAAGACTTATTGCTGAGTAACGCAAGTCAGACTATGAAAGAGACATTGTAAGTCTCCACTAAACATATACTGACTGCATTCTATGGTAGAGACTGAAAGACTGAATCACAATAAAATATTAAAAAGTGTTATGGACACTAGAGACAAAGTGGAAGAGGAGTGTGGGAGGGGAAGAGCACAGGAAAGGAAATTGGGGGGAAAATGGAGAGTTAAAATGCTTGTGGGACACAGATATGGTTTATTGTATGTTGATGAGGATGTTTATAGAATCTCGGCTGGGCTGGGCTGAGGTGTATATCATGCTGGGTAAAATCTCTTTACAATCTAAATGATGTATAGTGATTGAATGTCAAAATAATAATTTTCTTAAAGACAAACAAAAACAAAAAGAATTCCAGTTCCTTCATATCTTCACCAACATTTAGCATTTTCAGTCTATGTTATATAAGCCAATCACTTTTTAGTGCGTAGTGCTGTGTCATTGTGGTTTTAATTTGCCTGTATATTGCTAACAACTAATGATGTTGTGCATCTTTTATGTCCTTACTTGCTATCCAAATTTTTTAAAATGTTTTTTATACATTCGATCACATTATTTAGCTTACAAAGTGAACAATTTAATATGTGAACATTTCTCCCCAGTTCAGTTGATCAAAATATCCTCAACAGATAACACCACAGCTCCCCGTCCCGTCAATGATCTGCCTCCGTATGCTTCCTCCAAATATCTTTAATTAAGCATCTACTAAAGTCTTCTGGATTGTACAAGGGTATCACCGGATAGTTAACTTATGTTTACTTATTTATTATTGTAGTGTAAGAGTTCTTTTTGACACAAATCTCTTATCAGATACATGATTTGAAAGTATTTTTATACCAGTGTATGGTTTATCTTTTACTTTTATTGTATTTATTGAAGAATAAAGTATTTTGAAATAAAAAACAAAATATAGTTACATTTTTGTATGTATATATAAAAAGACAAATATATGTATATATAAAAATAAGACTTGCTGACTTGTCACTACTCCCAATCACTGTTGCCAGTTTTTTTTTATTATTTTAATTTTTATTTATTTACTTTTCTATAAGAGAGAGAGACAAGTACCCCCAACAAGGTCTTCTCACCATCACTCAATCCCAGCTTCAGCTACCCACAGGACCATGTGCACATGAGCACACCAATCCTGTTCAGGGAGACCCCAGGATCTTTCCATATGGCTTTTGGCATTAAGGGGCACTGCACTACTTCTGTACCCCTGTGGCTAGCCAATGTCACTATCCTTAACATATGTTTGTACTCTTAATTTTCTGCTATAAGAAAAATGGTATTAACATTTTTCGAGCTATTCTATATGTACTAAGGCAGCAGTCTCCAGTGGTTTTGGTGCCAGGGACTGGTTCTGTAGAAGACAATTTTCCTACAGACAGGGTTGTAGGGGGATAATTTTGGGATGATCCAAATGCATTTTATTTCCATTATTATTATGCTGTATTATATCAGTAATTCCACAACTTACCATAATGCAGTATTCACAGACACTACCCAGTACTAGCATCACTGCTCCAGCTCCACTCAGATCATCAGGCATTAGGTTATCGAAAGAGTTCACAACCTAGATCCTACATCCATCACATGTGCAGTTTACAATATGGTTCATGCTCTAAGAGATTCTAATGTGGCCACTGATCTGACAGGAAAAGGACTCAGGCAGTTATCCCAGGTATAGAAACAGTCTGCATTTACACCTGTCTGTCACTTGCCCACCACGCACCTCCTGATGTGCAGCTTGTTGCCTAACAGGATACAGACTAGTACCTGTACTAAGCGGAATATACTTACAGAACAATGCAGACTACACTTGGAGACTGGGGGATAGTTTGCAACAAATATGTAATAACAAGCTCGGAAACTCAAAACTGTGACCAGTTGAAGCAATCAAAGCTAGGGAAGGAGAGAAGCATATCAATGGACAAGCAGCATGGTAACAAAACAAATGCTTATCTATAAGCTGAGAGCAAGAAAATGATTATCTCTGGTGAAAGTCCTATTTCTGACATATAACAAATCTGTCACCTTTGAGATCCAAAACAGGTTAATATATTAGTCAAGATTAAGCAGTAACGTCATCCCTTTATTTTCAAAAAACAGATTTAGAAAATCATACCATACTCATTATGAACGCATAACCTGACTATGAAGTCAAAACTTGTACCTGTAGATTTCAAGAGGGTGTAAATGATTCAAGTCAGTAAATGATTAACAAATGTCAGACTGTTGATCAGACATACTACAACCAATAAATGTGAAGGACTATGAATTGTGATCCTTTAACTTGCTGGGGGAAGAAACATGGGAGGGTAAATGTGTAAAGCCTGAGAAAATTATAGCAATTTCAAAAGTATAAGCAGCCTTTTATAAAAAAGGCACTACTTTATTAAATATATTAAAATATTAATTTGGTGCAGTTTTTTGAGTGCTAATAAAAATAACAGTTAAAAATTGTGGTACATAAATCTAGCCATTTTAACCTTTTTTAAAAGATTCTTTCTTCCTTTTGTGAGAGAGGGCTAGGAAGACAAGTATCCTTAGCAGAGTGTCATGCTATGACCCTCGCCCCCCCCCTTCATCTTTCCAAGCCAGCAAGGATCACAGGCATGCATAGGAAAGCACCTGGCATGTGCAACTCAACCCAGGAGCTAAACTCCAGCCTTCCATGTGGCTTCCAGTATTACAGAGTATTGAGCTACAGTTGCACCCCTGTAGCTCAGTCTAACCATTTTTAAATGTATAGTTTTGCGGTATTAATCCCATTCAAATGTTGTACAATAAATCCCACCATTTCAATTTTTTTCTGCATCTCAACCAGAAACTCTATCACTATTAAGAAAAAAATTTCCATCCCTTCTTTCCCACATCTCTTAAGACCCGCTAATCTACTTTCTGCAGCTAAGAATGTCAAGTAAGTGAAATCATAATATATTTGTCCTTTTGTGTCTGGCTTATTTTACTCAATACACAGTTTTTAACATCCATTCATGCTGTTAATGTATAACAAAATTTCTTTATTTTTTTGGCTGAATAGTATTCCATTGTATGCATATACCACATTTTGTTTATCCATTCATCTGTTGGTAGACTTGGGTTATTTCTACCTTTTGATTATTGTAAATACTTCAGTACACACTGGCATACAAGTATCTGGCTGAATGCCTGTTTTAAACATTTTTGAGGTATGTAAATAGTAGAATTGGTGGGTAGTACAGTAATTCTATCTGTAGCCTTTGATGAACAGTCAAATGTTTCCACAGCAGCTCAACCATTTTACATCTGCACCAGAAATTTCAGTTCCAATTTTTCCACCTCCTAGCCAACATTTGTTATTTTATCGATCTATTTATTCTTTCCAATGGGAGAGTGGGGCAAAGAGAAAGGAGAGAAAGAAAAGGGGAAAAAAAGAATACTCCCTTAAATGGTCTTCCTATTGTAATCCACTCCCAGTCTCAGTTGGTCAGATTTACAGGTACCCACACATGCCTGATATACACAGAAAGACCTTGGGAGGCAAAACCTTGACTTTCTCATATGGTCTTAGCATCAGGGATGATTGTGTTACTGCTGTGTTGCTATGGCTGGCCCTCTTTTCTTGTTTCTTTATTATTACAGTCATTCTAATGGCAATGAAATTCTATCTCATTGTGCTTTTGATTTGTGTTTCCCTAATAGCTAATATTGGTGAGCATCACTTTATGTTTTTATTGCCCATTTATACATTTTATTTGGATATATGTTTATTCATATCCTTTGTACATCTTTATTTTATTCTTTCATTTTTATATCTTTATGTATTCTGGATATTAAAATTATTGTATACATCATTTGTAATTATTTTCTCCTATTCTGTAGGTTGTCTCTCCACCTTTTTGATAATGTCCTTTGAGATACAGAACTTTTTAGATTTTGATCATTTAGTTTATCTACTTTGTTGTTGTTGTTGTTTCCACTTACGGTGTCAAGTCAAAGATCTATTCCTCAATCCAAGGTCATAAAAAACTAATTGTGTGCATTCTTCTAGGATTTTGTTTTAACTCTTATATTCAATGTGTCGATCTATTTTGAATTAATTCTTGTTTACAGTGTGAGGCAGGGTTCCAACTTCATACTTTTGTATGTGGAAATTCAGTTATTCCATGTGTTGAAGAGCTGTCCTTTCCTCATTTAATAGACTTGCTACTCTTGTCAAAAATCTATTGGCCATAGATAAGTGACTTTATAGATTCTAGTAATATCCTATTGGTCTATATGTCTACCCTGATGTAAGTACCACACTGCTTTGATTCTTGAAGCTTTTGCTGTAAGTTCTGAAATCAGAACAAGTGAACACTCAACTGTGTTCTTTTTCATGACTGCTTTGACTATTGTGGGATACTTGAAATTCCATTCTGAAAATTGATTTCATTTCTGTTTAAAAAAATCTGTTTACATTTTGACAGAGATTAAGTTGTCTGTAGATTTCTTTGTAGTATTAATATCATAATGATATTGTCTTCCTACTCATGAAATGGGATGTCTTTTCATGTAGTTAGGTATTCAGAATTTTATCTCTTTATATTTATTCCTGGTATTTAATTATTTTGGTGCTCTTGTAAATAAAATTGCTTTCTTTCTTTATTCTTCTAAATTTTTGATATAGGGCACATGTGCTCACTGGAGACAGAGAGAAAGAAAAAGAAAGCATCCCTCAGGGAACATGGCCACAACATAGTCCTTTCTCCATTCTCCTCTCAAGATTTTGGGCATGCACGTACATGTGCCCAGCATGTTTCTCAAGCTGCCAGGTCTAGGACTTGAACTGGGCAGTAGGCAATGCAGGATCGAGCTACATTAACCAAAATGCCACTAGCTGGCCCTGGAATTGCTTTCTTAATTTTCCTTTTACATTGTTCACTGCTGGTGTACATAAACACACTAGTTTTTGTGTATTGATTTTTATACCTTATAACTTTGCTAAACTTATTAGTCCTACTATACGTGTACTATCTTTGTAGTTTTCTATATACAGGATTATGTCAACTATGAAAAGATACAATCTTTTTCTTCACCCTTTACAATTTGGAAAGCTTCACTATTATTATTATTGCTTTCTTGTCCAATCAGTCAAACTAAAAATGTTAATAGCAGTGGTGAAAGCAGGCATCCTTGACTTATTCTCGATTTTTGGGGAAAAGCTTTCTGTCTTCAATACCGAGAGTGATGTTAACTGTGAGTTTTTTATAAATTCTCTTTACCATGTTGACAAAAAAAAATTGGCAACATTTTATCAAGAAAGAAATTAAAAACATATCATTAATATATCTTGGCAATATATACTCTCCCTGTGCATTAAAGTACTATGCTATGAGCTTAATGCTGAGAACAAATTAAAAAAAAATACCATGTCTAAATGAACAGCTTCAGGATATCACAGATTTTTTTTTTATTGTCATCATAATCTTCTTTATATTACATTGGATTACATATAACTTTACAGTGTATTACATTGTTTTTTCAAAAGGGAATGCCATGCATGTCAGTCAGTACAGAGACATTAATCTCCCCACTTCAACATTCCATATCTTTTCTGTTTTCCCCAATCATTATTTTTATTATTCTAATTATTTTTATAAAACAGTCAATTGCTATTTCTCGTTTTGCTTGTAAAAATACTTTGCCCATCATGAAATACTTCTCAGACCAATCCAGTTGAGAATACTATACATGTCATCATCAACATGGATATCACAGATTTTTTAGAGAAAAATGTGACTTTGGGGCTGAAAGTGAGGTTCAGAAGTTCTTCAAAATTCTTCAACTAATTTTCTAGACATTATTTTGTATTCCCTATTATGAATAGACAATGGGATATCTTATCATTTATTTTTTCCATATAAAGTATTTTAAAACTACAAATTAAAGATTGTCAGGCCCAGTCATAGTGGCATGGGAGCAATGCAACATACTACAGTGCTGGAAGCCACATGGAAGGTAGAGGTGGGTTCCCAGGTTGACCTGTACTTGTTGAGCACTCACATGTGTGCTTGTGTTCCTGGAATGATATACTCTTGAGGATTCTTTTCTTTCTCTCTCTTACTCTCTGTTTCTCTCTCAGAAGTTATAAATAAATAAACTTAAAAAATGAATATCAGAATATTTCAAGTTATAGGAGTTAACTGTGAAGTTTGAAAATAAATAATACATCTACCAACTACATACTTGTTTCAATGTAGTCCATAATAGGTACTTTCCATTTAAATGAGTTTCTGTGATACTGTGAACTAAATTTAATATCTCTTCTAATCTTGGTTTTAAATACACATCTCAGAAAATTACAAAACTTTTCTTATATTTCTTGAATTCTAATTCTTCCTTTATGTAAGCTCTCTCTTTTATTTGTCTTTTTATTCTGAGTTATTAAAATGCTATGGATAAGATCTGAAGAATTTCAGGCTAGATATAATCTGGATGTAACAGGTAGTAATTCTCTGTCAGATATATTCGTAAGAACACAATTCTCCACAGGCTCAAACCTGATCCTCTGGACTGTCCTTTTGACTTCTAATCCACTTGAAGACAGATTCTTGGATTCCTGGTCACCTACTGGCGCCTGACCAATGTGAGGACAGATGACTGGCTCTCCGTCAACCTCTGGCCTTTCCTTTAGAAGAGCTTGCTGGGTCTTTGGTTTCCTGTCTACTTTCCATGTAATTTCTGGCGTCTTGCCCTACTCATTAATCTGCTCCCTGTGAGTAAGTCCTTGAGTATCCTCTAGTTTGCTCATTTGAGCC
>NW_006159594.1:4882232-4896048 GCF_000334495.1 Tupaia belangeri chinensis
CCCTGACCATTAGATACCACAACACCTCAGTATCTCTCTCTATCCCTGCTGTTTTCCATTGAAGGCCACCATATAATTTAAAGGAGCAGAAAAATTCAGTAGTATACCATGCCATTAAAATAACAGTAGTATCATACCATTAAAGTAATAAGTGGGCTATAACTTAATTGTCCATCTTTCCATAAGAAATTACCATTAATCATATTTCTAGATGGTTAACAGAAGTCTAAGTCTGCTCAGTCACCATTAGATTCTTATCCTCAGTCTTCCTTAGATTCCTGAACCTTACCAGATTCCTTTCTGTCCTTCAAATTTCTTCATAGTGTATTCTTTTATCTCAGATTCAGCATATGCCCATATCAAAACTTTATTTTGAACACTCTTTTAAGCATTTCGATAACATTAGACTGGTTCCTTAGTTTTTTATTTCCTATAGAGGCCTTTCAAATGGGAGATTTTTTTTTTTTTTTTTCTCAAATCCCAGGTTACTTGGGACCACAAAATGATTAAGTATTTTCCTTGGTCCACTTTTCCACTTCTTTGTTCTCTTTGGCATCCTTTCTTCTCCTTCCTTCAAAGTTTTTGCAAAAAAAGACTAAAAAGGTGTGTATGTATAGAGGCAGACAACAAAGTTATCAGTAACAAAGCAGAATTACAAGGATATTGGTAAGTTATAGTAGTCAATAAAAATATTGAGTGGTGTAGTGTTATGGAATTTTACTCTTCTTTTCCATGTGGTGGCCTTAATTAACAATTTCCTCTCATGGAAACTTATGTTCTCTTGACACCCGTGTTGCTATGCCCTTTTCCCAGAGTAACTCATTTAGTCCCATCATTGCAAATAAAAATATATTCTGAATTAATTTATTTTCTTCCTTCACTGACCCCTCCAAATCCAAACCATCAGTGTCTCTAAACTGATCCATTAATTTGTTAATTACTATTCTGCTTCATGTTTTGCCCCTCTACAATCCACTGCTTGTTCAGAGTAATTTTTTGAACATATAAATTGTATGCAATTTACCTATTTAAAGCCATGACTTCTCATCTCCTATTAGAATTAAATCTAAACCTTTAACTATGCCTTTCAAAACCTGTCAAGATTTGGCCTGTGCCTAGCTCTCAGTCCTCATCTCATATTACTCTCCTCTCTTTTTCTATACTCCAGGGAGTCAAGTCTCTTTTAGTGCCTAGACATGCCAAGCTTGTTTTAATGTAGGCCTTTTTTTCACTCTTTATCTCCATCCTAGGAGTGTTAGTCTTCTGGATTTTCTCATAGCAACATCTTCTCATTCGGGCCTTAGCTCAATAATATTGCATCAGAGGAATCTTCCTTAACCACCATGAAATAGTCTATTACAAATCACTATCTATCACTTCATGCTTCTTTACTTTCTCTATAACCCATAGCATGTTCTTATTTGTTCATTGTTTATCACCCTCTGATGGAATAAAAGGTCCAAGAAGGCAGGTACCTTGACTATTTTATTCACAGGTATATCTCCAGCCCAGCATTTAGCAGTTTGTTAATAAATAACTTCATTTAATAAATTAAAATTATGGCCTTGAAGAGCTACTTTATAACAAGAGGTTACTGAATCTAGACTGATCACATTAAAATAAAATGAAAATGTTAAAAGAAGAGGAAACATATATATGAGCTATCTAGGACACAATGTAGAGCAAAGACCAAAATTAGACCTTTTCCATTTAATAAGGATCATTATCACATAATGCTCTCTTTTGTGTGTGTGTGTGTGTGAGAGAGGTTTTCGCTATAGGGCACGTGCGCTCGCCAGACAGAGAGAGACATAGAGACAGAAAGCGAGAAATCATCCCCCAGGGGGATGGTCACGCCGCAATCCCTTCTCCTCCATTATCCTCTCGGGATCTTGGGCATGCACGCACACACGCCCGGCGTGAGTTTTAAGCCACCGGGTCCGGGACGTGAACCACAGTCGACTACATGGGAATCCAGTGACATAGCCATTGCGCTAACTGCTAGTTCGCACATAATGCTCTCTTGAAATCTGCTAATATGTATCCTTTTAGAAATATCTAGACATGGGAAATGAACTCAATGTCCCCTTATCCAGTTACCTTCTATGTTTTCAGGTGTTATATCCAAGTCCAGAGAAAGATTTTACAAATGGTATTCCCAGGGGAAAAGAGCCTCATAATACCACTTCCCTGCATTTCTCAAATAAGGACTACAGGTTAAAAAAAAATCTTAATTAAATTGAGTCACTGTAATAACAAAATATTAAATCTTTACCACAATTTAAGACTTCCTTAAGATTTTCTTAAATGGTTACCGTGTACCAAACCATAACACTTCAGGTTTGGCATCTACTAGAATACCAATAGCCACATATTATTTTAAAAATAAACATGTATCTTTATCATTAATTATTTCATCAAATGCTACTAGATTATATTAGAACTTAGACAAAGTATTAATTATTGATAAGGACCATTTCCTTTCTCTTTTTAAAGTCTGTGATAGGGCACATGGGCTCACTGGAGATAGACAGTGAGAAAAAGAGAGAGAGAAAGTACTCCCCCTTAGGGGGATGGGCATATTATAATCTCTTCTCATCCATTTTCTTCTTGGGATTTTGGGCATGCCCACACACGTGTCTGGCATGATTTTCAAGTTGGGATTTGGGGTATGCCCACACATGTGTCTGGCATGATTTTCAAGTCACCAGATCCAGGACTTGAACCACACAGCATGCCATGTGGGATCCAGCATCTTAACCTCACCACCTACTATATCTTGATCAGGACCATTTCTATGCAAATATTCTGAAATAAACTATTTTGGAAAAGTTCCCTTCATTTAATAGATGAAAAAAAAAGTGCGAATATGGGATATTTCTAAAGGATCATGAAAATGTTCTTAATAAGCAAGTCTCTAAAAGGCCCAGAGGGGGCTATCAGGTAGTATAGCAGTAAAGGTGCTGGTAAATTGTGGTTCAAGTCCCGGACTAAATGGTTTGAAATTCACACCAGGCATGTGTACACATGTGCCAAAAATCCCAAGAAAATGCAGGAGAAGGAATTGCAGTGTGGCCATCCCTCCTGAGGGGTGATTTCTTACTTTCAGTTTCTCTGGTGAGAGGACACACCCTACAGCAAAAAATCTCTCTAAAAAGAAACAAAAAAGACCCAGAGGAACTATTATTTTATAAACATCTCTAATCAACTGACCGAAACATTTAGAGAATAAAATAAACACAATTTATTACTATAACAGTGAAATAATTTTATCTACAGTGAAACTATTCCACGTTTTTTAAGTCAAGATTTTAGACATTTATGTATGTTGTAAGCAGTGCAGTATATTAGCAAACTCAACATCACAGAATCATAAATGAACACAAATTTGACATTAACAGTAATCTTATCTGATCATTTTACAAAGAGTCTTATTTCTGAATAAAACCTGTAAGAAAGCACTGAAGAGTTGGTCCCAAAGAACATCATATGAATATTTCTGTGATTGATTTGCAAAGAATAAAGAGATTCAAAATTGACCTCCTGGTTCTTCATAAATACTTTGAGCATATTTAAAATTGGAGACCAATAATCCAAAATTATACCCATTTATACACAATAATTCACACAAGAATGTGAATTTCTGAGACACTGAGAATTGGTTTTTCTTCTGTGTTCAATTTCTATTAATGCAGAGAGAAAAAATCCTTGTCAACAGGAAACTTTAAGTTTTAGGCTACTGTTTTTTATGCATAACTCAGAAAAGGAAAATTCAAACTGATAAATTTCATGGGTAATAGTCGTATGTGTACTACAAAAACAATTGAAGTTGTGTGTCCCCACCAGAGAGACAGGGACAGAAAACAAGAAATTACCCACCAGGAGGCATGGCCACACCACAATGCCTTATCCTCCAGTCTTCTCTCAGGATTTTGGGCCTGTACACACATGCACCTGGCATGAGTTTGAAGTCACTGGGTCCAGTACTCTAACTGCAGTTGACTATGTGGGAGTCCAGTGACATATTCATTATGCCATCTGCTGGTCCCAGATTTTAAGCATTTTAGCATTCTGTAATTCTCACATATGGTGTTAGTAGAAGAGATATACAAAACTAATCTACTCCAAGTTTGTTGGAAATTTACTCTTTCATGGAAATCAAAGTAGGGCTTCCTTGCATTGTATTGTTGTGTGACTATAGTATGAGAAAAACAAACTCAATGTGTGTGGCTTATGAAGTGGTTCAGACATAGCAGAAAACTACCTTATTATCCACAGTCAATTCCAACATAGTTCAGACTTCAGAGTTCTCGAAGCCCTAACATTTGGTAATACCATATAACTTGGCCTGCCACAGAATTAGCAGTCTTCTTGACCATTTCCCTAGAAATCCCATCTATGTCCACATCAGTTTATCTCTGTTTTTAACTCTTTTCCTAGATGTTCTACTTGTACACATCCTTTCTTTCACTAACTCCTATTTGTATTTCAAATCTCTGTCCAGTTATTTTCCTAGAGATGCTACTTGACTTCCGCAGTGTATGTTAAATGCTCTTCTTTTTTTAAAGGATATTTTACTTGACTTTATTTATTTTAATTTGACCAGAGAGGGACAGAATGAGAAAGAGAGAGAGGGAAAGTGAAAAAGCAAACTGCCAGGTCCAGGACTTGAATCACAGTCAACCATGTGGGAGTCCAGTACCCTTAACTACCATGCCACCTGCTGGCCCTAAGTGTTCTTCTTAAGTATACCCACAACTCTGTGTACTTCCTCATAACATTAATTGTCATAAATTATCATAATTACTTGTTCACTAGTCAGTTACTTGTTTATATAGTTCATTCTTACAATCGTGGCATCCTGGCAGAGATCAGATGTGCCTTGTGTGTCAAATTTCTACTAAATGTTTATGAATTAATAACACACGAGTAGCTGAATAAAAATATGGAAGGAATAGTTTACTAAGTGAGGTACACTTATTCTGAGCTCTAAATCACAAAAAAGAGTTCACTAGCTTGAGGAAAGAAGGGAACATTCCAGGAAAAGAGACCTACATATTTAAAAGTCATAGAAAAATGAGAAAGGACTATCAAAACCATGGTGTCTCATGTAATAGGTCCAGATAGCTGAAAAGAAGTTTAAGGGAAGTATAAAAGAGATGAAAGTGGACAACGACCGAAGTCATACAAAATATGCAGAAGCAAAGCAGATATCATAAGTTCCACAAAAATAATAATAATCATATTAGTAAAAGTTCTGGAATTATCATTCAAAACTGTGTTATACAATAATCCTGACTTAAGATAAGTTGAGGAAATAATATATAATTTTTGAAAAATATTAAAACTCCCAAATGTATGTCTAGAATCCCCTTAAGTATGTCTATAGTCGTCCTGTAATATGCTCCATGAAATAAAAGGAATTTTGGTAAAATACGTTTGAGGGGAAAACTGCATGTAGTATCTCTCTGAACACAATGCATATTAGTATATTTTTAAAAAATGAAGTCCTATAATAAAAAGAAAAATTTACTTTTTTATGAACAAATTTATTTATCCACAGTATCTTTTTGCATGTAATACCTATTAACATCCTAATCAAGCAGTATTTTACAGGACAGCTTGGAAATGGTCATAAATCAAATTTGCTTGAAATAATCACCCCATAATTTCCTTACAAAGATAGCAGTTCAGCCCTACTTGTATAATCTGAAAGCCAGAATGTTAAAAAAAAAAAAAAAAAAAAGGAATGTGTAGTATCACCTTAAGGTTAGGCAAGTTTCTGCATAAATATTTTCCTGAGACAGCTAAGATATCACTCTTAGTTTGCTAGTTGGTGTATCTGAAGCCAGAGAAGACAAAAGGGCAATGGATAGGTAGTTACACAGGTGCTACGCAAGGGGCGCTAAATGTGACTTCAAAAAGAGACAGAAAAAAATGCCATCTTAAAATACCTGAATATTTGCATGTGCAATAAGCAATAAAAATGGTTTATATATACAAAAACACTACAGTTTTTTTTAATAAAAAAACACTGTACATTTAATCAAATCAATCAACAGATGTAAAATATTGTCATTATTCTAGCTTTTTATTAGTAAAGATATCAAATTAATTTTTAATTTCTATTTTATAAAAGACAGGAATTATTGTAAGTAATGAAGGCACTGTGCTTTTGATTTTGAGAATTATTCATTCTCAGCAAACTTCTAGGAGAGTGAAATTATCTTTAGCACAGTAATTTAAAGTTTAATAGCTATTTTGAGAATAAAATATTCATTGTGCTCTTATAATACTATTCAGCTACTTAAATGACCAAATCTTAACTCAGAAACTATTTCTTATGAATCAAAGTATTCTACTACTCTTTTCTCATGTTTCTCATTTATGCAAATGAAGGTAAGGAAAAAACTAAGATGCTATGAAATTCCATACCATTAAGTCATGCAAAAAACAGTTTTAGAATTAAGAAATAATTGAGATAAAAAAATAAAAAATTAGAAATAATTACTTTAGCAGCTCAGAGAAATATAATCAAACAGCTAATATTATGAAAATACTTTGTTTTTCGTGTTATTAACAGGCACTAATTAGTTTCTTCTTTCATTTTCCTCTTTCATCATTTCATTTCTTTTACAGAGTCTGGCGGTTGGACTGAATTTTATTTGTTTTACTAGTCATGGATGTTATATGGATTGTGTTCCACCTTAGAACATGAGCCTTTCTATATTTATAAGTTTCTTGGTAATATGTCATGGAATGTAAAACCTATGGGACTTTGGGACTTTAATTCAAGCCTGTGGTGCTAAAGATACAGCTGTTCATTCGCAAGTAATCATCCTAGCTATTAAAGTGATAGTAATGTAAAAAATTTAAATCAATTTTATGTTTTTCATCATATTTAAGGATCCATCAGTCAGCATTTACATAGTATTATATTTTTTAACTTGCTATATTTTAAAAAGAAGTCAGGTATTTATGATGTGATGAAAAATATAAATATTTTATGAATTATACACATAACTGAGCTTAAAAATAACATTACATGAGTCTAGAACAAACAGATTATGAATATTGGAGAAACTAGAGAGTTAACAATGTGTTAGCTTATTTAAAAATCCACTGAGTAGAAAAGTTAAAATATAAGTAACTACATTCTGTAATTAAGAGCTTTGAGAGCCATAATTTACCTAGTAAACTCTAAAAAATAAAAATGCTCCACTGTCATAGTTGATCTTTCTTGAAATATGATGTATACAATGATAACACTTTCTTCAAGTCTGTGTGTGATTCTCAAGGTGAGCTTTTAGAATTACAAGATAATTTTTGTTAGTTCTATATAAATCTTCATTGCTGAAGATTAGTCAGGAGCATAAATCATATTTCTTTCAATGTCTGCTGAGTCTCCTTTCGTCTCCCATAAGCAATGTATAAAGTCCCATTTTCCACATAAGTTTTCAAGATAGCATTTAACTAATAATTTACTTCCTCTGTAGACCCAAAACAAAGTAAGAAAGCTATAACCAAAGTGGATAAACTTGCAACATATATGATAAACGCAAGTAAGAGCTACTATTTATTCCTTAATAAATGAAGTATTTTTAAAATCCTTAAGAAAAGATAAGCATGAACAAGAAAAAAAATGGTGAGTGAATGTCAACTACCTACGCACATATTACACACTACCACCTAGAACTATCATATGCACCATACATGTAAACATCACAAAGACATTCAACAATCACAAAAATTCATTAAATGTCTACTCAAGGTATCTATGTTAACAGTTTGGGAATTATTTTACATTTTATATACACACATTATTTATACACATATGTGGAAACTGCAGTTAATAAGAAATATGTCATATTTTACCTATTAAACAAAGATGAATGTAGCTCAAGACAGAGATACTTCAACATCCTGCCCCTTCTTATGTGAAAATCTGGAAAAGCTATCTTACTGGATCAGAACTTACACAAAATTCCTGAATAAGATGACCATTTAACTAAAGGCCATGAGATCTGAGCCCTGGTCTTACTTCAACGCCATGCTATGCTTCTGTAAAACATTATCAATACTATTCATTATTTATTCAATTATTTATCTTCCCTTAAGGCCAATCATCTTATATGATTTCTTACTGCTACATACTTAGGGCTTTAAAGTGTGCCCTATCAACAACAGTTATCCAATAAATAATTACAGAATGAACAAATGACGACGAATAAAATTAAACAAAACACAAAACTCCAAGCTTACAGAAAATGGAGGCTAGTTCAAGTTCTTAGGCAGAAAATGAAAGTGAGAGAGGAGAGATAAGGCAATTCTTTAAAACACGTAGGAAGGGAGAGGGAAACTCATCTCTTGCTTCCTCTCTTCCTCCACTTGCACTAGGAAAGCACGGACCTCTGATTCCAGATGGTGGCAGTGACTGGAAATGTTTGTTTCAGAATCAGGGAGCATCTGACTAGCCATGCTCAGATGGAATGGACCAGAACAGGCACACTGGAGTAGGACCTGTGATAAGCCATATTAGGACAGGCTAACAGAAAAGTTCAAGTGTAAAAACAAATACAGAAGCAAGGCATCATGTTGGAGGAATGAAACATGAATGCTGAATAGTATTTAACTATATGCAGTTGATGAATGAGCTGAACAGTAAATTGAACACAGCTTTCCTTGTTTCACTTATATGAATCATAATTCCCTTATATAAAAAGAATATAAAATATGTATATGCATTAATGAGAAAAAGTGTAAAATACTGTTTATCAAATATTAAAAATAATTACCTTTGAACAGTATCACTGACCTATTTTTTTCTTATTTTTGCTAAATTTTATTTTAATATATCCTCTAATAATCATTTGTTACTTGAGATCATAATACATAACAAATAAAATGACAAGACTGTGAAAAATTCGGCCAAAATTGAAGTCTTTTTAGAAATATAGTTTTCCTTTTTTCACTTATTAATATTTTAAAAATCTTAAAAATTACACATTTAGTGAAATTTTTAAAAATATTTTAAAAGCATTTGTATATATAGAGGTTGGGAACCAGCAGTTAGCATAATGGCTATGTCGCTGGATTCCCACTTAGTCTACCACGGTTCGCGTCCTGGATCCGGTGGCTTAAAATCCACGCCAGGCGCGTGTGCGTGCATGCCCAAGATCCTGAGAGGAGAATGGAGGAAAAGGGATTGCGGCGTGGCCATCCCCTCTGGGAGGTGATTTCTCGCTTTCTGTCTCTATGTCTCTCTCTGTCTGTCTGGTGAGTGCATGCGCCCTATAGTAAAAAGCCTCTCAAAAAAAATTTGTATATATAGAGGCTGATCTAAAATATATTAGCCTGAGTAGTCAAAGAATACTAACAAATATTATAACCATATAGCATTATCACACAAAAGAATATTGAAGTGTCAATAGATAGAAGATAACATTCACAATAGAGTATTTACAGCCTTCTAATATATGTCATATTACTTATGATTTATTTATTTATTTTTTAGGATTTTGCCATAGAGCTTGTACACTCACCAGTGAAAGACAGAGAAAAGGAAATTGATAAATCACATTCCAGGAGGGATGATCAGATTGCTGCAATTCCATCTCCTCCATTCTCCTCTTGGGATTCTAGGCATGCACACACATTCACCTGGTGTGATTCTCAAGCCACTGGGCCAGGGGCTCAAACCATGGTTGAATATGTGGCAGTCCAGTGCTTTAATCTCCAAGCAACCTGCTGGTCCTATTTATCCGTTTATAGAAAACATATTTCATTCTTAGAAAATCATTCTAAGGCCAATGCTAAATTATCAACACTTGAATAAGCTCTCCTCTTTTATTTTTACAGATTAGAAATTGTTGGAATTTGTCAATTAGGGTAAGTAATCTTCCTGAACATAAGACTATTCCAGCAGATCTTAGAAGGACAGTTTGGATCTGTAGTTAATAAAGGGAAATAAATTTTAATCTTAGCAAGACTTAGGGTACAAATCTTCTTTAAGAAATTAAAAAAACTTTTCAGGCTTAACCAAAGTAAGTTTAGACTGCTAAATTAAAATCATATTCCTCTTCACCTTCCTCTTCACCTCATATTCCTCTTCACCTACCTGCTTCTTGAGGTATAGGGCACATGTGCTTGCCAGAAAGACAGAAAGTGAGAAATCAGCCCCCAGGGGGGATGTCCATACCACAATCCCTTCTCCTCCATTCTCCTCTTGGGATTTTGGGAATGCAAATGCACGCACCCAGCGTGAATTTTAAGCCACCGGAATCTCGGGTTTGAACCATGGTCAACTACATGGAAGTCCCATGACAATAACCATTACGTCATTAGCTGTTCCCTGAAATTTCTTCTTTATTTAAATTTTTTTGCCAGAAAGCATGTGCACTCACCACAGACAGAAAGAAAGACAGAAAAAAAGACAGAAAGAAAAAATGAGAAAACCTCCCATGGGATATAGTCATGCCACAATCCCTTCTCTTCCATTTCTCCCTCCTGTCTGCAATGTTGGGCACATGCGGACAAACTCCTGGTGTGTTTCTCAAGTTGCTGAGTACAGGATTTGAACAGCACAGTCAGCTATGTGAGACCTAGTCACCTTAACCACAATGCTACAGGTTGGTCTTATCTGAAATTTCCTAAATTTAATTTTCAGACTTAATCCAAATAAACTAGAATATTCACAGTTTCTAAACTGAACTGCACCTCATTGCTATGTGCTAAAGTGAAAAGCATCAGAAACATAAAATTCCTTAAATACAGGATCATTATAAACTAGCATATTTCATTGCTATACTAAACAAGAACTTAGCACATTTCCCAAATTTAAGAAATATACTCAATATTCAGATAAAGTGTACAACTATTTAATCAGATTAAAATTGCAAAAGAATATCTCAGTATAATATATTCAACTACCTCTAAAAAAATAGATGCAATGTCAAAGCTGTTTTTGCAGCTTTCTGTTCATATTAGGCTGACACTTTTCATATGACTATGACTAAAGATATCCATCCAGGATTGAATCATTTTTATAGTGTTTTTTTTTACATAGTTGTGCAAAATAAATTTTGAAAGTAATAAGTAAAATAATAGATGCTATAAAAGGTTTGATTAATTAATGCTATTTTATTCATTTTATTGAATTTCATGAATTCTACCCTTTGGAAACAGGAATTTAAAAATAACCATAGTTTACTTCATATTAAAATCACTGTACTGTCTGTTTTGTCAAATCACACTACTATTCTAAAAAGAGAATTGTGCAAGATTGTGCAACAGTATAAGTTTCCTGGTGTTTTTGATTATACTATAGCCATTATATTCACAATGTTAACCTCTGAACTAGGAAATCCATAGGTAATACCAATACATCCATGTGTACTTCCTTATCGTGAATACAACAAATTTATACCTTAAAAACACCACAAAAATCATCCTTGATGAAAAAGCATTCCTTTGGCTAAAAAAAAAAAAAAAAAAAGGCTATTGAAAGAAATAAACAAATTCTGTACTACTCATGACAAAGTGTTTAGCACAGTGTTTACATTAAATAGAAGAGGATAGAAATAGAAATTCTAGTAACGTAGTTAATCTGTATCATTTTGTATTATTTATAAGCACCTATATATAATATTTGGGAGCTCAGGAGCACTAAAATAAGCACAGTAATAACTGTTGTTCATGTTAATTTAATTAATAATGGATTAATCATTAATAATATGGTACCTACTACAAGAGATAAAATCATTATTTTTAAAAATGAATATAATGGGCTAGCCTGCTGCATGGTGATTAAGGCAACTGGATCCCACATGACTGACTGGGTGGTTTGAGTCCTGGCTCCAATGCCTTGAGAAACATGTTGGATGAGTGTGCACGCATGCCCAAAATCCTGAGAGGAGAGTGGAGGAAAAGGGATTGCACTGTAGCCATCCCTCCTGGGAGGTAATTTCTCTTTCTCTCTCCAGAGTGTGCATATGCACTCAGGAAAAATTTTTTAAAAAATTATAAAAGAGATAAATACATCATACTTAACATTAACTGCTTCCCAAAAATAAGCCTAATTTTTTATTTTTATTTATTATTTATTTATTCATTGGAGAAGTTTTAGCTATAGGGTGCCTGTGCTTGTCAGAAAGACAGAGACAGACAGAAAGACAGAAAGCAAAAAATCACCTCCCAGGGGGGATGGCCATGCCGCAATCCCTTCTCTTTCATTCTTCTCTCAGGATCTTGGGCACACACACACACACACACACACACACACAGGTGCCCGGCGTTAGTTTAAGCCACCAGGTCTAGGACTTGAACCATGGGTTGCTACATGGGGTCTAGCGACATAGCCATTATGCCAACTGCTGGTCCTAATTTTCTGATTTTTAAAACTGGGTACAAAGTGAAATACCTTTATAGAATTTGTATATAATTTTCCTAAGTAGTTTATAAAATAGTATGTTCTTCCTTTAAAAGGCAAAGAGCATGCACTTGATTTCAGTAGCTTTATGAAGAAATAAGAAACTCGGATTAAAGGAGAAAATTTATACATATATTCATGATGATGTGAAAAGGCTTGTAAGTACGAAAAGTCTAATTGATTATCTGATGATCACCAACATTCAACTAAGAAAAAAGTTTAACACACACAAGTAATTTATCACCATGCACTTAATGTATACTATATGCTCCTAGGCAAATTGTGTATTACACACACTTAAGCACACATAAGATTTCTATGTGATGGAAAGAACTATCACAAAGATAATGAAAATTATAAGGCAGTCAAGGATTAGTAGGGTAATAAATGCCTAAAAATACCATTTCATACAACAAAGTAAAAACACCAAGAAAACATTTAATTATCAAGTTAATGGGATGATATGACTTTTTAAATCTTTAATTAAAAAAATTAACTTTAATTAAAGCAAAAAGAGCAAAAGTTGGATCAACCACATAGCCCAGTGGTTAAGTGCTGTGCACTGGGAGTTGGAGCTCATATGGCCAAACACAGCCCTGGGATTTGAATGAAAAGCAAAGAATAACTCTAAGATTTGTGCTAGGTGCTATGTGAAACAAATGCAGTGTTGTTTCTGTACCTTGAATGAATGTGGCAAAGACATCATAACAGATTTATGCAGATTATGGCATTAAATTAGGCTGAGTCTTAAGAGATGAGTAAGTTTTAAAATTTTGCATAAATATATGTGTATATGTGTGTATACACACACACGCACACACTTTTCCAATCACACCTAATATCTGCCCTTTTATGTTTAGGAGGTATAATACTATCCCTATTTATTCTATCCGCATTATTTGTTCTAAATAATCACCTAGTTATAACAGCTCTACTACCCATCATTCTTCTATTTTTTGCCGCCTGTGAAGCAGTCTAGTTATAGTTTCTAATACCCATGGTTTAGATTATGTACAAAACCTTAATTTAATACAATGCTAAAAATCATATTACCAACAGCTATACTTATCCCACTAACATGGTTATCTAAAGATAATCTCATATGAAATAACAGAACCTCACATAGCCTTTTAATTAGTCTGGTAAGCTATTTCTACTAAACCAAATAACAGACAACAGCCTCAACTTCTCCCTTACTTTCTTCTCCGATTCACTCTCAACCTCCTTACTGACCATAACTACCTGATTACACACACACACACACACACACACACACACACACACACACACACACAGGCATGTACATAGACACAATAAAAATAATTTAGAGAGTCAGATAAACTTTCCTATATTGGCTCCTATCTTTTACATTGTTAATTATTGATTAAA
>NW_006159594.1:4896139-4904654 GCF_000334495.1 Tupaia belangeri chinensis
ACACACACACACACACACACACACAGGGAGAGAGAGGAGGGAGAGAAATCTCAAATATTGCATTAAGGAGTTTGATAGCCTTGTAGCCTGCAGTGGTTAAGGGAGTCAGATCCCACCTGCTTGATCATGGTTTGAATCTAGTGGTTTAAAAAACATGCTGGGTACCTCTGTGTACATGCCCAAGATCCCCACATGATGGAAAAATGGAGGAGGGGGATTACAGCATGAGGATGCTCTCTCCCTTCTCTCTCTCTAGTGAGTTCATGTCTTTCAGCAATTAAAAAAAAAGTTTGAGTTTAGTGGCAGATAATAAAGAAAGCAAATATTTTTGTAAAACATAATGGAGGAATCACAGTTATATTGATATAAACTATGTGGAGAGGAGTGGGATTGGTGATAGAAAGATTAAAATCCAAGCAAGACTCAGTGGCAATTAGAGCAGTGGTAGCAGGACTAAACAAATGCAAAATAGGTTAGAGGTAAAATTTGTCAAAACTTACCAACTGAGTTAATATAGTAAGCAATGGAAAAGAAAGACACTGAACGTTTATCCCAAAGTTCTAAAGTTTCATGATTGCTAATACAGCAATCAGGTTGGTAGAATAAGGAGCAAGAGAGACTAGAGATTTTAGATGGAGAAAACAAGTTCAGTTGGGCACACTGCAAATTTGATGCCCCCTTTAGATGTGAAGATATAGGCCGAGTTTTAGGACTCAGTGGAAAGTTAAATACTTATTCCAGAATTACTTAAAAATATTTAAGTAAGACGTCTTTTGGAATTATTTTTAAGGGCAATTTATGAGCTTAGCAAAGTCCCCCATGTTATTTGAATTATTAGTAACGCTGTTCATGTTTTCACAAAAGGACTTCTACAAACAAGAGGAAGAAGTAAAAATGACGATAAGGAAGGTAATCCTGAGAGAAAAGACTAAAGCAGGGGTCAGCAGTCTAAGGGCTGTGGGCCAAATCCCGCTCCCGGACTGTGTTTGTGAATTAGGTTTTACTGAAACACAATTACACTCATTTCTATAACCTAATGTTAAAATATCTGTGATTTTTGTTAGTAGTAACGCCACAGATAAAATTAACTTTTAGGCTAGTACTTGGCCTGGTGGTTAAAGGAGCTGGATACTGCTTGGCTGACTAGAAAGTTTAGTACTGGACATGCAGCTTGGGAAACAGCATGAGTGCGTGTGCATGGCCAAATCCTGAAAGAAGGGAGAAATGGAAAAGGGATTGCAACTTGTTCAGGCCCCATGAGAGAGGTGCTTTCTGCATCTTCACCCTCTCCCTGTCTCTCACTGACCAGTTCAAGCACACTCTGTCAAAATAAAAAATAATAAAAATACTATTGTAATTTGCAGCCTATATTCAAAATTGGTAGAAATTTCAAATTTCAGATAGATACTAAAAAAAAAAAAGATATAACTTTTCACAGATCAGAGGTTAGAAGCACCTGTTTTAAAGTAATGTGGAAACAGAAATGATGCTTTTAATTAGGACATCAGAATGTGCAAGAAAATGTAACGCTACAAAAAAAATCCTAATTTTTCAATAATTTTAAACTAAAATATAAATAGAAATTTAAAATCAAGTAACATAAACTGAACTCATGAAATTTTATAAACATGCTTTGCATATAACTCGAGTTAACACTTGGTTATTAGCGGAAATTCTAAGATTATTCATCTCTAAAAGTCACATTGGGCTACCAACCAAAATATCACATATACTAATTTCTAAATAAAGCTAATTTTGTCTTGAACAATTAATCAATTATTTCAATTGCAAATTGCTAATAGCTAATTTTTGCTTAGAAGTTCTGAAAAAGTTACATGAGACAATGAAATTTGCTTGCTACTATATCTCATTCCTTTAACTACTATCAGATAAGCAAACTAAATATAAGTAATTAGTATACCTTACCATATAAACATTATGAATATTTATAAGGGTGATAAATTAAACAGATAATTACATTTTTAAGTGAAAACAAAACAACATGTATTAAGAAATAATTACAGCGTTAATTCTCAATGTTTTACATTATGTAACATAATTACATAAACGATACTATAGTCAAACCAATATATATGCTTAATACTAAAAGTTTTAAGCATGACAAAGAGATAGAGTAAGCACACAATAAATATGACATAACAATAAATGAGTTTAAGACATACTAATGTTCTTAAAATTGTGATTCTACTGTGTCTAGATATACCATAATTTGAGAAGCAGAAAATAGTACATATCGCTTACAAAGCTTTATTTGAACAGGTACCAAATATACTAGCTACTTGAAGTCTGTATCTACTTGCAGTTTATGTATTATAAGAATACGAATTTTTTCAATTTGTGATCAGTGGCACAGCACGAAATGAGCCATTCTTTCTCCTTCCAGGCTTTTACCTGTGACTGATTTTCCAGTGTCTAAAAAAGATGCTTTTTAATGTCTAATGCCAAATGTCTACTGGTTTCAACATCTATAAAAGTTTACATATACTTTCTTAATGGCTAAACCTTATAGACTAACCTAACCTTTCCATCTATAGAACCATTAAAGGACATCAGGAACTTTATATACAGCTATGTTGTGCTTTGCCTTCTATATTTTAACAATTAACAAAATATTCAATGAACTATATTGTAGAGAGGACATTTTATTTACCATGTTTTGAAATGCAAAAGGTTCAAATTGTACCTGTCAAGTACAATGAAGAATATTCAATTACAAATTTTAATTATAAAAATTTTTTGAAAAATTGCACAATAATTTCCTACAAATAAGAGTAGAAAAGATATGTTTTTAACACCATAATTAGCATTAAATTTAATGCTTTGAAATGGAGACATCTGATAAAGTAGACGGTACTTTAAAAAGTTTTTAACACACATTAAAATAATGAATCTGATTTTTAAAACTCGACTGGAAGCATACAAGAGAAAACCTGTTGTCATGGAAACCAGTGCAAAAGGCAATAAATCCAGAAGAAAATGTCAGTGCATCAGAACAATGAATAATACAAAAAGCTGCTAATGAAATAAAACAGAACAATAGAAGAAAAGGACAACATTATTTTAAATGTTTTAAAATTTTAAATCCCCCTCCACAAATTTTATTTAACAACAAGTCAGGTAAAAATACTTGTAAGTACTAGCACTAAAACAAATAAAAATTATTCTCGATCAAACATTAGAAAACTAAAAATGATACTATTATCAAAGGGAATTATAAACTCACCAGTTATTGTGTGTAATACCCTCAAACCAAACAATTAAGTTATGTCTAATGTGCTATTATATGTATTATACTTAATAAATACACAATAGAAAGCATTCGGAAGTAGTAAATCTTTTGGAAAAGTTAATGTCCTTAATGAAATAGTGTAATATGATATTGTTGCATTGCTTATGGTCAAATTATTGTAATAATTTATCAGTGTAATATTCAGAGAGAATTGAAATACTAAGGTCAATATAATTTATTTTCAATGTTACACAAAGTTGTTTTAAATTTTAAAATTCATGGAAAATGGAATCAAGGTAAATGCTTAACCAGATTCTACCAAAATCATATAGCTAAAAATATGTCATCAGTTTAAATACGGGTAACAGTATATAGATCTGAACTTCTCATTATCTTGCATTTTGCATTTTTGTCATGTGATTCTATAAAAGATAGGCCTTAACTTGTTAATACTTAGGAATTAAAACATTTAAAAATGAGACATTATAAATTTATAATGAGGAACCACTTATTGTTTCTTTTTAGTAAAGAAGTGTGTGCAGTTCCTATGACAGTTGATATAAGTAGTATCTTTCCTTTGCTCCCAAAAAGCACTGAATCAAAAATCAAGGTTGCCATAAAAATATATAAAATGTTTTATACCAATATGACCTTGCTACATAAAAGCAGCCTTAATTTATTATATTTTTCTTTACAAATTTAAGTCAATTATTTCATATAAACATCTGCTGGAGAAAATGTATTTTTTTTATTAAATGTAAATATCAATAGGGACAAGGACAGTGTAGATCGTATATACTTGTTTTAATTTAATATTTAATTATTTACCCTTATCTACAAAAGCAAAACCACATCTCAATACTATATTTCCTTCATTATTCTACCTTGTCTTAATATAAAATTTCATTATTTTTGTTTCTAATTTTTTTAAATATCACTAATAACTTTCCACTTTCATATTGTAAACTCATTCTTCCTTCCAGTGTGTCTCTATAAACTTCTAAATAATAGTCCAAAAACTGATAAAAAAATAAAAATGGACAATACTTTGTGTTAAAGCTATAAAACCATCTCAAGAAAAATTCTCATTTTACTTTTTATGCTGTTTTTAGGTTTATTAGTTTTTAAACTTATTCACCTTCCAGTAGTAGATGAGAGTTACTCTATATTCTTGTCAACATACAGTGTTTTCTTCTGTCTTTTCTATTTTAGTCTTCCTGGTGGATATACAATGGTATCATATTAGTGCTATAATCTGCATTTCCCCAATGACTAATGGATTGTTTAGAGATGTTCACTGATGATTAGAATATCTTCTTTAGTGTAATTCCTGTTCAATTGTTTGGGCCAATTTTTAATAGGTTATATCTTTTCCTTAATGATTTGAAGGCATTTTACACATATCCTGCATGTAAGTCTTCTGTCAGATACACAGCTTGCAAATATTGGGTTGTTGGAAAAATCATGATACATTTTTATAAAGAAAATGACTCCTCCGATGACCCATACTTGCTTTTATTTTGTTGCTATCTATTCATTCTATTAATAGTGTCTTCTGATGAATAGATGTTCTTAATTTTGATAGGGTCCAATTTTTTTTTTTTTTCTGTTTTATGACAGGGTTTCACCATGTCATAAGCCTCCTGTCTTGGGTTCCCAGATAGAACCACAGTAATGGAATGCTACTTATTTTATAGACCAGCCTCAAGTTTAAGACCTTTCTACCTCAGGTTCCCCAAGTCTGGGGAATTTGTGCCCAACTTTGAATTGGACCAGAATTAAATCGAAGCCTCCCATGTGGTCCCACATGTGAATCACAGCATTCACCCCAATTTATCATATTTCCTTTATGATTGTAGTTTCTTAGGTCCCGCTTTTGAAAGACATAAAAGTGATTTTTTTCTTAATCTCAACTAACATAAATCTGCAGGTCATCTCTGATTTTTTGAGAATGCAGTAAGGTAGAAGACAAGTACACAATACACATTACCCATTTAGCTACCATCCTTTCACAACTTCACTACACTGCAAGGTCACTGTTGCCATACATGAACAGACTGTTTGAGTTTATACCGGGACTCTTTTTGAGCAGTTTTCTTCCATTCCATTGGTCAACTTGCCTGTATTTGGAGCAACCCCACAGTTTCTCAGTTGTCTAGATATCTGATGAGGTAAAACATCTAGCTATGTTTACTTTTAATTGTGTTTTGCAAAACAGTAGACCATGCAATATTCCTTGTCAAAGTCCTCTCACACTTAAGAATAAAATACAAACTCTCTGTGGCTTACAAAGTCCTTCAGGCTTGGGCCACTGTCCACTTCTCTGACTTTCTCCCCTAAGACTTCCCCTTGACAGTAAATTGCAGCTACATTGGTCTTCCTGAAACAGTCTCATTCTTGCTAGAATGCACTTTTCCTGAACCACATCATCTCTGCATAGTTTATTTTCTCACAAATATCACTACTTGGGCAAGCATTTACCAGTCTACCTATAAAGCATCATCTCCTCCTCAAACAAGGTGAGCAATTTAGTTATCATTTTTCTTGACCACTACAATGTAAGTTTCATGAGAATATACATTTTTACAGGTTCTGTCTTACTATTTTATCCTGAGTACCTGGGCATGTAATTATTCATTAAGTATTTGTTGAATTAGGTACAAAAGGAGGAATTACAGGTAGTAGACAAAACACAAAGCTAAGCTGAGAAGACTAAATAAAATCTGAACTTAAAGAATATCAAGGTAATTTACTGAAATAATTGATTTTTTTTTTATAAATACCAACTGTACTGCTTGTCACACACCAGCCAAAGTGGAAAGCTTAATTTCATGACAAGTACCAGGTATCTCAAGAATGTTCCCATTAGTAGGCTGCGTATACAATGCTAAGGCACAGGCATATATTAATTACCAGTCCACTTAAAATAAGGACATCTTTTGAACCGCATAAGATTTAAAAACTATTGGGACCAGCAGTTAGCGTAATGGCTATGTCACTGGACTCCCATGTTTAGTCGACTGTGGTTCAAGTCCCGGACCCAGTGGCTTAAACTCACGCCGGGCACGTGTGTGTGCGTGCCCAAGATCCCGAGAGGAGAATGGGGGAGAAGGGTTTGCAGAGTGGCCATCCCCCCTGGGGGGGTGATTTCCTGCTTTCTGTCTCTCTGTCTCTGTCTGTCCGGCGAGCGCATGCACCCTATAGCAAAAACCTCTCCAAAAGAAACCAAGAAGATTTAAAAACTATTATCAGTATTTTTTTCAATTTTTGCTAAGGGTAATATATAATATTTTTAAAACTTTGCAGGGGCAGGAGACATTTTTTAAAACAAGTATACAAAACCTGAAGAAGAAGCAATCTTGGAAAGACACCAACTATTCTGATGAAATGCCAACTATAAATGAGAATATAGCAAATTGCATGCTCAAATTTTAGTCTCTATCATAAACACAGCACAGGTCCAATGCTGTGATTTATATCAAATAGTTTATTGCAAAGTGATACTATTTAATGTAAAGAAGTATCTTTAAATACATCTGTTCCAAAATGAAGTTTCTACAAACATTGTTTACTCAGGTTTGAAAAAAAAAAGATTTCATTCAGGGGACCATTTTTCCCGTAGTGAATAGAAACAGAATTTTAAAAGTACATATGTACTCTTTATTTAAATAGATTTAGACATTCACAAACTCTTAGTAGTAGTCCATAAATAAATACTAAAATGTCATAACAAACAAGAAAATTATTAATAATTATTGCAAAATAATTTGCTCTCTTTAAATGTTTCAGTGATCAATTAAGTAACTGAATTTCTGGTGACAGAGTCTAGGAAAGGGGCGGCAGGTGTGATGCCTGCCCACAAAGGTGGCAAGAAGCCCCTGATATAGCCCAAAAAGTAGGTCAAGGAGAAGGACAAGGAAGAAAAGGCTTTCAAACAGAAGCAAAAAGAGGAGAAGCTCGAGGAACTAAACGTGAAGGTGGTAGGAAAGGGCCCCCTGGCCTCAGGTGGAATTAAGAAATCAGGCAAGAAGTAAGGTGCTCCTTTTGTCTGGGGCCTTGTGTCTGTTTCCTATTTAAACATCTAGTTTCCCCATCATAACAGCTACAGTTAAAATGAAGTGTCTTAGAGCCTGTTGTACATTTAAAAATAAACTTAAAACAAAAAATAAATGAGTTTTTCTATGAAACTCCAAATTCTGAATACTAAGATTTAACTGAAAAATAAGTGAACCAGAAAGAAACCATACTTTTCCTTATGTAATAATTAGCTAGAAAATATAATGCAAAATCTACCTAATAAACTTTTATTTATTATTATTATTTAATTTGCTAGAGGGCATATTTGCTCACCAGAGAGAAAGAGCGAGCAAGCGAGCGAGCGAGAGAGAAAGTCAGAAACAAGCCACCAGGTCTGGGACTTGAACCATGGTTAGCCATGTGGGAGTCCAGCTCCTTAGCCACCATGCCACCTACTCGCTTCTTATTGTCTTTGATTGAATGTCAATGTATTTCTAAATATATTTAGCTTAGATATTTTCCAAAATTCCTATTGGGATTGATTTTTTATAATTGGGAAAATAATCCTAATGCTCATTTGGATATAAGGCATAATTTTATAATTTTGAAAAATGAAGAAATGTATATCTCTAGGTATTAACTATACTCTAAATCTATACTAATCATACTATTTTAGTAGTATCCACTATTACTGGCACCACCACCAACAACAAAAATGGGCTGTAGCCATAAGAAAAAAAGGACTGAAACGTCACTCTGGAAAATAAGGAATTATGAATGTAAGGAATTACAAGTAAATGAGAACTCATATTACTCCTATAAAAATAAAATTGGGCAAGATATTTTTAAAAGAGAAAAAGGAGACATGTTATGAGTGCTAATTCAACTGTATTCACAGGGGAAATGTCCTGAGTTTGTGTCCTGGAATTTCCCTGACACCCAGGACGAAGACGTGCATGCCCATGATCCAGACCAGTTGAGACTGGAATATATTACAAAGTAAGAACTTTGCTAGGGGTCCCTGCCTGTCTATCGAGTGAGAACTTTGCTAGGGGTCCCTGCCTGTCTATCTGTCTCTCACCCTGTGTCTCTCTCTCTCACGAGAAAAATAAAAGAATGAACTTTAAGATGAGAGAGAGGGACCAGCAGTTAGCGTTATGGCTCCCATGTAGTCGACCACGGTTTGAGTCCCAGACTAGGTGGCTTAAACTCACGCAGGGGGCGGGTGGCTACGTGCCGCAGATCCCC
>NW_006159594.1:4904712-4914545 GCF_000334495.1 Tupaia belangeri chinensis
TCCCCGTTACCCTCATTCCCAAAGCAAACAAGGATATGAAAAAAAAAAAAAACCAAAAAAGAGAGAGAGAGAGAAAAGAAAAAACTGGATTGTAGCTTGTACTAACAAATGAATTACATTTTTGGTATATTAAAGAGTTCAAGTTTTCATATTTTTGGAAAGTAGCTTGATAATACAAGTTAAGAGTTTTAAAGTGTTTATATTATTTGGTATACTAATCCTTCTATCAGGAATCTATACCATAAAATTCAAAAATGCAAACATTTATGGGTAAAGGAGTCCATTAAAATATTGTTTTGACAAAAATACCTTAAACAAATTTAATTTTCAACAATAGTGACAGTGGAAAATTAGTTTGATAGTGTATTATGCAGCTTATGATAAAATGACTGGAGAAAAATGGTAATTTTCTGTGTGAATCATGATCATTTATGAAAGAAAGGGAAAAGCAGATAGAGAATGTTTCTGATTAAAAAGAAAAAATGTTAAAACTTTAGCAGTGTTTGTGCTGGAATAATGGGTGATTTTTCTTTTCTACAGTTTTCTATGTTGTTTAAATTTTCTGTAAATTAGCACATTTAAATAATTACAATAATTATTATAAAAGCATTTTTTCAAAGTTAGACATTTTTATAAATTAGAACATAGATGTCAGCTTATTTAAAACAACCTTCTTTTATTAATAACCACCTGTTTTATTGCTTTCATACTATGACTAATTACTTCAGATTTTGCTACATTTCTTGCTTTAGAAAAAGTATTGGTATAAAACATTTAAATCTCCTTTTAGAATTGAATTTGAAAAGGGAACTATTGCTAAGATTTGTTATGCATAAAATGAGTTTACTAAATTATAAATTTTGCTATCTTTATTCTAAATAGAGCATCTGATGGCTTTATGGAGTTTCATAGGAAAAAATACAAAGGTACAAATCAAATACTTTCATATCAAAATTTTATAATGGGCAAATTAGCTAATAAAACAAAAATCGCTTTTCTTTTTAAGATGTTGTTGTTGTTATTATTATTATTATTATTATTATTATTTTGGAGAGGTTTTTGCTATAGGGATCAGGTCCGGGACTCAAACCATGGTCAACTACATGAGAATCCAGTGATGCAGCAATTATGCTATCTGTTGGTCCCAAGATGTTATTTTTTTAAAGGGATTTTTGCTATAGGGCATATGCATTCACTAGTGAGACAGACAGACAGACGGAAAGCAAAAAATCACCCCACAGAGAGAAGGCCATGCTGTAATCCTTTCTCCTCCATTCTCTTGAGATTTTAGGCACAAATGCACATGTGCCCAGTGTGAGTTTTAAATTTCTGGGTCCGGGACTTGACTCGGTCGACTATGTTGGAGTTCAGTGATAAAACTATTACACTTTCTGCTGTTCCCAAGATGTTACTTTATTTTTACCTTACTTTATCCAAACGATTTACTCAAGTCACTTCATGTGCTGTTAATATTTTTTAAATGTTTTTAGAACAAAATGGTATTTTCTCTAACATAACTGAATATAATAGTATAGAATTTTAGAAAAAGAGCCAAGGTTCTCAGAAAGCAATCATATAACAACATCTAAATTGTATCTACAAATGTGACAGTCATATAATGCTGTGGATTAACTCTGACTTTGATCATTAAGGTTACGAGGAGGCACTGTATGCAAAGGCAAAGTATGTGCAGAGCAGATGAGGACACACAGCAAGGGTATCATCACAGTCATAGCAGATGAGGTAAAATAAACAGTTCAAATTAAAAATAGGAAGAATTGATCTACATTATAATAGGGTTTAAAATTCATACAATGGATTCTAGATGTGAAGCTTCAGTTCCTAAGGGAGCAAAGCCATGGAAGTTTGTTTTAGTAAATAATCAGACTGTTGACACCTGTATGGAAGGATTAGGAAAGCAAGGGAAAATAACTAAAGGAGAATGAGCCATCATAAGTAGCTCCTGAAATGATGAGCTATAATGAAATATGTCTTCCTGATTAACACTTTGAGCTGTTTTTCTAGTAATAGTAATAGATTTGCATGACTCATTTTCTTCTGGATTTCTCATGTAAGTATTGAGATGTATTAGTAAAACTCAGAGCCAAGATGAAGGAATCATCCTACAACTTAAATAACAAACAAAAAAACAAACAAAATTACTGTAGAACCTTGAGAAGACCAAGAAAATATTATAAGAAAATAAATTTTCTAAAATAAGGAAGAGAAAAAAATGCTTTTCTTAATTTATGCTCCCATCACGGTGACTTAGAAACCACAAAAATTACAATAAATAATTCATGAATTAATAAAGAATGGGTAAGATTTCTGTTGATGTTCATATGCAGTTGATTCTCATATAAAGTTGCCAGCCATAAACACTGAATTAATCTACAATAGACTGTTAGGCTTAGGGGAAATAACAGAATAACAGGGTTAAGGTTCTCAGAAGCCTCTCTGGTCCCAGTATTTTCTTCAGTCATCACACACAACCTTGTTTTTTGTGTGTTTCTGTTCAAAGACACCTTATTTATCATATACTGTTGATTCAGAACACTGAGCTCACGGTCAGCAGGCCTCTAAGTGGGGCTGAATGGCTGAATGCCTAGGAAGACTAGACAACTCAACCAGCACTTCAGCACTATGTTCAGGGATCATTTTAAACAGCAAAGTCACCAGAAAAAGTATAAAAATGTGAAAGACATAGCACCAAATAACTGCAAAAAGGACACTTGTTTATAGTGAAGTAAGAAGGCAAGATGTCTCTCAAGGGACTCAAGCTATAAAAATATGTTCCAGGTGACTGAAATTCTTAACCACTGTGTATCTGTGAATGATTGTGAAAACACCCTGCTTGGTGATTTTAGAGTTACAAATACTTTTTGCAAACAAATATATCTATAAATATGCAATATATGAATAATGAAGATCAACTATATTTAATGGAATTTGACATAAATGGTCTGAATTTTAATTCCCATTCTCTATATTACATAATCAGGAGCAAAGCACAAATTTCCTTACTTGAAAAACTGAAAGGCTCTACAAATTCTATCAACTTTTCTAGCTCAAACACTGTATAATTTTGTGATCTACAACTCAAAATTTCCTATAATATTATCTTCAAATATGTCTGACAATACTAATGTAAAAGTTCTCCAATACAGAACCCCAAAGTCTAACATTACATTTGGTAAATTTTTTGCAAATGTTCCAAAGTGCATCTGAGAAAATCAATAAAAATCAATAATTTTCCAAAGAATGGAATTTGAAAACACCCTTCAAGATAGTTCAGCATGAGTATTTTCAGTCACTTAGTGAAATGTGTAAAGAAAGAGTAACATGCTTTCTAAATTTCCTAACAATAGAATTATTTTTAAACTGTCACATTTATAAACTAATTGCCTTTATAATCTGTTTATTGCTAAAATCATTCTAATATAATTTAAAATTGTTAATTATATAAATATTGAAAATTATTAATTATATGCAAACTTGAAATAATGTCAGTCAAATCAGTATCATTACAAACAGTATATTAAAAAGTTAAATAACAGGGCCAGTAGGCAGCACAGTGATAAGGCACTGGATCCCACATGGTTGACTCTGGTTTGAGTCCAGGGGTGGGGGAACCTGAAAAACATGCAGGCATGTGTGTATGTAAGCCCAAAATCCCGAGAGGAGAATAAAAGAGAAGGGATCGAGGTATGGCTATTACCCTTGGGAGAAGGGGTGCTTTCTAACTCTGTCTCTCAGGCAAGCACATATGTCCTATGGCAAAAATCTGGAAAAAAAAAAAAAGAAGTTAAAATGACATATGAGGAATCTAAAAAAAAAAAATCATGGAAAACTATATTATGAAAAAAAGAACTATGGATAGATGTAAAATTTCTTTCACCAAAATAAAATTATATTTTAAATCAACTTTCCATGAACTTTTTGAAGTCCAGTCATAGATCAATATTTCAAACAATTTTTATGACTATCAATTGCTGTTATGAAACAGAAAAAAAAATACCTCGTGATTATTTCTCAAACATTTTTGTTTGTTTTTTGATATAGCATTAGGTTTTGTTTGTATTAAATGCTATAAAAGATATAGTAGACCAGTGCTTTTTCTGGTAATAACAGATTTGCCTGTTTTGTTCTGATTTTTTTTAAACAGTCATTATATAGCTATTTCATCCTTTGTAAATTTTTAGTTTTCTTTTTAACACTATCATTTTTCTCTAAAAAGATATCTTAGGTTGTTGAAGTCATGAAGCACTTTTGCATCAAAAAACATTGAAAAAATATGTCATGACTTTTCCAACAGCCCAATAGTATGGAAATATTTATCAAAACAACATAATTAAGTAAAGAAGAGGCATATGAGAGAGTCAGAAAATGTTTTTTATTATTATTTTAACTTTATTAATTTAGTTTTTTACCAGAAAGAGACAGAGAGAGAGAGAGAGAGAAAGGGAAAGTGATAAAGCAAGCTACTAGGTCCAGGACTTGAACCGCAGTCGACCATGTGTGAGTCCAGCATCCTTAACCAACATGCCATCTGCTGGTTCCCAGCAAATGCTTTCTATAAAGGGTCAGAAAGTAAATATTTTAGGATTTGTAGGTCAAAAAATCAAGGATGTGTTGTAAATACTTACATAACAAGAGGAAAAACAAATTTTTACAACTTTTATTGACAAAACTTAGTTGTTGAAATTACTAAAGTTCACATTTTGCATATAAGTGTTATTTTGCCTTATAATCTGGGTTGAATTAACTGCAAACATCATCAGTCTACAAAGATAATTTTCAGATGTATTTTGTGTTGATAGTGATTGAAAATCAAACCATTCTCTTTCAGTAATATGCCCATCTTAGTTTGAGTTCAAAAAATAAACCTCCACTGGTAAGTTACTAAACTGCTGTATGAGAAGGCAAATCAAGATATTCGAGCTCTAACAAAAACTCACAGAACAGGCAATGATTAAGTATATGAGGGTGAATGAAGTTCCCTATTAACACTGCCCGGTTCAATAATATGATAAATTCAAATATATTCCACAAAGTACCAGGTGATTACTATTATAATGAATAATTACAGATTTTAAACAACTTTCATCGTGACCAACTTTGTAAACTTCTGCAACTTATGCAAATTAGTGTCTTCTACATGTATCTTTACCACCATCAGGTTCTACTTCAAATTGTCCTAATTAACATTTACTCAATTTATTTGAAAATGTCCTCCACACAGACTAAACTAGATGTTTATTCCTTAGTTACATTTATTCCTTAAGTAAACAACTTGGCATTAACTCCTTGAATAAGTACTTTCTCTGGACGGGTTTGAATTAAATCACCATTGGGAAATGGCTTTCCTTGCCATTTAGCAGATTACCTACTGTGAAACTTATTTTGATTAAAGCCTCATTTCACTTTTTATTTTTGTGAATGTGATATTCTATTTAAAATTTATCTGATCATTGTTTTTCTGTGTGTTGGGTATGTTGCAATACACGCAGAATCTAATAATGTAGACAGCTATCTTTTAGTGCAACTATAGTTACCACCTAGTAGCAATGCTGTACCACTTTATTATAACAAAGTAAGTCATTGCATGGAGCCTCAAAGTAATATTAAAAGTTCACATTTTTTTTTTCTTGTTTTGACATGATGGACATGTACTGATAATGAGAAACAAATACAATGCTAAGGTACAACAAACATTACCAAGTTATTACAGTGCCATCACAACTTGCAGTACATTGAGAAGCAGTGTGATTTGACCTGAGAAATGAAGTGTGATCTCTGGTACAAATACCCCACACTACACAACAGTACAGAAACAGTCCTAGACAATGTAGCATGGTTATGTTCTAAGGCATGTTTATTTATGAGCATTAAAATTTGAATGCCATATATTAATAATTTTCACTTTCTATAGAATATTACGTAAAAATCTGTTTTCCAACTGCTTAATGATTTCAAAACTTATTCTTAGAGTGTAGGCTAGGAAAAACCAGGAGTAGGCCTGATTTGGCTTAAAGACCAAAGTTTACCAACCTCTGTGTGTGCATATGGATAAAACAGAGTCCCCCAGACACAACCAACGAGATTTTTAAGACCTGGCTATCACAGTTTAATTAATTATAACATGGTGGACAAAAAATACTTGTGATACTTGGAGAATCAGAAGTGTATTTGGGCAGTAAGACCAATTATTTCTTGATTGGTCACCAGAAGTTATACTGCATGAAGTCCATTACCTGTTTCTGTTGGTAGTGTCAAAAGGATTTTCTTGTGAATTTAGATAAACTTATATAAATTCATAAGAAAAGTAATTCAAATAACATGTGCCACTGTTTCACTGTTGATATTAATAATTAACCTAATAGCAACAGTAATAACATTGATTCCATTCAATATTAAGATGGCATCTAATATTTTAGATCCGTTAAATCACAGGAGGATGAAGAGGAACTTCTACCTACTCACCAAAGTAGTCAATGTGACCTATCAATCTATAGGTCATCTTCTGGAATCATAATATAGAATGTCATAAAATATCCAGTAAATTCTTCAAGGTGTATTTGGAGCACTATTCTTCCCATGAAAAATATGGACAAATTGACAAAGTGATGATATTCTCTTTAATGTGGTTTTGTATAAACAGTAGAACCAAGGAGACATTCAAGAGCGTAACATAAATAACGCATACATTGTGAAAATTTGAATATGGTGGAAGTATTAAAAACAGAATAAAGATATGAATCAATATTTTAAAATATGTAAGGGTATTACACCTGGATAGCATATTAGCAATTATCTTATCAGAAATATTGCCATCCAAAATGTAATTAGTCCCATGTGTATTTGAGACTAGAGTACAGAAATTATGAAAACCAATTCAGATCATACACATTAAGAGAGATAAAATATTTACATGGGTTAGTATAATCATGATTTCTGAGTAACACATTCAATTTTTGAAGACCAAAACCAGCTTAAATTTGTTAAACACTTCAACTCTTTCCAAAATACATCTGTCCAGTGCTATGTAATGAGAAAAACATCTGTCTGTTTTACATTAGCAAGTATTGTACTTTTATTACCAGCCAATTTATTTTGTGTTGAATGTCTCAGCTGCAAACAATAAAACAGATGTGGCCAATTCCTATAAGAGCATTTTTTCTATAGTCAACAAATAACTTTGTCCAATTTTCTTCCACTTTCCACACAAAAACAAAAGTTCTTTAGATCATTGATATCTTCTTTTATGAAAAATACTCTCTTACTCCATTTACAATGAAGAAAAACAAAGAAAAAGATTCAAGAAGGAAACTGTGACAAGCTTTGTAAGAACACTTTTGTCGTATACTAAATGATTATGGCAACTTCATATAACAGTTATATGTCTGAAAGTTATTTGTGAACTTATCAGAATAAGGAACTGCATTCTTTGGTTATAATATCAGTCCCATTTGCATGAAGTCCACATTTTCTCCTTCCTTCAAAACATAGTTCCATGGGCTGTTATTTTAGTAATTTCATACATTTAAGAAGTCCACAGTTTCTCCTTCCTTCAAAACACGGTTCCATGGGCTGCTATTTTAGTAATTTCATACATTTTTCACTGCATTAACATGCACCAGGCAATTTATAATATTCAACTAGTTAGTCTAGGGTCTCTCTTAAGAAATCATCTATAGTGTGCTCTTTTTATAAGACTCGGTCTTCTAACCTCTTAAATGTCTCCTACACTGTTTCTTAAATATTTTTGTCTCCATTCTTATTCTGCCTTCTAGTCCACAAAAAAAAAAAAAATTAATACAGTTGACTTGCAAGTACTCAGCATTCATTCTGAATATAGTAGTATTATGCATAAAAATATACATTATTCAACCTGAGATCTAAAATCCAAAGTGTTCTTAAGGAGTTTTAAATTATAAGATAGAATTCTTTCAACCTGATACTTTTATTTTACACTACAGTATATATTTGAAACATTATAAAATTATGACTTTCTATTTTTTAAGTAAAAGTTTAATTTGAAGAACTGCTTAATGGCTAATTTATTATATACCTAATGGAAATTTTCCCAGTATGCTAGTAAATGAGAGATTAATCTTTTTTTCGCAATAGTAATTAAATAAATCAACCCAGATACATGAAATAAACATAAATTAAATTTGAAAAATATTAAATTTAAGAATATATTTAACTATGAAAATTGGGTGGAGTTTATTGATGACTAACATGGTTCTTTTTCTCATTAATTACTAAATTCCAAAAGTATAACAAATTGGATCAGTTGGATTCTTCAGTATTCAGTCATTATAATTTCAAAGCTGGTGTTGCTTAGGAAACCTGAATAAACATCCCATGTCTTTTCAAAGAAGGAAATGAAAACTCCTTGGCATAAAATCTTTTTTTTTTTTTAATTTTTTTTTTTTTTTGGAGAGTATGTCACTATAGGGCACGTGCGCTCACCAGAAAGAGAGAGACAGAGAGACAGAAAGCGAGAAATCACCCCCCAGAGGGGATGGTCACGCCGCAATCCCTTCTCCTCCATTCTCCTCTCGGGGATCTTGGGCACGCACGCACGTGCACCCAGCGTGAGTTTTAAGCCACCGAGTCTGGGACACAAACTGCGGTCGACTATGTGGGAGTCCAGCGACATAGCCATTATGCTAACTGCTGATTCCCAGCATAAAATCTTTTTACGCTGAACTATAAAATTAGACAAAATATGCATTTATTTATTTAATACCTCCAGCACTATTTACGAAATTCTTAAATCAATTTTAGTAAATTTATGTACATTTTAGTATTAGAAAATAAGAACATATGTGTACTCACTTTATTAGTATATTAACTACACAAAGTTACTATTGGTAATTAGCTACATTGTCCCTAAAAGTAACAGTAATATTGGTGAAATTGCACGTTTAATTTTTTTTTTTGGAGAGGTTTTTGCTATAGGGTGTGTGCGGTTGCCAGAAAGACAGAAACAGAGAGAAAGAGAGAGACAGAGAGAAAGAAAGAGAGAAATCACCCCTCAGGGGGATGACCACACCACAATCTCTTCTCCTCGATTCTCCTCTCGGGATCCTGGGCACACATGCACATGCGCCCAGCATGAGTTTAAGTCACTAGGTCTGGGACTCTAACCGCAGTAGACTAAATGGGAGTCCAGCGACATAGCCTTTATACCAACTGCTGGTCCCTTGCATGTTTAAGTTTTGTCCTGTATTTAGAATGAACAACATAAGAACTAAAAGTCTTTTGTCATAATTTTTAACAGTATTTGCTGCCTAAATTAATTTACAAGCAAATCTACTTTTGAGGCAATGTATTCTTATAAATGCAATGATAGATCATAGATTTCTTATTTTACTAAATAAAACGGAAGGCACATCAGTTACATGTAAAAACATCTAGTAAGCTACAAAAAAAAAATCATCTAGTAAGCTCTCAAAAGCAGGTCTGTACAAGAACCTAGGCCTTCTTGGGGACTTCAGTGCTCTGGAATTGCTGAGGATGCCTGGGTGGGGGTAACATAAAAATCAGCTAAGTTAAAGCCTAATGGGATACCCTAGGCCACTGCAGTCATCCAGCCCCGAGGAAAACTGTTTAAAACAAGAACTCGAATCATTGGGTGAAATCAGGATCTGTGGTAGTTTCTTGTGGGGAGCCACCCACATCAAAATGGCTGCCATGACCTTCACTGCTTAAAAATGGCCGGTGCGACCTTGACACAGACACCAGGAATGCAGAGCCCCTGGTTCACACAGAGCTGACAGGTCCTCAATAAGGTCCACTGTAAAACCAGCCTACCTCCCTCT